>NC_056726.1:1302387972-1302532972 GCF_019279795.1 Protopterus annectens
TATTGTATATGACTTCCTTTCGGTATTCTATAACTAGATTTATCCATGGGTGTTAACAGACAACAATATTGTATATGACTTCCTTTCGGTATTCTATAACTAGATTTGTCCACGGGTGTTAACATAGTGGATGAGGAGCATTTATGGAAGTGCTACTTTGACATGGGATACTGAATGGTTGAGTCAGCAAAGAGGCATCCATTTAGAAAGATTTTGAGCTTTGATACAGAACTGGAACTTCTTAGACATAGTAAGGCCTTGCTGAGTTTAATTCTGGTGGCTGACAAAAAGCAATTACTAGAAAATGGAAATCAAAGTCTAAGCCAACCATACTAGAAGTAGTGAATATAGTAACAGAGATGAAAGAACAGGAAGTGGAATCTTTTAAAAAGGGTAGGAGCAAATTACAACAGATAAAAATGGGAATTGTGGAAACAATACATGCATAGTAATGTTTTAGAGGATGAATGAAGTTTAAGGGAAGACATGAATTGAATGAGCTATGAAGTATTCGATTGACAATAACTATATAGAAGATTATATGTGATGCATAACATTTGCAACTAAAAATATGTCTATATTGTTTCTTTTCATTTATAAAAATGTATGTTTGCCTATGTCATAAGTGATAATTCAATAAAATGTTTCTTGTTTAAATAAAAAAGATGCCCATTAAGTCTGATTTTGTTTTTACTTTATCATAGAAACAAGTTGTGATGGCTACAGGAGAGGGACAAGGTGGTGGCAATTTTATTAATATTATTATACATGGGTAATATCTGTATGATGTCAAGAAAGGTTTATATTATCACTAGTTGTTATATTTGTGTTGTCATATTTATGTAAAATACATGTTATATATGCATTTGCATATTTATATAAATAATTTAAACTTGCATTTTAGATTTATGTTTATGTATAATGCATTAATATAGGTACATGCAATTCTAAATTTCATTAAATATATATATATATATATATATATATATATATACATAGTTTTTAATTTTATTAAACATTAATTTTAATTTATGTTCCTATATTTATATACACATATTTAACATGTTGCATGGGTATTTAATTGAAGTTTGACATTATGTGGTTTAGTCTAAATGAATTTGTGTATTTAGGTTTGAACTATGAATTAGAATGCCTGTGTTTTTAAATTGTAATTTATGTTCGACTAGACTGTTTCTGAATGGCTGCTTGAAATTTTTGAATTGTTATTTAAGGACATTTATCTGTTGTTACCTTTGGTCTGATGAAACAATACTGTGTTACTGTGAAAGCGCTTACCGTTTGTAAACTCTGGAATAAAATCTAACCATTATTTTACTTTACCTGATTTATTATTGGAGCGTGTTTCCTTTGTTTGGGCTTTTTTATACATTTGTGAGTTGACGTTCGCTTTTTGGATGTTTTTGGATAAAGCAGCAATATAATTAGAAGTATTACTCATCCTTGAAGCAGTTTATTATATAATAGCATATTTAGGTAGTGAAAAGAACAAAGATAACAAAAAGTATTTTAAGCCATGCATCAGAGACAAGGACATCTCAGAACGGAGATATGATTGGTTCATAGGTTCATAGGTAGGTACTAGGCTATCTGCCCGAGGGCATTTATAAACCTAGCCAGAGTGTGTCGGCTTTCACCACCCCATTGATTAATTAACTGGGCCTCTGTCAAGCAGAGCCAATGAAGTGATCCCAGGGGTGTATTTTCGGTTACCCATCCACTCGTCAAGGTTTCTCTTGAAGAGTGCTAGTGAGGGGCTCTGCCTGATGTAATTTGGAATTTTGTTCCAAAGCATGGAGAGTTTCTGTGACAGTAATCTATCCCTCCAGCATGTTCTATTTATTGTTGTGGTGAGATTTAGCTCACTAGAGCACGTGGCTCGCAGTGATTTGGATTTCTTTAGATGGAGCATGTCCGTCAGTTCTGAGTTGGACATGGCTTTGTAAGTCAGGCAGAGATCACCTCTGAGCAAGCGATATGCCACTGAGTACAGCTGGAGTTTTTTCAGTCAGGCTGCATAGGACATGTGTTTGAGGCCAGTAATCCTCTTGGTGAGGTACTTTTGTGGTCTTTCCAGCTGTTGGAAATGTCTTGTGTGGTACATCCCAAATGGGGGCATTGTACTCTATGATGAGTCTAATGAGTGACGAGTAGAGGCGCACTATAACCTCTTTATTTCTAGATGTGAACCCTTTAGTAATTAGATGGGCCACATAGAAGGATTTCCTAACTACTTTGGCAATATGATTGTCAAAGGAGAGATTACTATCTACCTGGGTCCCCAGATCTCTTATTACCTCTTCTGTATTAAGGGGGCTGCCACCTATGTGGTAATTTGTGGGTGTTTTGTTTTTCCCAAATGGGATGACTATGCATTTTTTGGCATTTAGCTTGAGGCCATGACTTTGACACCAGGTGTCCGTCTCAGTAAGGCCCTTTTGGATGATGTCCGTGTCAGCCGGAGAGTCAATTATGGCTCCCAGTTTGCAGTCATCAGCGAACTTGGTCAGCCATAGTCCTCCTGTGTTTGCCTGTACTTCTGAGAAGTATATGCCGAACAGTAGGGGTCCCAGGACCGAGCCTTGCGGGACACCACTTGTGACTGGTTTAGAGTATGACCTGGAGCCCGCTATTCTTACTGTGTGAGTTCTGTCTGCAAGCCAGTTGGCAACCCATCTTGTGACGTTGGGGTTTATGTTCAGACTGGTGAGTTTTTCTGTAAAACCTGAGTGGGTAATGGTGTCAAAAGCCTTGGCGAGGTCAAGGTAGGCTGTGTGAACCACCTTTCCTCGTCTATGGCCTTGGTGACTGTCTTGAAGAAGTCAGCCAGGTTTAGTAGGCGTGATCTGCTCTTAACAAAGCCGAACTGGGTCTGGTCAAGTGTTTGGAGGTTCCCAATGTCTTTATTAATGAGTTCCATGATGATGCGCTCCATAGCCTTGCAGACCAGGCTAGTCAGGCTTATGGGGTGATAGTTACCAGGGTCAGTTGTGGCCCCTCCTTTGTGGAGAGGAATAACTGTTACTGTGCACCATTCTATGGGCATGTAGCCTGTGGAGAGGCTGAGGCTGAACAGCGTGTTTAGGTTGGGGGTTAGTTTGTTCTGTAGTTTATGCAAGATGCAGCCTGGGACACCATCTGGTCCCACTGACGCTGTGTGTTTGGCTTTTGAAAGGGCTGTTTTCACCTATGCACTTGTGATTTTTAGGACACTACACTTTTCCAGTATTGTTGTGTGCTCTTTTGGAGGTGAAAGGGGGTGAAGTTTGCACTGAATCTATTTGCCAAGATGTTGGCAATATCAGTAGGTTCAGTATATTTTGTGCTATTTTGCACTAATTCAGTGTATATATGTGAGTTGCCACTTAGTTTCTTAACATAGCTAAAGAAGGCTTTGTGGTTATCTTTTGAATCCTTGGCTATTTTTCTTTCAAAGTTAGCCTTGGATGATTTCATGAGGGATCTTAGTTTCTTACTGATACTGATCAGGGATGTCTTTCCTTTTTGGGATTTGCTTTTTTCTGAACTAGTTCCCTCCTTCTATTGTATAGCCTGTTTATTGCAGGGGTCCACCAAACTGGTTTGCTTCTCTTAGAGGAGTGAGTCTTGGTTTTGCTAGGGATGGCATGATCCATGCATCCTTGTAGGTGCTCATAGAGTGCATTTGTAAAGGTTTCTGCATCTTGGACAGCATTATCCTTTAGTGTGGGGGCTGTGAAACTTACCACCTCTGTCTTAAGTAAGGTGAAGTTTGCTTTAAAAAAGTTTTTTACTGTGGTTTCCTTAGTTGGGGGTGGTGGTGGGGTGTGTACACCCAAAGTGATTAGTTTATGGTCTGATCTAACCAGTGATGGGTTGACCTCCGGTGTGGAACACCTGTCACCCATGTTGGTGATGAACAGGTCCAATATGTTTACACCTCTGGTAGGGGAGTTTACCAGCTGATCCAGGGCATTTGAGTTGATGAATTCCAGGAAGCTCTGGGCCTGGACATTTGTACTCAAGTAATTTTCCCAGTGAATGGTAAGGTATTTGAATTCACCCAATATCAGGGTGTTCGGTAGGACCTTCATGTTTTCCAGTGTCTCCAGAAAGGAGGAGTGGTGGTCCTGGGTCATGGAGGGTGATCTGTAGCAGGCTACAATTTGCATTGCAAATGTGCCTGATGTTAGTTGCACATGGATGATCTCTGAGGTATCATGCTGCGCCACTAACCGGAGGTGTAGGTATCCTTGATGAATATGGATACACCCCCTCCTTTTGTGTTTCGGTCCGTGTTCTGTGGCTGAAACGTGTGGTATGAGTTGTAGCCTGGTAGTGCTGGGTGTTCTCTGGAGCCTTGAACCAGGTTTCAGTTACTGCACAGATGTCAACGTTCTCCATACTGAGGAGTGCTTCGACCGTGTGCATTTTGAGACTTAAACTCCTGGCTTTGAGTAGCATAACCCTCAATTTTTTGTTAATTGTGCTGTTTACGGAGGTGGGTTTGACTTTTGAGCCTTGCCTAAAAAAGGCGTAATGGGGGCAGCAAGAGCCTTGGCCAGTATTCGAAAGCCTAGGGGTGACAGGTGCAAGCTATCTATTGTGAAGCAATGCGGCTTGACAAGCATGTTGTCCCAGGCTGACAGACACTGGATCCCCTTTGAATGACACCAGAAGCTTATCCAGTTGTTGAAATTGATAATTTTTTCCTTATACTGAGGTATCATTCTTGGTGAGGGCAGGATGTTACTCAGGGTCAAGGTCATTCCAGCCTGGGCTGCATGATCAGAGAGCTCTTCCATGTCTCTTTTCATGTAGTCCAGGGAGGTACGTCTCAGGTCATTCACACCAACATGAACAATGACAGAGTCATATTTGTACTTGTTCTGGAGTGACCTGAGTGATTGTGTTATGTGGCAGATTCTGGCTCCTGACAGGCAGCTAACAGTAACCTTCTGCTTATCCAGCCTAGTGAGTGGGACGTCAGTGTGCCTGCCTATAGAGTCACCTATTACTAGTGTGTTAGGTATGTTATTTGATTGTATGGTACACTGATTTTGTGTTTTATGTGTTGTCTGGTTTGTGACGGGAAGTGCAGGTTGTTTGGGTGTCTGCTTTGGAGGTTTCTGATGCTTTTGCAGGTTTTTATTTAGAGCCTCTGAGTATGATTTTGTGTATTTATGTGTATTTTTTGCCAGTGCTGTTTTAGTAGGTCTGTGTGCGGCTGGAGGTGTGGTGCAAGTGTTAACCTTCTCCTCTTGACTATCTGTTCCAGTCATGGGTGGAGACAGCTTAGCTTCCAGTTTGGCTGTATAATTGCATTTCTTGCATATGTTAGTGTTTTGTGGTAGGAGGAGAGGGTTGTCTGTGTACATGAGGCAGTTGTAACATTGCCTCAGGATACCCAGATTCACCAGCTGGACTGGAGAGTGCACCTGAAGTTGCCCTTTGGTCATGCCTGAATAGTAGGGTGAGCTGTTTAGTCGGTTGGTTGGTGAGGGGTGAATAAAGTGCCTTGCCCTGCTGGGCAATCAGTGTCAGGGTATATTAGTGTTTGCTACTAGGTGTGAGCAAGTGCTGGGCTGTAAGATGCTTTTTGAGTGCTTAGGTTGATAGTTAGACTAGTTTCAAGGGAAAAACTGAAGAGGAGACTTAGTGGCGCCAGGAATAATTTAACCGTAGCTAACCGGCACTGCCCGGTGCGCAAAACCGTGCAAATGCGGTTTTTATAGTAGGGAAATGAAAGAGATAGAAATTAGCCCAAACTGGCCAATAAACTACTAACTTCTGGGCTGGAACCGCTCCTCCAGGGACAAAGCTCCCCTCTCTCACAGGTGAACAGAGAAACGTCCTTCTATCCAAGTAAGGTATGGGCAACTCAGAAACTATTTTCACAGCCCTGAATTCAGCACTAGCCTGAAAACTGGACTATACTATCTTAGAAAGGTGGGAAACAAGGAATTTTATTTTTTTTTTGTTGTTTTTTTTTGAAAAGATAAGGCAAAAACAGTAAAAAAATGCACTTAAAACAGCTTTAAATGACTACAAACGATCTGAAAAGGCTATCACACTTTAGTGTGTAGCCTACAACAGTTAAACAAATTATTTAAACAAAAAACAACTTTTTAAAAGTGCAGGCAGTCAAATAACTACAATATGTGAAAACAACAAGCTTTTAAATTGGTGTCTTTTCAAATGTCCAAAGTGGGACATTGGTATGGAAAAGTGAATTTTCTGCAGGAAAAACATACCTACAACTTTGCTACCAAAAACAAAACATTAACTTTATAGAATTTGAGTTGTTTTTGTTGTTTCATATCATATTAAGTTTTTGGATACAAAATGATTCATGTGACTATTAGAAGAAACACAGGAAATATGTTTTTCCTAAATAGGTTCGTACTAGGCTAACTGCCCTTGCAAGTCATTTTAAGCCTAGCCAATTATTCCTTGTGAGACTCAAACTCTGCACCTTGTGTTTGTAAGGCAAACACCTTAACCATTAGGCCACCCTCCCAACCCCAATTATTATGACATTTGTCATTTTTCATTTAGGAGTTAATTACAGATGCACCTGGAGGCTTCACTCTGATGTAATGAGATAAGCAACTTTTGCATACATTCCAGCTGCTGCATGTGTATGATCAAGTATATGCTGAAGGGTACACTATACTCTATGATAGGTCTGCAAAGGGATGAGTACAATGGTAGGATGATCTCTCTGGACCTACATGCCATGCCCTTGCTTATAAGTTGACCAACATATAAAGATTTACTTACTGTCTTGGGCCCATGTTAGTGAAAGGTTAGGTTACTATCTACATAAGTTCCTAGAGCCCTGTGAATCAATTAGGTTCATAGGTTAGTACTAAGCTAACTGCCCTTGTGAGATATTTTAAGCTTAGCCAATTATTCCTTGTGCGACTCAAACCCTGCACCTTGTGTTTGTAAAGCAAACACCTTAACCATTAGGCCATCCTCCAACCCCTTTAGGGGTTTCCTTAGGGCTTTTTATTACTACTTCTCTTTAGAACACTTTTTCTCTTTCTACACTCATTATCAGTCATACCCTCTAGCCAGTTCTAGATACCTACCTTCTTCCCTTTCACTCTAACATAATATTGCTTAAACCTTCCCACCCAGCTCCCCCTGTTCTTACCTATCTCCTGACTGATTGCTTCCTCTCTCTCCTGCTGTCAGCTTCCTTGTGTCTACCCACTCCGTTCGCCCTACGGGCTCACTCCGCTCACCTACCCTACCCCCAAATCTCACCCACCACCACTGCTCCTAAACTTAAACCTCCTAAGCCACGCCCTCTTCCTCTATCATCCAGTCACACTTACCCCCTATTATACCTATTAGGCTTACCCTTACTCATCATTTACACTATAATACACCACTCCTTTGATACCTTTACCATACCCCTCTTCTAATAACTAACAGAACTATTTCCCCCTATCTACACCCACCTTATCTATTCTTTTATAAAACCTTAACCTGCTGTCTAACTCTTCTTATAACTAACTTCTGTAAATATGACTTCAACTCCAATGTATCCAATATTCCTAGCTATATTTACTACTATCCTCATCTCTACCTACCTCCTCACTTCCTTCGAAAAACAGCACCATTACTTTTTTAATCACTCTCAAAAACAAACAGCTATATACACCTCTATACTCCTTGCAATCTGACCTATATCACTTTCACTCCTACCTATCTATTACCCAAATACCACTGACTCTCCCACTTTAAATATAGCAATCTTACAATAAAAAAAGATAAATATCTATTTTTTCTAAAATATAACTTACAAATAAACCCCCTCAGTGTCTCCTTACTAGATGGGAACATCCACCCCAACCCTGGCCCAGCCAATCCTGCTACCCTAACTACCCAACCTAAACTCCCCTACTCACTCTTAATAGGACATCTGAATATCCGCAGTCTTAACAATAAAGTAGCCCATCTCCATGCCCTTTTAGATACTCACTCCTTTGATATCCTTTGCCTGACAGAAACTTGGTTAAAACCAGGAACCAAAGACAACGAAGTTACCCCCCAAGGATATAACATAGTTAGACATGACCGAATAAGACAAAAGGGAGGGGGTGCAGCAGTACTATTCAAAGATGGATTCCATATCTCCACATTACCATGTAACCCACCTCATGATAGCAATGCTGAAATCCTGGCCACCAAACTCCAAATGAACCCAAATAAAGCTTTATATATTATCTGTATCTACCTACCACCTGGCAATAACATCACCATTATCGAAGGTATACTTAACCGGATATCCTCAGCTTACCCCCAAGAAACAGTAATACTAGGTGATTTTAATACTGACTGCAAAAGTGTTAATGCCGATAACCCCAACTCTCACATTAACCTCCACGGCTTCACTCAAACAATCACCTCCACAACCAGAATCAACAAACCAAACAATAAAGAGAGTACCTTAGACTGGATACTTATCAACAGACATGAATATGTCTATAAGGTAGGCACTCTCCCAGATGATTTAAGTGATCATGCTTTAACCTACATTATTAAACAAAAACATGATCTGCCTAAACCCTCTATTTTTAGGATTGCACATTCCAATAAACACTTCAACCAAGAATCATTCCAAAATGAACTCAGTGCCTGTAACTGCAACCCCTTAAAAACTCTACCACTTGATGAAGCTATAAAATATCTAAACTCTGCGTTTTTATCCATCCTGGACAAACATGCACCTATACGGTCTATCCGTATGAAATCCAAACCAGCCCCCTGGCTCTCTAAAGAAACTAGACAAAAAATTATACTAAGAAACAAATCCTGGGCTAAGTGGAGGGCTAACAAAAATATCTCTGATCAACATTACTTCAGGGAACTGAGAAATTGCACTAAAAAGGCAATTCTTATGGACAAAAAGAACTATTACTGTAAGTTACAGCAAACTCATCAAAATAATCCCCAAAAGTTTTGGTCCAGTATAAACAAACTCCTTTCCCTGACGCTCACACACCTACCCCTCTTGACACTGATCCTAATACCCCCCTTCAAACTGCCAATTCATTCAATACCTTTTTTACAGAGACCATTCAATCTCTAGCTAGTCAACTAATCCCAGATAACTCAAGCCCTTCTACTACCAGATCATTTTCTCTACCAACTTTTAAACTGCAACCCATCTCTACTACTTTCATCTGTAAAATCATCCAAAAACTTAAACCTAGTACCCCTTCTGCCAACCAAATACCATCAGAATACCTGCAAAAAGCAGCTAAGGTAATTGCATACCCTGTATCCATCCTCATTAACAGAACCATTAAAGAAGGAACCATTCCTGACATTTGGAAAATCTCCCATATTATTCCCCTTCATAAAGGGGACAATTCAAATGATTACTCTAATTACAGACCAATAGCTCTATTATCTCCTCTATCTAAAATAATGGAAAAATGCATTCACCAACAAGTACTACACCATTTATCTCAACATAACATAATAGCAAACTGTCAACATGGCTTTAGGCCATCACATAGTACCACAACTGCTCTACTATCTTTTATTGATACCATCAACAGAAACCGCAATAACAATATCCTCTCATCTGCTCTATTTATTGACCTCTCAAAGGCTTTTGACATGGTCAACCATGCCCTCCTCATCAACACTCTAGAATCCCTTGCCTTCGATCACCTGACTATTAAATGGTTCAGATCCTGCCTTAGCAATAGGCAACAAGCAGTTCTCTGGCAAAACAATATATCATCCCTCCAGCTAGTAACCCTCAGAGTCCCTCAAGGCTCTATTCTAGGACCACTGCTCTTTTCATTATTTATCAATGACCTCCATCTAGCACTCCCACAAGCCATCTGCATTCAATATGCAGACGATTCTACCCTAGTATGCTCAGCAAACTCCCCTTCAGAACTACACTCTCTAACCCAAGATGTATTTAGCATAGTAGAAACATAGTTTACTAACAGATGCCTCCTTCTCAATGCTAAAAAACTAAGCTCCTCCTCTTTACACCCACCAATAAAACCTTACCCATTGATTTCTCTGTGTCCTCCAATAACAGCACTATCATACTTCCTGATACAACCACCAAACTGCTCGGAATAACTATTGACAATCACCTTACTTTGATACCCACATAAATAACACTATCAAAACTGTCAATAGAAAAATTGGTTCCTTATACAGGATCAAACCTTTCCTCACCCCTATAGCCAGAACTAAAATTGCTCACTCTCACTTAATATCAACTCTTCTGTATGCTTCACCCATATATACTAACCTAAAGAAAAATAATCTTACCAAACTAACAAATTCTTATAATAACATCGCCAGATTTGCAACTGGCTATCCCTTTAGAACCCACCACTGTTTGAATCTAAGGCAACTAGGCTTGCTGGAACTTCAAAACCAACTGATAGTATCCCAACTCACCATTGCTCACAAGATCTTCTACCAACCCAACAACACTCCTATACTCTCCAATCTCATCCTCCAGTACAAAAATCTTAACTCCCTTCCAACAAACTCCTTGCCTGTATATGCAAGTCTAACAACCTGGCTGGAGACTCTCTTTTTTCTAACACAGTTGGAAAAATCTGGAACCTACTGCCAAATGAACTAACATTACTTTCTTCCTTGCCTCTATTTAAACACAACCTCAAAAAACACCTAAATTCTAACTGGCTATGCCCCTGCAGCAATCCTGATTAATCTTCTTCCTCTCTTCTTCTTTTTCTAATTTCACCTCCTGTTAATTCTTATTTCTACTACTCTTACTTCAACTACTTATACTCTAAATGGATTGTTACATGCTCACTCCTTGTTTGACTTACTAACTGTTGTTCCTAATTTGATATGCCTAAAGAGTAATTCCTACTCTATATTATTACTACTTCCTACAAGGCATACTTTTTAATTTTAAACATTATTTACTTGTAATTTTTATTTTTATTTTTATTTTAATCCCTGTGGATGATTTTCTAAGTTGTATAACTGCCGGAGCTTTTCTCCCTGGGCCTCTACTGAAAATGGAAATATATCCAGTTAGACTAGCCCGGTTAACAAATGTAAAATAAAATAAATAAAATACATAAAATAAAATAAAATGACATAGTTACCAGGGGTAGCCAACTCCCCAAAGGGTACTATAATGCATTTATTGGTATTAAGTTTTAAGCCATGACTTGTGCAGCAAGCATTTGTCTGTGTTAGACCTTCCTGAAGGGTATGCTCTCATCTTTGGGGGATTCAATGACTGCTCCCACTATGCAATTATCTGCAAATTTGTTTAGCCAGAGGCCTTTGACATTGGCTTTGACATCCAGGAAGTAGATGCCAAAGAGGAGTCAGCCTAACACAGAATCCTGATGGACTTCACTGGTGACCAGCATATTTGTGGAGGCGGCTTCACTGATTCTAACCTCCTGGGGTCCTATTAGTGAGCCAGCTAGCTATCCAGTGTGTCATGATGGGGTTTATGTCTAGTTCCAGAAGTTTTCTGACAATGCCCAAGTGAAGTATTGTATAAAATGCTTATCCAAATCTATGTAAGCAGTGTGCACTGTTCACCTGTCATCCATTACCATAGTGACCTTTTCAAAGAATTCCACCAGATTCAGTAAGCATGACCTTCCTTTGAAAAAGCCAAACTGGGATGGATCCACTGTCTGGAGGTCTCCTATGTCCTTGTTGATAATTTCTGTGATAATTCTTTAAATGGCTTTGCAAATATGACTAGTCAGACTAATGGGTCTGTAGTTTCCAGGATCTGTTGAAGGTCCTCCCTTATGAAGGGGGATGACCTTTGCAGTGCTGCATTCATGTGGCAGGCACAAAGCCTGTTTTAAGGCTATAGTTAAATAATGACTACAGGGGTCCTGATATTATGTATTTTAGACTGCTCAAGATGCATCCTGGGATGTTGTGGCCCACTGAGACCATATTATTGGCTTTAGAGAATGCAGCCAGTACATGCTCCCTAGTTATAGTTGGAGGGGTTATGTTTGAGGGTATTTCTTAGGGGATGTTTGGGAGTGAGAGAGGGGTAAAGTTCAAACTAAATTTGTCTGCTACTAGGTTCTCTGTTTTGCCAGGCTCTGTGAATATGGCACCATTAACTACCAGTTCAACACATTTCTGTGTGCTGCCCTTGTGGGTTTTGACATAGCTGAAGAAGGCCTTATGGTTATCTTTCACCTGGGAGGCTATCATAAGAGTTGGCTTTATTTGACCCAATTAGCCCTCGTAGTTGCTTATTTAGTTTGATGAGAGAGTTTTTATCTTTATGGGAATTACCCTACCTAATTTTTACAATAATTTTATTTTCCTTTTATTGTATATCCTGTTTAATTTGGGATGCCACCAGGACAGTTTGTTTCTAGGGCTAGTCCTGGGCTTACTTCTGGTAAGTAAAGCAGGCTCTATGCGGCCATTAACATGAGTGTAGAGAGTTTCTGTGAGCAATGTACTTACCAGATATAGCTGTTACAACCAAGACCTGGCTAAAGCCCCATATAAAAGATGAAGTATTTCTAACCAAAGGCTATAGTATCTTTAGACATGATAGGCTAAACAAATGGGGTGGAGGCATTGCTATCATGTTAAAGACTCCCTTGAAATAATTCAGCTAAACTGCACTCCCCCCTGAAATCCCCATCATTGAAATATTAATAAAACAGCTAAATATTAATTCCCACAAAACAATAATACTCATCACAGCCTACTTTCCCACAGGAAAAAAACACATCATTCATAGAAAACCTGCTGTGCTGCGCCTCAACAAACTTCCAACAAGAAACAATTGTACTAGATAACGTCAACCTTGACCGGCTTACATGTTAATCTGATAACCTTTTCAACTTTATCAACCTCTACAAAGCTATTAATGTTCCCACCTGCATCGATAAAAACTCCAAAAAAAAATCAGTTCTAGACTGAACACTTACAAATAAGTCTAACCTAGGTTACCAAGCAGGCTGCCTACCAGATTTGCTTAGTGACCACTACCCAAATTTTCTTCTCATTAAGCGAGTCCACCTACCTAACAACATCATATTCGAAAACATCCGCAACAAAAATAATTTCTCCCCCACCACATTTAACTCACTGTTACAATAATTCCACTGGTCTCCTTTAAAATTCATCCAGCTAGACCTCACTGTACAATACTTTAATAATACATTCCTTGAGATATTAAATAACTTATCCCCATCAGGAAAATTCACTCCAAAGCTAAACAACTACCTTGGCCAACAATGGACATTAAATTACTTCATAAACAAAGGGATAAATCCAGGTCACTGTAGCAAAGTACCAAGAATAAAGACATCCCTCACCTCTTATCAACAACTTAGAAATCAAACCAAGAAACAAATCATCAATGACAAAAAAAATACTTCCTGACATGCCAACAAAACACCAGAACAACCCCCAATAATTCTGGCAAAGATTTAATCATCTCCTAAATCCAGGTAAACCCTCTACCCTAGCACCATCTACCAACAATATCTCTAAGTATATAGCATCTCAATGTAACACTCATTTTATTAATTCTATAACCTCCCTCTTAAGTATCAATTCCAAATTCCTCCCAACAATACCCACCTCTACTGTATCTAACCCAAACTCATCCTCCATTAAGCCCATTTCAACTAATTTCATAAAAAATCTCCTAACCAATTTTGAACCCCTACAGTTTTGCAGCCGATCAGCTCCTCAATGAATTTCTAAAATTAGCTGCTACCTCCATCTCCTATCCTATTTCCATACTAATCAACCTCTCCATCTCTGATCAATATGTGCCCCTCCTCTGAAAAACAACACACATCATTCCCCTTCACAAAGGTGGCCCCTCCACTGACTTCTCCAACTATTAACCCATCGCCACTTTCTCCCCCTAACCATAATCCTAGAAAGATGCATTCATCAACAACTCCTATACTACTTGCTTAAAAAAACAATCTCTTACCCAACTCCTAACATGGCTTCTGACCTAAGCACAGTGCTAATACCACTCTCATAAGTTTCTAACACAATAAACCTCCTCAGAAATGAAGGCCACCTAGTCTCATCAAAAATATGTCTAAAGCTTTTGACACAGTGTCACACCAAATACTTCTTAATAAACTAGCCTCACATAACCTCAGTATAACTTCCCTGACTTGGTTTCAAAGCTAACTCTCTAATCATCAGCAAGCTACCAAATGGGAAGATAAACTCTCCTCCCTTCTTGCTATTTCGGTCAGAGTCCCCCCAAGGATCCATCCTTGGTCTTCTCCTCTTCATCATATTTACCAACAACCTTAGTACCTCTACTCAACTAGCCACTATCATTCAATATGCTGATAATGCCTCTCTTATCTGTTCTGCTCACTCACCTCAGGAACTTCAAGAGAAAACACAAAAATCTGTCCAAGACATAGAAAAGTACCTCACCAACCATCATCTCATTCTCAACCCAAACAAAACTAAGCTAATGGTTTTCAGCATTACAAAAATGAAAAAACAACCTACCCTCCCCCTTACCATCCACTACATCAATGGTACTAAAATAGAACTAGTTGTGATGCCCCACCACTGGCCCAGTAATCAAGGAGCCTCAATCCTCACCACTAGCACCAGTGGGGGACGTACATTGGGAGGATGACAGGTACACACATAGTATTTCCAGATGCAGCTCTCTGCATCCAGTGCAATTTCCCTGAAGAGCACACAGAGACCACAGTCAGTCCAGGGCTGTTTTTTCCCTCTTTCTCCAAATCCCCAGTAAGACTCCCCAGTGGCACAGTTTTTGGTTTTAGATCTCAGCTGAGTGGCCAAGCCAAGACCTCCAACACCCTCTCTTGTCTAACCAGTGCTTCGTGTCCCTGCCCAAGTAGCTGACCCACACAAACACACACACACACACACACACACACACACACACACACACACACACACACACACACACACACACACACACACACCTGTGAAAGGCTGGAACAGGTTTACTAGCTACGCCCCCTTTTACCCAGACTATAAGTTAGTTATCACTGCCACCAGCCACTTTTTATCAGCTACTTTAAGGCCCTTAACAAAGGGTGTCCAATCTTACTGTGTAATGTTACTATCAATACAAATGGTAGTTTGACCAAGAGCAAGGCTATTAGGAGTGGCCTACAGTATCACCAAATAAACATGCAAGTACTCTCAGAACTTAAATATGTATCATAAAGATCACCAGCAATGAAAGGTTTAAATATATTTAATAATAAATAATAAAAGAATAAGACAATACTATATATCTATTTACAGTAACATCAGAGTTGAAAATCACAGGAAATATTTAAAACAACATTGCAGGACAGTCTCAAATAAATAAATAAAAATATCTAAGCTAAGCTTTGCTATATTTCTGACCAATTATACTGTTCCCTAGTACACTTACTTAATAAGAGCAGCAAGCCAGATGCGTAATGAATGGATCATGTCAGGTCCAAGACAGAATACAAAATGCAGCCTCTCTCTCAGACACTTCCAAAATCAATATCTCAAATGTTACTGCTTGGATGGTTTGCATAATGACATCACTTCTTGTCATCTGACTCTAACCCAGGTAAAACTCCCACTGCTGAAAGCTAGCAGCATTTAGCATCCACCTGTGAAAATACATGGACCTCAAATATTTTGGTAAATGGTGGAAGTCATAAACAAATTTACATTCCTCCACATTTAAAGACAATACAGAAAACTTCTCTAGTGCAGACATTATGTCTCCTGATTCATTGAAACTGAAAGATAACACCTTTTTATTGAATGGCCATAGTCATTTAATTTCAGCTATATTTTATGAAGTTAGTCTATTGTATTCTAGTTTCCCCTGTTAAAATATATACATTTAAACAGTTACAATAGTGTATGCACATTTCTGTTCTATTCCAGTAGGGTACACTGTGGATATATTTCAAACAGCACTTTGTAAAATATCTCTTTAGCACATACATCTGTACAAATCATCTTATATGACATGTAGCTCTAATACATTTGTAACACAAACAACTTATATGAATCATGTTGTTGTTGTTGCTGTTCTTCTTCTTTCGGCTTTTCCCGGTTAGGGGTCGCCACAGCGGAACCCTGGTCCGCTAATAATTGGCAGTAGATTTTTACGGTGCCGAGGTGCCAGCTTGATGCCTAACCTTCAACAAAGGCACATATTATATGACTCATGTTGATATTCATAAATGAGATACAATTATTTACAAAATTCTAGATAGCTGGGCTGGCAGTATCTCCTTTCATGACAACAGTCAATCAAACTAAGCTTTTAAGTGCAACAATATGATTGCCTAAAATTCGACAAACATATATCATTAACAATTTAAAAAGTACATATCAAAAGCAGCGCACTCTACAGGGCCAAACTTTACCTTACCAACAATGCCAGAATAGCCACAGCCAGATTCTACCTAATATCCACTCTCCTTTACTGCTCCCAAATCTTTACCAACCTGCACAAGTCTGACTTGTACAACCTAGAGATCTGTGATAACAAAACAGACAAGTTTTCCACAAAACCATCACTGTTCTGTCCTTCAACAACTCAATTGGATTGAACTACCCAGCCTATTGTCTCTTAACCCACGAACCACTGCCCACTGCCCACAGTATCATCGATAAACAAAACAGTTGCCCAGCTCTCAATGACCTAGTTAAACCAAGCAGCAATCTTATGGCACTCAGATCTTCTGACAAATTAATTCTAAAGGTAACTAAATCTCATAACTATTTTGGAGACTCCCTCAACTCTAATCAAGTTGCAAAAACCTGGAGCCTACTACCCCAACATATAATAAAAAATCCAGATAGCCTTAAATTCAAACTATACTAAAAGAATACCTCAGTAATCACTGGGCGTGCTCAGTACTGCCCTAGGGTAACTGTAATAGGACTTTATCTTTCTCTATATGCTTCTACTCTGTACAAGAGCTACTCTGTAACTATATCTGCTCAGTATACATACCTACTTTTACTCTATATAAAAAAAATATATATATATATATATATATATATATATATATATATATATATATATATATATATTGTTCTGTTTGCTAATACTTGTCTATTTGATTGTGTATTTTTATCTAACTTTCTTGGTACTTGAAATTATTATTTCTGTAATTCTGATACACTGTAGTTGAAATACTTTAATGTACGTACACCCCTCACATACTGTGTCTAATTCTTTAAGGATTAATTGGTTGTTGGTAAACATGAGACAACCACTACATTAACACAAGTTGCATATATTCACCAAGCTGGCTAAAGAGAAGTTATAAAATTTCATATCTATGCTGTCCAGTCCTTTGTTTAGTGAGCTACGAGGGGTAGTATATTGTGGGTTAGAAAGCTATTAAGGGTGCTTTGTTGATGCAGACTAATAACGGTGCTTTACTGAGGCAGATTATGCTAAACAGCACTAAATTCTACTAACTTTAATGTTTATGCAATACTGAATTTTACTAAATCTGTACTTCACTTGTGATGCCTTTGGCTTATTCATAAAGATCATCTGAGTAAGGATTACTCTTTATTTAGTGGGGAAGCTTTAGCATCATTTAATGCTGAATCTTAAGCGCTTTATGTTTACTGCCAATAAAAATGTGCTCTGTTTAGAACTTGGTGGAATAATATAATTGCAGTGTGCTCTGTGTATTTTTCCAGCTGGGTATTTTAAGACTTTTAAATCTAACAGTTGCTGTAGATGTTCTAGGATACCCAGTTTTTAATTATCATATGACTTGTTACCTTTTTTGTGTCATGATCTTCTGACTTCTGAGGTTAATTTATTTGCTTTTTCATGAATTGTTTTGACTGATCATTTTTACATCATATCCAGGGATTAGCTTGCTTTTATGCAGATTTTCGCATCTTCTATTTTTTAATATGAAATTGACTGAGGGGACCTCATCATTTCTTTCTTCCTTTTTGATCTGCTTTTAGTTTTATCCTCCAGAACATTTGCATGTCACAATCTTCATTTAGCCAAAACTCATTGGGCTGGGGGAGTAAATGTAACCCTACTTGTCTGGGTGACCATATACCATTTATCACCACAGTGGAAAACCACACTGAGAAATAGGATTCAGCTGTCTCAGAGTCTTATCTGTAGAGTTGCCTTGTTTGTTTTACTAGTTCTTATCTGTAGAGTTGGAAGTCCATAATTAATTAACGGATTGGTGCTATTCTCCCTTCACTCCATGTGGGACCAGATTCCAAGATCTTTGGGGTAACAAAGCAGAAAGTCACTGTCATCATGCTTTGCTATCTGAAATCTGATGTACATCCCTGCCCCTGGACATGACATCATCCCAGGAGGTACAGTATAAACAAACTAGTTCCTTGCACCTCACCACAAGGAACTGCACGGAATTCAAGCTAAGTCAGGAGTGGGTAAGGAAATTCAGTACTATAGAATATTGCAGAATCATTACATAGACTATTGCAGAATCTCATTACCCACTCCCAGTGTAGCACAATCACAGAAGAGCACTCAGAGGACTTAGTGAACCTTCAAAGCACACTAGAAGTTGTCTGGTGTCAAGGGTCCACCTGCATGGCAGTACATGTACGTCAGGGAGTGAGTCTGCCTGCAGTACCAAAGCTGCCAAACACATGGAGTTGATGACTATGAGACCATCCTGTACAACGGTGCCACCTCCATGACAAGTGAAAGAATAAATGCACAACAGACAGTATGGCCATCGTGAATGCATTGTCATTCTCACTATCCTCAGACTTGGAAATTCATGTTGGTACACTAGCCCACCAAGGCATATCATGTGCTTTTAAAAAGTTTATTTGTGCAAGATGTTCCCATTGAAATTCGGGGATAAATAACATACCACCTTGCTGTGCATGTGCATGGTCCACAGCATCTACACCAGTGGCTCCCCAACAGTAGTTGAATAGCTCCACCTGAATGTGGAACTTGGCACAGCTGACAGCCTAGGCTCTCAATATATATTGCCTGCATTACCAATTCCCTCTTCCAGGTGGAGCTGTTGCATCACTGGAACTACCCATAGACTTCTATGGGCTACTCTTTTGCTTCAGGCTTTTGCATTTGCTTGCTTTGCCAAAGTAAAACTCCTAACAATTTCAGTGCTACAAGCCTGATTACCCTTTTGGAATCAGGCCTAGGGCTCCACCAGATTTCATTAATATATGCTAAATGATGTCTGGGGGATCTCTTGGTTCTTGAATTAGGCATATGTAACTGCTCAGTACAGAGTGCTACCCCATGCCAAAAAATATTTGGAATCTCACTGCTAGGGAACTACTACCTGCGGTGGTGGTGCTGTGGTAGCGTTGTCGCCTCACAGTAAGACGCTGTCCGGTTCGATTCTCAGCTAGAGTGTCTTCTTCGTGGAGACATGTGTGAATGGGCATACCTTCGTTGAAGGTTGTGCATCAGGGCTGGTAACTCGGCACGTAAAAATCAACTACCAATCATTAGCAGACTGGAGTTCCGCTGTGGCAACCCCTAACCGGGAAAAGCTGAAAGACACAACTGCTAGGGAACTACTGTATAATGGTAGACCCATATGGAGCAAATTTGGCCAAGTACTGAAATTGGTCTGATTGATGGATCTGGCGTTTATAGCCATGTCCTGGTTGTATAAAATCCTCAGACCCCATTTGGGTGCAAGAATTCTACTAGGATTCTTAGTTATACATAGCCATAGGCAGTGTAATGCCAGCAGGGTGATGGCAATATGCTTTCACAGAAAAATATGAGATGGGTCAGACTAGCAGTGGAATTATCAACTTTTTTGAATATGTCATTGGTACAGGAGCATATTTTGGATTTCTCTAATTTACTACATAACCCCCTATCTTGTGACTTTCTGCTAGAGTTCATGGACATCCTCTTTGATGCAGTCTTGAGTTATCTAGATTTCAGTGGCTGAATTAAGAATGAGTTTATGGAAATCACCTCAGAATACTTGCAGACTATGGGGATTTTGGATATGCTTGTATGTTTTTCTCTACAACCCATACTTGAAGGATCCTCATCAGCTTTGCGTTCTAGTCTCTTGATATGACCACTAGCTATTCTACAGCTTTCTGAAGTTCTAATTGCATGGACCCATTGGGACTGAACTGGTCTAGGTTCAGATTTAAGGCATGTCACTTCTAATGACTGGTTACCCTTGCTAGAATGGCCTCTTGAGCAGAATATTTTTCATGTTTCAGATGTTATAGTGGTCACTTATAATAAAGCTGTCTCTTGGGTTCTGCTGTTTACTGCAGAAAGAACAGATAAGGGACCTGTTGAATAATAAGTGCTAGAGGTCATTGTGGTGTCATGTGGGAAATGTAAGCAGGAGATCACATTAAACCAAAGAGAGACTTGGATGCGTTGCAACTTATGTTGTGTGTCTATGTTGTGTGTCAGAGTTCCTGCATAAAAAGCCAAGGTTCTTAACCAATAAAATTTCTGCTACATTCATCTGTCTAGCTATGTTGTTTGCTCAAAGATAGGCTGCATAGCCTAAGCTGCCTGACTATTCTGGTAGGTCTAACTTCTCCAAGGTGTAAGGAGGCCACATAATTCTTTCCAGATAAGATTGTCCCAGCAGGTACTCCTTCTCTGTCTGTCTTCCACCTTCATGTCCAGTGAGCTTTAATTCTCTGTACTAGCATGCTAAATCTAATTCATCAGAAAGTCAAATGATCAAGTGCTGGGTGTTACTGAGCTTGTTCTGGTCCCACTGTTATTTAGCAAATACATCTTTCCATTAAGGTAGTTCATACAAAGTGCAGAGGTTTGTTTATAAATGTTATGCAGATAATATACTACAACACTTCTCATTGCCCCTCCCACACTGCTACATTTCATCTGGTCATTTTAGTGCCCCCATCTATTGATGGGTCTACCTTACTCTCCTGAACTTCTCAGAGTGAGCTGGCATTTAAGGGTGTCCTAGGGGATAGTGCTGGCAACTGCTTCTGCTTGAAGAGGGAGGTTATTATCCTCAAACCTTATTTCCCTGCCCCCCAGCCCTGGATTTGTCAGAACATCTGAGGGCTATTTCCCTCTCTGGACCAAGCCTTCCCTCAGAGAGCATGTTTAATGAACACCCTTCCACCTGGATGGGCACAATGACCCCTCCTTGCCAGTACATCAGGCACTCAAGCCACTAAATGAACACGGGTTGCCTCTGCCATCGTTAGGCTTTATCCCTCTATGTCATGACGCTGGCCATACTTCTCATTTTTTTTAGGTTCAGATGGTCAAGTTCAGTAGCCCAGAAGACTGCTTGAATTCCTCCTTTACTTTGATTAGTAGTGATTAACGTTAATTCAGTCTATCACTGGCAGTAGCTTAATTAGTTTATGCCACTGTATGTTCATCAGGGACTCCTTATTAGTCAATAGCTTAAAAATTTTCTGAGGCGAATCAGTTGTTGCCCTTAACAAATTTGTTATTTATTTAACATTTGTTGACCGGGAATGTCCGACTAGGTTCCACAGAGCCTGTTTTCAGCGGATGAAAGATACTGGCATTACACTTGACCGCACAATGGTGCTGAAGGGCCAAATGTCAGCGAATGTCAGGTGTTCTTATTTTCATTTTAAAACATTGTACAGATCAAGCACCTTTTCCACCTGCAAATGTTCTACTTTTATTTGTAAACTAGTGTTGTTACATCTAAACTATTGCATTTCTTTGTACCAAGGCCTTTTGACAAGAAATATCACTCGAATGCAGTGAGTCCAAAATAGTACTGTAAGAACTGTGACGGATTTGCTTAGGTTTTGTTATAGAACCCTACTTTTCAAGATCTGGGCTGGTTGCTTGCAGCTGTTGGTTCTGTGTTCAACATTATTTTTACTTTCTGAACACTGAAAGCTTAAGTTATTATGAAATATTAAAATATCTGAATGTGTAGACTGTCTTATATATATATATGTAAGAGGAGATCTTTTTCAGGTCTACAGGGCAGTTAGAAATAACCATGTCTACGAATACTTGGGGTTCTCAAAGAGTAGTGGAGAAGCACTGGATAACCTGTGTAGGAGATTATACAGGAATGACAGCTGTACTATATAGCTCTCTAAGAGACAGAGTAACTGATGCCTGTATTAGACTACCTCATTATGCTGAAGCAAGAGCTAATTAATATATTTTAACAACAACTTGGGCAATTTCCATGGGAATGACTTTTTGTATACTGGCTTGCTAAAAAGGCATTATTGCCTATACCTGAAATATTTGTATGTATGTATGTAAGTACACAACAAAGTTGTTGCTTACCAATACTCAGTTGAGGTTGCTAAAGTCATCACATTAGATGAAGCGCTGGTAGTTATTCCCCAGAAACAGGTCCGAAACTGAAGTTGTGCACTCTTTTGCAAATACAGCTCAGGTTCATAGTTACTATGCATGCAGTCCAGGAGACCATTGAGGAGCATAGCCCAAATTCCCAATTGTCCCAAAGCACTGTCTGGTTAAATGGCTTACTCAAAAATCACACCATAAGCAAATGGAGGCTCATGGAATCAAACTCTGTATCACATGAAGTAGCCCATCAACAGCTCATAGCTTTAATTCTCTGCACTAACTTCCAGATCTGCATAAATGCATGCCTTCAGTGATACAAACTTTATGCCAGTCAGATAGGGCAAAGGACTAAAGCTCTAAGCTGTAAATGAGCCGCTTCCTATGCCCAAGGTACAGGGTGTGATTCCTTCCACTTTCATCTGTTTCCTGTATGACTCTGAGTAAGTCACTTAACCAGATGGCCCTCTTGGATCACCCTCGAAAAGGGACAATTTATCCAGTAAGCTTACCTGGTCAAGAACTAGGGAAATAAATTACTAAATAAAATGGATGAGGGACTCATAAACTCCACTTTGGAGATGCTATCTATTCAGAAGGATATCTTTAAACCCTAAGTGAGATGTTAATAGTCCTTTGACTGTTATTTCTTTCCTTAGATTTGTTAACTGGAGTTGGCAATGAGCACTAATCCAACAGAAGCTGTTACAGGCCCAGAAATGAATATAAAATAATGAAATAACAGTGTTCACTGCCAAATTAACTTTATAGTTACATTACTGCTAGTCTGATGCCTTAATTATAAAATGTTTACGAAATAAGCACTTGAAATCAAATGACTTTACATTTTTAAGTGTTATATAAAAAGTGGTATGGATTTTTCTACCAGTAGGTGGCGATATTCTCATTATTGTCAAGAGTTATCTGCTCTGTAACAGTTATCTTCAGCCCAGCTATTTGTTGCAAAGTTACAGGTAATAATTCCATTTCCACTTCAAACAGCTGTCATTTTATTCTTGCATATGAGCTGTACTTAATGTTTCAGTTTTGCTTTTTTTATTCATTATGGAGGCCTGTTCACTGCTTGGTACACCTGTTACCAGGTACACTAGACATCAGAGGTTTATTCAGTTCAGATGCTGTGGTTTCACAATCTGTTATTTAGAAGTAAATGCAGTGAATGTAGACAAGGAGCAAACAGACAACACATCTAAAGTGATACTTAGTTAAACTTAAGAACCACAAGTACAGAACTGATTTACTGGCTGTCGTGTTGCTGACAGATTCAGTGAATGCTTCTGTAGTTCTCTTGAGATATTAAGTTCTTAGAAGAAAACCTTTCAAAAGTTCATTTGGATCTAGTATAATATTGCAATATTCTAATCTGGGGAATGTGAAATGAGATTCTGAGACTATTGCTTAGAGGGACAGCAGGAGCAACGTTGTCAGAGTTCCACCAGAGGAGAGACAGTGGGGTTATCATTTTTTCAAATGCCCAGTGTGAGTTTTTTTTTTATGAAAATACAAGACTGCAGGATAATCTGTACTGATGACTAGTACAAATTACTGGATTTCATTTTTTTGCCACAATAAAAGCTCATTCTTGTAGAATTTAATTTATTTCTGTTGTTTCATATAATATCAAAGTGTTCAGGTATAAAATACTCTGTTTATGTAATGATTAGTATAAGTATAGGAAATATTTTTCTCTTAAATTCTCAGGACATCTGTAATTTTTCATAGGGCATGACTGCACAAATAAGTACTGTCCTGCATAAATCGGAACAGGTGGTAACTCTAGGGCCAGATTCATACTGACTGTTGCAACTTTTTTTCTGACCCTGCTGTACATAACATGATGTTATTGTTTATTAATATTATGTTTAGGATCATCAGTCAGCGGGGATACTTGAAATTGTCTCAATAATGTATGACATCAAAGATACTATGTCCTGTAGTTGTAAACACTGGAAAACATGATGCATCATTGTTCAGTTTTTTTATTTATTGCATGTCTTAACTATTTGTTGTACAAGTAAGCATACTTAACCATAGTTCTCTTTTCTTTTAATTACATCTCTAAATATGATGCAGTTAATCAAACTGAAAGGAGAAACAGAGCTTCTTTAGCCTGGGTGAGGAGAAGAACTGACTTCTTGAAACTATTGTTAGCTGAAAACAAATCTGATTTCATCAGTCACAGAGTTATATATGCATCCGGAATATCTCTTTTATTTAAGACTCATAGCTGTGCCAGGTGAATTCCTGAAAGGTATCCATTCCCAGCATGCTCTTTATCCACTGGTATAAGAAAGAGTAATCCTCATCGAATTGTTTCTTTTAGATGACTGGCTGTGTTTTAAAAATGTGGAGACCCCTATGCAGCAGGTGCAAAACAGGATCAAAATGATAAAAAAATGCATTGAAAGTGTAAATTGCATCACTTTGCAGATGATTAGCACTGGCAGCTGATTAGTACATGATTATGAACTGAAGTGCACTCTTTATCAAAAGTTAATTTAGGAATCTCATTGTGTGAAGGAATTAACTAATGCAATGCAATACCACTTGCAAAGCGGAACTAGATCATTTACAAAATATCGCATCTGCTAAGCTGATGCTTTGCACACTACCTACTTTTCAATTTTATTTGGTCTCCCACTATCTCACTGCAAACTTGGTCGGTGTATCTGGAGTATACCTTAGAGATTCTGGTTTTGAAATTGGTGTATCTGGAGTATACCTTAGAGATTCTGGTTTTGAAATGTCCACTTTTGCATGCTGTCATATATGACAAGCTAAAAATTTTGAAAATTTATCACTAATATAAATTGTCACATATAAGTCTCAATAAAAAATATTAGGTTTCACTGTCTTGCAAAGCACACACACAGAATTCCAAGCCAGTATGTATGATGTCAGTCCTAAGAAAGTAGGTTCTGTATAGCATATAGCTAATCTATGCAGCTTCCACATGATATCTGTAATACTTCTCAGTGAAAGTAAACTAGCATAAATGTGGAAAGCTGAAAACTGTTTCAAAATGGGACAAAAATAAAGCGCAAGAAATAAGAGATAATAACATTAGCCTGTACCCAAACAAACACCAATAATTAAGCCAACAGTTGTTTGGAAAAACATTGTCATGACATACCTGATGTGGCATCAAGAACATTTGACCGATCAGCTATCATCTGCAGATCATTAACTAGCACTTGGCATTCAATGATATGCTGTATAATATTAATGGAGATCACTATAAAAATCACTTCCCTATTATTTAAGTGAATGTTCTATGTTTTGAATGTTGCATCATTGACAAATAAATGTTGAATACTCCAGATCACGAACAAACAGAAAAGCTATTTTTTTTCCTAGGAAAAAAATCGCTGGTCTATAAAAAAAAAAAAAAAAGCCCAACTACAAAATAAAGTGGGGGGCTTTGCCCACCCTCCCACTCCACTACTTAAATATACCAGCTCCAAGATCCTACCACAGTGGAGGAAACGGCAAAGTCCCAAAAATGGCCCAGTGATTTTTTTCCCTAGGAAAACCATCGCTGTTCCGTTTGTTCGAGATTTGGCCTTTTCGACATTTAGCTGTAGACAAAGTGACGTCTGAAACATTGAATGTTCGCTTAAATAATATGGACTCTAAAAATCAATAAGCATAGAAAGCAGTTAAATGGTAGGATTATAAAGCAACCTAACAAATTTTAATGAACTTACTTCTTCTGATTGCTCAGTTAAAGACACAGATACTTATAAAGGAATTAGAAAGTTATTAATAATTCCTTAGTTTGTACAGAGGATTCATATAGCCACTCAAGCTCCAGCTGCTCGAATTCCACTTCCTCGCAGCCAAGGACTTTAGCATCTTGTAGCCCATGCAAACATCTGCTTGCACTCAGACCTGAATATGAGTTCAGCCAATTAGTTGTTGCACATTAACTGCTTGCCTCATAGGAGAGCCACAGGAGAGGGAGTAAAGAGGGTGATTTTACACTTAGAGAGGGGGAATCGGAGTTCAGTATGGTGCAATTGTGAACTGGCACAGCACGAAGCATCAGAGACTATCCATGTGCAACTAACTGTGGGTAAAACTGCCTTCCAGTTTATAGCCTGCTACAGACCACCCTCCCAAACACAGGAACCCCACTTGGCCTTCCTGAGAATACTGGAAAATATGAAGGTCTCTCCAAACACCATTATACTGGGCGACTTCAACTACCCAAACATAGACTGGGAGCATTACTCTAGCTCCAACACCCTAGCCCAAAGGTTCCTAGAATTTATAAACTCAAATGCTATGGAACAACTTGTTACCACTCCCACAAGAGGGGAAAACATACTGGACCTGATCATCACCAACATGGGGACACTATGCTCCAGACCAGAAGTGTATCCCTCACTGGTAAGATCAGACCATAAACTAATCTCACTGGATATTCACATCCTGACCCCTCCCCCTGCCCAGAAAACCACAGTGAAAAACTTCTCTAAAGCAAATTTCACACGTCTCAAAACTGGTAAATCCTTCAAAGCCCCGGCCTGTGGAAAATATGGCCCAGACCGCAGAATCCTTTATAAACGCATTCTATGAACACCTTCAGGAATGCATGGATCATGCAATCCCAAATAAAACCAAGACCCAATCCTCCAAAGGCAGACGTCCTGTCTGGTGGACCCCAGCCATAAACAAACTATACAATAGAAGGAGGAAGCTACTACATGATAGAGCAAAATCCCAAAAAGGGAAGGCATCTCTGATCAGTATTAGCAAAAAACTACGGGCACTCATAAAATCGCTCTAAGGCCAGCTTCGAGAGAAAAATTGCACAGGACACTAAGGAAAATCACAAGGCTTTCTTTAGTTATGTTAGGAACCTGGGTGGGAATTCCCAGATATGCTCAGAATTAGTCCACAATGACAAAAATACACCAAACCCACAGACATTGCCAACATCCTAGATGACAGGTTCAGTGCAAACTTCTCCCTCTCCCACCAAAAGGGCAAATATCTATCCCAACAGAGTGCTGCCCCTGACATCTCAGATGCTCAGGTAAGAGCCGCCTTCTCCAAAGCAAAAACACAGCATCAATGGGACCAGATGGTGTCCCGGCCGCTGCCCTATCTAAGCATGAACTCCAAGAAGAGCTAAACCCAAACATAAAACTACTGTTCAATCTTAGCCTTACTACAGGATATGTTCCCAAAGAGTGGCGACAGCAACAGTGGTCCCTCTCCGCAAAGTAGGTGGCTGAGCGGATCCTGGGAACTTTCGCCCCATAAGCCTGTCTAGATTGTTCTGAAAAACTATGTAAAGGATCATCATGGACCTCATAAATAAAGATATTGGGGACCTACAGACACTGGATCCTACCCAGTTTGGCTTTGTTAAGGGCAGATCCTGCCTCTTAAACCTGGTCAATTTCTTTGAAACAGTCACCAAGGCCATTGACGAGGGAAGGTGGTCCACACAGCCTACCTGGACCTCGCAAAAGCCTTCGATACAATACCCCACTGGCATTATAGATAAGCTCACCAGCTTAAATATAAACCCCTATGTCACCAGATGGGTTGCAAACTGGCTCAAGGACAGAACCCACATGGTTAGAATTGCTGGAGCCATGTCAGACTCCAAACCAGTTACAAGTGGCCCCACAAGGCTCAGTCCTGGGACCTCTTGTTCGGTATATATTTCTCGGTACAGGCCAACACGGAAGGACTGTGGCTGACCAAGTTCGCAGATGACTGCAAACTGGGCCATAATCAACTCTCCAGCCGACACAAGCATCCTCCAAAAGGGCCTCATAGAAACAGACAACTGGTGCCAGAGCCATGGCCTCAAGCTAAACGCCAAAAAGTGTATAGTCATCCCCTTTGGCAAAAACAGTGCACAAATTACCACATAGGTGGTAATCCATTAAGTACAGAAGAAGTCATTAGGGACCTGGGGACCCAAGTTGATAGCAATCTCTCATTTGACAACCACGTGGCCAAAGTGGTTAGAAAAACATTTTATATAGCCCACCTAATCATGAAGTGATTCACATCTAGATCAGGAGGTCATCGCCTCTTTACTCATCCCTCATTAGGCCCATAATTGAGTACAATGCCCCTTTTGGGATGTACCTTACCAGACACCTGCAGCAACTGGAAAGACCCCAAAAGTGCCTCACCAAGAAGATCAAAGGGCTCAAACAGATGCCATATGCTGCCCGGTTAAAGAAACTCCAGCTCTACTCAGTGGCATACCGCCTGCTCAGAGGCAATCTGTGCCTGACGTATAAAGCCATGTCCAACCCAGAATTAATGGACATGCTGCACCTCAGAAAATCCAAATCCCATCGAAGCTACGCTGAGAGACTTGAACCTCAGCACTGAAATAAATAGGACATGCTGGAGGGACAGATTCATAACCCGGAGGCTCCCTTCACTCTGGAATAAAATCCCAGTCCAGGTTAGGCAGAGTCCCACATTGACTCTCTTCAAGAGGAATCTTGATGAGTGGATGGGAGATCGTAGGTTTACCCCGGCTATCACTTCTGTGTCACTGTTAGACAGAGGCACAGTATACTAACCTTAAAAAAAGGCATAGCAAAATTAATTTAAAATGGGTGGCGAAAGCCAAACACACTCTGGCTAGGCTTATAAATGCCCTAGGGCAGATAGCCTAATATGAACCTATGAACCTATGAACCTATAAGGTTAGGCTGGGATAGGGTGTCTTAGGTTTAGGGAGAGATTGGGAATTTAGTTAGGGAGGGAAAAGGGAAAATTAGGTGTAGGGAGTATACTGTAATTTAGATTTAGGGAGAGGGAAGGGGATTTTTTGTTTACAGAGCAAACATGGAATTTAGGGTTATGGAGGGAGAAGAGAATCTTAGGTTTAGAGAGGGATCTTGGAGTTTTGGTTTAGGGAGGGGGAAGGGGATTTTATATTTAGGGAGTGATTGAGGACTTTAGGGTTAGAGACTGGGTGGTAGATTTTAGGGTTAGGGTCAGGGTTCTGATAGGGCTAGATATTGTGTTAAGATTGGGTTTGGGAGGGATGCATTAGTGGGAGTTAGAGCACTTACCAAAACGAGCGAGTGGCAGCAAGAATGTGTGTCTTGATCACATGTAGTAGATCCCTGTACTGTGATATATCAGCATAGCCTTACAATTTTAAAGCAGCATTGTTGGTCTCTTATAAAGATACTACAAACCATTGTTTAAAACATTGTGATTTATTTGAACAATATATGCCACTTTCATTTGTTCTTACATTGCTTAACATAGTACTGAATCACAGAAAATGTATTTTTAGGTTCACAAAAATTAATTAGCACTGAACAACAGAGAATCCCCATGCACAGGTGAATAATCATTATCAGTGTATACTATAATAAGTGAATGATAATTGACCTTGTTGATTGTGCAGTAGAAACTTGGCAGAATAGATATGTGGATATGTTAGAGACAGTACATATAAAACACAATATAATTTGATTTGCTTGCATTTTATTTGTATTTTTTCATGCCTCCTTTCTTCAATTATTAGTGGACAGTTAATCCATGTTAGGGCTCATTGAGCAATTGTCTTTCAGTAACATGTCCTGATAAATTACTGCTTCTATTTTCTGCTGGTATTAAGAAAACTTGAGAAAAGCCAGGGGCAGATACAACAGTGTTACCTTGAATATTATTAAAGATAAATATTACAGGATGACACCACTTTGGAGGGTTAATATTGCTGTTCCACAGTGCTGGCCCTCTGGTTTAGTTCTCAGTTATTACACCTTTTCTGCAGAGTCTGCATGCCTTCCATTTTTCTGCATGTTTTTTTCAGGTGCTTTGGTTTCTTCCCAAACTTGAAAGCTGTGCCATAAATGAATTTGTATTTCTTCAAAGTTCTCATAGGTGTTGGTGCTGTGTGAAAATGAGTGAGTTTGTGCATTGTGTAATAGGCTGGTGCTCCATTCACGATTACTGGCTGGTGCCCATTTACAATATCTTGTTTTGCCTTGAATCCAGTAAACATTGGGATGGCCATTGAGACAGGCAACTATTTTCCCCAGAATTGTGATGTTGATTAGGTAGATAATCATAACATGAATGAATGAATTGTGTTAAAAATGACAGCAGACAGAACAAAACAGTTCCATATTGTAAGCACACACATATACCTACATCTGTACTTGCAGAGGTTCTGAAGACTGCACTCACAAATGTCTCATCTGTACCTCGAGAAGCCATAATTGTAGCAACACTGGAACCTCATAAGTCTGGGATATGACTTGTGTCTCCTGCTGATCATAGTAAATTAAAAACTTTGCTGTATTGTTAGAAAAATATGTATTAATATGTGTGCATTAGTGCTTTTTTTAGAAGCTCAAAAGGGTTAATACATTTATTCTGCTTTATGCTGAACAAGTCCATATTAATGGCAAATGCTTTCTGACCTTGTATTTTGTCAGCGCAGCTAAAATCTTGTTTATGTCTTAGGAAATTAACTGAGAAGCAGATGATTTTCTGCTAAGTTAGGAAAATAATGAATAGAACAATACTGCTTTCTATAATGTTATTAAACTTAGACAATTAGCCCTGTCTGTGTTATGAGAACATACACAGCTGCAGGAAGGATAGATAAAGTAGAACAAAGACCGCTTGAAGAATATGAACTATAACCTGTGATTGCTTTGTGCTCAAATGAGTAGAGTACCTTGAAATGTAACACAGCACTGTAGAAATAATTACAACTAGCTGCTGGTCTCCAAGGCCATGTTATTTTTCCAAAGTTTTCTCATGAATCTAGAAATGTTATGTCATGTCAGCAGAAAATCATGAGCAACATCTGCTGTGAAAAACAATATTGTAAACTTGTGATTTACTACATCAGCTTCAGTAGGCAATGTCTTGTAAGAATAGTATAAGAATGGCTTCACTTCCTGATTTTAGTTAGACAAACTCTGTATTTTTGCATGCATGTTTGTCTCCTTGCTGCAAGAATTAAAGTGCCTTAACCTGAACCTTACGTGTATTGGTCTTTGAAGTTTTTCCTTTGACAGATTGGTCCTTTGGACCAGAAACCTCCACTCTGACCAGATCAGACAGGCCAGGTGGCTTGAAACCGTACCGGGAAGAAACCACATCGGTTCTTCTTATTTGAAAAGACCTCCGACTGAATTGTCGTCCAAAAGAGGCCAGCCACTGTTCTGATCTCCGACTGAAGGGCGGGTTTACCTCGAACCAGACGATCAATCATGGAGGCTCAGGTAAGGTGAGATTTACCTTTTTCTGTTTTAGATCAGGGACTTGATTTGCATTGTCTGTCAGTCTGTCAGGGGATTTGTTTTGTACAAGTCAGGGACAGGAAGATTGCAGTCTTGTCATAGATCAGGAAACAGAATAGGTAAGGCAGTTATTCTAGATAGATTGTGAAAGAGAAATCGTGGTACCAATGAAAAATAAGAAGGGTTACGTAACATTTCAAAGGTTAGAATAAAATGGGAAATAAGTGCAAAAGATCCCAAACTCCGTTAACTGAAGATGTAAATTTATGCAATTACAACGCACGATAATGTTAAATACTACTCAAAATGGGTTAATAAGTATGAATTTGATGGTAAATTAGAAAAATCCTCGCTTATTAAACTTATCAAACAGCTTAAAACCGATTTCAGAGGTCGGGTAAAAAAGCAACGTCAGTTAGGAATTCCTCAGGCACACAGGTGGATTGAGGAAGCAAACCGTAGGGAACAAAAGAGTAATAATTCGAAAGCAATGTTTTTAGATAAAGAGGATAATAACTTAGTAATAGCATCGGCCCCTCCACCCCCTCTGCTTCCCTTACCAGAATACAAAGCAAGCGGACAAGCTGGTCCACCCCCACGATATCCAGCTATTCCTGCAAAAGCAAAACCATTTGTTAGAGATCCCGTCGAGACCAGGTCTCGAACATGGGCAGGAAACTCAAAAGGGGACATTGAGTTGTATCAAATGAATAGAAATTCACAATCTTTAAGTGAGGAAGAAATGTGCCCACTAATAGAAGTACCAAATCCTCAGGCAGGACAAGAAGGACAGGACTCAACTCTCCTAGTATACAGACCGTGGACACCGGAAGATATCCGGAATGCCACTGAGGGAATTCCCCATCCAAAAGTTAATTTTAGAAAATTTTTAGAAGACCTACAAGGCATGAGGTTAAGTTTTAACTTAAATGGAGAGGAAGTAGAAAAAGTATTCAGACAAATCGTGGGACCATATTGGCACATGATCAGTGGCAACTGGAATCCCCGTGACGCAGAACACAAACCCCTCCCACATAGTAGCGCAGAACTAGACAACACAGTGAAAGGTCTTACAGACCGAATCTCTGAGAAATGGAAACCTAGGGCAGACTGGACTTGCATTAATCAATACATCCAACAAGAAGGTGAAACTGTTGACAGATATTATGCTAGATTATTAGAGTGTTTTAATAACCATTGTGGAATGCAGGTACCTGAAGATCAAACACATGATTCCCTGTATGAGCAGCAGTTAAAGAATGCATTTTTAAAAGGTAGTATTTTGCCTATAAGCAGCTTTATTACAAAGCACATGGTAGATCATCGTACAAGTAGACTACAGTCACTACTTGAATATGCTAGACATGCCGAAAGGCATTTTAACAGTAACAAGAAAAAGAAAGCCCAAGTATTCTCTGTAGAAGATGGAGCAGAAGTTTATGTAGTACAGTCCGGGAAAAAGGGCAAGAAAAATGCCCAGGGAAACACACAGTCTGATCAATGATCAGAGGACTTTGAAGGGTGAAAGAAAAGGGGGGAATGCTTTAAATGCGGTAAGAAGGGACACCTGGCAAGGGATTGCAGGAAAAACAAGAAGGCAACTACGGAAGATAAGGAGGGTGAGGACTGACTATATGATAGCCAGGAATCACTAGAAAAGAATAGCCAAGAAAAGACAAATGCAAATGTGATAGAGGGAGTAGAGGAAGTGATAGAAGAAATAGAGGAAGTGCAGGAAGTCACAGATAAGGATGTGACAGGAGAAACAGAGGAAGTGCAGGAAGTCACAGATAAGGATGTGACAGGAGAAATAGAGGAAGTACATGAAGTCACAGATAGTGAAGAAAATGAAATTTTAGACTTAGCTTTATTGAGCTTGGAGCGTCTCTTATGAAAGAGACATAAAGGAGCTCTCTGAGCATGTAGCCCAGGCCGGTATGACCCTGACCTTGAGTAGCATCTTACCCTCACCAAGAATGATGCCACAATATGAAGACAAGATGATCAATTTCAACAATTGGCTTAAGTACTGGTGTCATTCAAAGGGGATCCAATGCCTGTCAGCTTGGGATGATATGCTCGACAAGCCACGATGCTTCGCTAGGGACGGCTTGCACCTGTCACCCTGGCTTCGGATATTGGCAAAGGCTCTTGCTACCCCCATAGTGCCTTATTTAGGCAAGGCTCAAAAGACAAACCCACCTCCATAGGTATCACAAGGGATAAGAAACTAAGAGTAATGCTACTCAACGCCAGAAGTCTAAACCTCAAGATGCACGCACTCAAAACTCTCCTTAGTATGGAGAACATCGATATCTGTGCAGTAACAGAAACCTGGTTCAGGGCTCCTGAGAGCACCCCAGCACTACCAGGTTATACCTCATACCATGCCTTTGGGCCCCAAAACTTGGACCAAACCACAAAAGGAGGGGGAGTATCGATATTCATCAAAGATACCCACACCTCCAGGTTGGTGGCAAAGCGAAGCATCAGAGACTATCCATGTGCAACTAACAGTGGGTAAAACTGCCTTCCAGTTTATAGCCTGCTACAGACCACCCTCCCAAACCCAGGAACCCCACTCGGCCTTCCCGAGGACACTGGAAAATATGATAGTCTCTCCAAATACCATTATATTGGGTGACTTCAAATTCCCAAACATAGACTGGGAGCATTACTCTAGCTCCAACACCCTAGCCCAAAGGTTCCTAGAATTTATAAACTCAAATGCTATGGAACAACTTGTTACCACTCCCACAAGAGGGGAAAACATACTGGACCTGATCATCACCAACATGGGGACTCTATGCTCCAGACCAGAAGTGTATCCTCACTGGTAAGATCAGACCATAAACTAATCTCACTGGATATTTACATCCCGACCCACCCCCTGCCCAGGAAACCACAGTGAAAAACTTCTCTAAAGCAAATTTCACACTCCTCAAAACCGAGGTGGAATCCTTCAAAGCCCCGGCCTGTGGAAAATGCCCAGACCACAGAATCCTTTATAAACACATTCTATGAACACCTTCAGGAATGCATGGATCATGCGATCCCAAATAAAACCAAGACCCAATCCTCCAAAGGCAGACGTCCTGTCTGGTGGACCCCAGCCATAAACAAACTATACAATAGAAGGAGGAAGCTACTAAATGATAGAGCAAAATCCCAAAAAGGGAAGGCATCACTGATCAGTATTAGCAAAAAACTACGGGCACACATAAAATTGTCTAAGGCCAGCTTCGAGAGAAAAATTGCACAGGACACTAAGGATAATCACAAGGCTTTCTTTAGTTATGTTAGGAACCTGGGTGGTAATTCCCAGATATGCTCAGAATTAGTCCAAAATGACAAAAAATACACCGATCCCACAGAGATTGCCAACATCCTAGCTGACAGGTTCAGTGCAAACTTCTCCCCCCCCCCACCAAAAGGGCAAATATCTATCCCGGCAGAGTGCTGCCCCCCTGACATCTCAGATGCTCAGGTAAGAGCCGCCCTCTCCAAAGCAAAAAACACAGCATCAATGGGACCAGATGGTGTCCTGGGCTGTGTCCTACATGAACTCCAAGAAGAGCTAAACCCAAACATAAAACTACTGTTCAATCTCAACCTTACTACAGGATATGTGCCCAAAGAGTGGCGTACAGCAACAGTGGTCCCTCTCCATAAAGGTGGTGCCTCAACGGATCCTGGAAACTATTGCCCCATAAGCCTGACTAGCTTGGTCTGCAAAGCTATGGAAAGAATCATCATGGACCTCATAAATAAAGATATTGGGGACCTACAAACACTGGATCCTACCCAGTTCGGCTTTGTTAAGGGCAGATCCTGCCTCTTAAACCTGGTTGATTTCTTTGAAACAGTCACCAAGGCCATTGACGAGGGGAAGGTGGTCCACACAGCCTACCTGGACCTCTCAAAAGCCTTCGATACAATACCCCACTCGAGCATTATAGATAAGCTCACCAGCTTAAATATAAACCCCTATGTCACTAGATGGATTGCAAACTGGCTCAAGGACAGAACCCACATGGTTAGAATTGCTGGAGCCATGTCAGACTCCAAACCAGTTACAAGTGGTGTCCCACAAGGCTCAGTCTTGGGACCTCTCTTGTTCGGTATATATTTCTCGGAGGTACAGGCCAACATGGAAGGACTGTGGCTGACCAAGTTCACAGATGACTGCAAACTGGGCCATAATCGACTCTCCAGCCGACACAAGCATCCTCCAAAAGGGCCTCATAGAAACAGGCAACTGGTGCCAGAGCCATGGCCTCAAGCTAAATGCCAAAAGTGTATAGTCATCCCCTTTGGCAAAAACAAAGTGCCCACAAATTACCACATAGGTGGTAATCCATTAAGTACGGAAGAAGTAATTAGGGACCTGGGGACCCAAGTTGATAGCAATCTCTCATTTGACAACCAAGTGGCCAAAGTGGTTAGAAAAACATTTTATATAGCCCACCTAATCATGAAGGGATTCACATCTAGATCAGGGGAGGTCATCGTGCCTCTTTACTCATCCCTCCATCAGGCCCATAATTGAGTACAATGCCCCTTTTGTGATGTACCTTACCAGACACCTGCAGCAACTGGAAAGACCCCAAAAGTACCTCACCAAGAGGATCAAAGGGCTCAAACAGATGCCATATGCTGCCCGGTTAAAGAAACTCCAGCTCTACTCAGTGGCATACCGCCTGTATAAAGCCATGTCCAACCCGGAATTAATGGACATGCTGCACCTCAGAAAATCCAAATCCCATCGAAGCTGCACCGAGAGACTTGAACCTCAGCACTGAAATAAATAGGACATGCTGGAGGGACAGATTCATAACCCAGAGGCTCCCTTCACTCTGGAATAAAATCCCAGTCCAGGTTAGGCAGAGTCCCTCACTGACTCTCTTCAAGAGGAATCTTGATGAGTGGATGGGAGATCATAGGTTTACCCCGGGTATCACTTCTGTGTCACTGTTAGACAGAGGCACAGTATACTAACCTCGAAAAATGGCATAGCAAAATAAATTTAAAATGGGTGGCGAAAGCCAAACACATTCTGGCTAGGCTTATAAATGCCCTAGGGCAGATAGCCTAGTATGAACCTATGAACCTATGAACCTATTTAGCAGACACAAAACCAGAAGTTACACTCCTGGTACAGGGGAGGGAAGTCACATTTTTGTGTGACTCAGGGGCCTCACGGACCCTGATACACCCCTCCAAACTACCAGAGAATTCAGAGTCACCGGATTACATATTAGTGAAAGCAGCTAATGGACAGCTGTATCGGGAGCCCCTCTCCCATAACGTTGCGATAACTGATCCTGTTTCAGGGTTAACCCAGAAAAGCAAAATTGTTGTTTCTGCAAAATGCCCAGTAAACCTTTTGGGCAGAGACCTTATGCAGGTATTTGGCATAGCAGTAGTTCCAACTATGCAGGGTATGGAAGCACAGCGACAAATTGATACTTTTGCAGTGTAATCAGAGGGTGAAACATTTTATTGGTACAGCCAGGACTTAGTTACGACTGGTCCAGGGGCAGTAACCGAAGAGCTGATGAACGTAGCTATCAGCAAGTTCCCCTCCCTTGACACTGACAAACAACAATTGTTGCACTGTACTCTATATTATTGTAACACACCAGGACCTGACAAGGAATATGAACAAGAGTTGTTTAGAAACCGTGCAAACAGATTAGTATTGCGTAATCTGTACTGGGATATGGAAGGGAACAGTGTAGTTAGCTGTTCATTACCCCAGGAGTTCTTTGCACTTTATAAATCTAATTGATTACCACATGTCAGCTTAACCAAGGACAAAAATGTGAAATGGGCAGACCTAGGAGAAAAAGTCAAGAGGTGGGAAAAACAGACAGAGTTAGAACTGTCAGAACAGGGAGTGCAAAAGCAGAAGTTAAATTGGATAACACAGACACACCCAGCTGTACACTTGCAGTCAAGCGAGGACAGCTGATTAGCACTCTTATCAGAAGAGGAAGAAGATACCTTACAAGGCATACCAGAAACTCTCTGGTCAACAGGCAAATCAGATGTAGGACTTATTCGTACAGCGGGACCATTTACTATTACGCCAAAGTCAGCATTTAGACCACAAAAGAGACAGTATCCCTTGAGAAAAAATGCAGAGGTAGGAATCAAACCTATTATAGCAGCTTTACTTAAGGAAGGAGTACTGGTGGAATCACCTGATTCACCATGTAACACACCTTTATTTCCTGTTAGAAAAGCAAATGGAGAATAGTGCATGGTCCAAGACTTACAAGCTGTAAATGATGCAGTAATACCAAGGGCGAGGAAGTGGAATTCGAGCAGCTGGAGATTGAGTGGCTATATGAATCCTCTGTACAAACTAAGGAATTATTAATAACTTTATAATTCCTTTGTATGTATCTGTGTCTTTAACTGAGCAATCAGAAGAAGTAAGTTCATTAAAATTTGTTAGGTTGCTTTATAATCCTACCATTTAACTGCTTTCTATGCTTATTGATTTTTAGAGTCCATATTATTTAAGCGGTGCCGGATCCACACACCCTGTTGAATGATTTGAAACCTCAGCAGAAATATTTTTCTGTGGTAGATATCAGCAATGCGTTCTTTTCGATACCGATACACCCTGACAGCCAACATTGGTTTGCATTCACATTTCAGGGGAAAAGGTATACATACACGCAACTACCACAGGGATATTGTGAAAGCCCAACAATATTCTCACAAGAAATGGCAAGCAACTTGGCGGGATTTACCCCACCGAGAGGCAGTCAGATTTTACTTTATGTTGATGACATCCTGCTGGCAGCCCCCACCCAGCAAGATTGTAAGGAAGATACTGTAACATTGTTACAATTTTTAGCTATTCAGGGACATAAAGTAAATAAAAACAAATTGCAGCTTTGGAAAAAGCAAGTTAGATACCTAGGATATGTAATATCCAAAGAGGGCAGAACATTAGATGAGGACAGGAAAATAGCGATTTTACAAGCACTGAAACCCACTACCAAGAAGGAAATGATTTCCTTCCTGGGTACGACCAACTTTTGTTGGAGCTGGATCCCAAACTATGCTTTGGAATCTGCACCGCTAACCAACTTGATATACAAGAAGCCTATGGCAGCACAGGATTTATTTCAATGGACACCAGAAGCAGAATCTGCTTTCTGCAAATTGAAACAGTTGATAGCATCCTCACTAGTTTTAGGATTACCAAACTATCATAAACGTTTTTTCCAAACTGTAGATTGTAAGCAAGGTTATATGACATCAGTGCTAATGCAACAGCATGGGGACAAACAACGCCTCATTGCTTACTATTCATCACAACTGGACCCAGTGGCGCGGTCATTGCCCCACTGTGTACAAGCAGTAGTCGCAGCTGCAATGGCAGTACAGGCTTCGGCCTCAGTAGTGTTGTTCCACCCTCTCACATTGAGAGTGCCTCATGCAGTCGCGATTATTTTACTGCAAGAAAAAGTAGCATATCTTTCTCCTGCTAGGCATCTTTCCTGTATGACTATATTGTTGAGCTAACCTCATATGACAACTGAATGATGTACAACTTTGAATCCATCTACCTTGCTTCCAACTCCTGCAGATGGCACACCACACAGCTGCCTGCAGGAGATTGAGCAAAAGACACTGCCTAGAAAAGATCTTACGGATGTTCCCTTGGATGATGCCGAGGAGACATATTACGTGGACAGCTCATGCAAAAGGGGTCCCACAGGACAGAACCTAGTAGGATATGCAGTAGTTTCTGATACTGAGATTATAGAAGCAAAATCTTTACCACACAATTTATCTGCACAGGCAGCAGAACTGATTGCCTTGACATGGACATGTACCTTAGCAAAGGCTAAATGTGTAAACATTTTTACTGATAGCCAGTACGCTTTCTCTACTGTACATGTTTTTGCGCAACAGTGGAAAAATCGAGGAATGATAGCATCTACTGGCAAATCGATCAATCATGCGCAGTATATTTTAGATCTTTTAGAATCTATTCAGTTACCACAGAAAGTAGCTATTTGTAAATGCGTAGCTCATACCAATTAACAGGATAGAATTTCAAAAGGGAATGCAAGGGCTGATACAGCTGCAAAGCAGGCAGCTTCAGAAGCATTTCTTTTGAATGAGGAATTACAACCTTCTGAGATTTTAGACTTAGAAATGTTGAAAACAATGCAGACACTTACTATGCAGGTTGAAAAACAAAAATGGATAAAACGAGGAGCAATTCTCAAGGAAGGGCTGTACATCTCCAAAGAGGGAAAACCGATATTGCCATCTAACTTGTTTAGATATGCAGCTTTGTTGAGCCATGGGCAATGCCATGTCTCAACAGGGGGGATGGTACAGTTAGTGAACCGGGTGTTCACAACATATGGATTCGTAAACTACACTAAAAATTTTTGTTTGTCATGTCACATTTGTAATAAACATCATGCACAAGGGGCGTTGAAGCCCAAGCAAGGGAGTTTCCCTACACCACCATATTCGTTCCACACTATCTGTATGGATTTTATAGAACTGAACAAATGCGAAAATAAGAAGTATTGTCTTGTCATTGTAGATATGTTTTTCAAATGGGTGGAAGCTTTTCCGACCAAAAGTCCAGACGCAGCCACTGTTGCGAAAACCCTTGTTAAAAAAATTATTCCTAGATTTGGTATACCGGAAAAGATCTACAGTGACAATGGCACACATTTTGTAAACCAAACCATACAACAGCTGAGCAGGTATTTTGGAATTTATTTGAAAAATAATTGTGCGTATCACCCACAATCTGCAGGATTGGTAGAGAGGTACAATGGGATGTTAAAAAATAAATTAAGGAAGCTCATTGAGCAAACACATAGAAATTGGGTGTATTGTCTGCCCCTGGCACTGTTGAGCATGAGAACTGTTCCAAATGCAAAGGGATTGACTCCTTTTGAGAGGTTATTTGGGAGGGCATATTATATACCTCAGTGGAAACCTCTCATGCCTGCAGATCAGGAAGCCGACTGTACACTTGCTGAGTATATGAGGAGAATGTTGAATTCTAAACACCTTTTGCAGTTTAATTCTGTTTCAGATAAGGAACAAACCAGACCATCGGAAGCAGCAGTAGTCCCAGGCATGTGGGTCTGGGTGAAAGTCGTCAAGAAGAAAATCTGGACGTCACCGAAGTGAGAAGGGCCATACCAAGTGCTACTGTCAACACCCACTGCAGTCAAGATCGCAGAGCGAGCGTCCTGGATTCATCTGACACACTGTAAACTGGTTAAAAACTTTGAACTAGACAAAAATATTGTTACTGTTACACCACAAGAGTAAAAATGACAAAATCCAGAGCATACAGGAATGCAGAACAGCCACAAAAAATTGCATGATTATCGTGTTGGCTATACTGGTGATATTAATCTTTTTGTTGTGGCCTTTCCTTTTTCCAGCCATATAAGCTAAACTGAATAAACTCGATGCGTTACTCATAGACTGGCATCCAAACTTTAACACTTACCAAGCGATCAAACGTGAATGCTGAGACTTTTAATGTTTCAAATTGTTGGGTTTGTACAGCTATATCAACAGCATACGGGGGATTATTGATGACTGCAGTCCCCCTAGGGGTCAACGAGACCTGGGAAAACTTGGTTTATGATACTACGACTGTTAAATCACAAGATAAAATAGCATTGCACCTGCCTGTTACACAAAAGGGAATTGTGTTTTATAAAATGATACTGTCCAGGTGGGTTGGAGTAATTGCAATATGACTGTTCCTTACAAATGTTACACCAAAGCTAATAATGCAGGTTCTATTTGTGATACAGACTATGACTCATTTCTTAAATCAATGCACAAAACAATTAATGAAGTACAACATAATCCTGTTCTTTTTAAGCAACTGTCTATAATAAACAAGAAAATGTTTCATGCAGGGCAAGCATATGTTAATAGTAAAGTTACTACTAAGGTGGAAGATTGTTATTTTGTATGTGGCAAAAAGGCCTATAAATGGTTACCTGAGAATTGGTCCGGCAGTTGTTTTTTGGGTTACCTGGTTCCGGCCATACGACACAGTTTTGCCTCGAGGTAAAATTTGAAATGCACGAGAGGTCACCAAGAAACCTGTCAGGAAACCTGAGAATCCAGTGGGACAGATCGAGGCGGGCTGGAGAAACCATCATTCCATGGGCAATAAACTAACACATATGGACTTGAGTGACACTGTCATATCGATGGCAGGCATATTACCAGCATATGGAGCAGTGAAATCGATTTGGGAGCTGAGAAAACTGTCTAAACTCCTCGAAGTAATGAGCAATGCAACTTTTTCTGCTCTCGAATTAGTGACTGATGAACTGAATGCCATGAGAACTGTGGTGCTTCAAAACCGCATGGCTCTTGACTTCACCCTAGCGGCAAGAGGTGGTACGTGCGCTTTAATCCAAGAAGAATTCTGTTCGTATATTCCTGACAACCAGCACAAGATAGACAACCACCTTGAGGTGATTCAGCAAGTGTCGACCATGACCAAACCAGGTCCAAATCCACTGATGGACTTTTTCCAGAAATGGTTTGGGGGGTGGGGTTCCATCCTAATGAACATCTTGATTGCTATTTGTGTAGGAATGCTCCTGTTGGGAGTATGTGTTTGTTGTGGCATCCCCTGCATGAAAAGATTGATCAAAGATTTTATAGATTTGTTGGTTTCTGAAACCTTATATCAAGGTACTGAGCTTGATGAACTGCTGAAGACTGAGATGCTTTCATAAGTTAAACTGAATGACTTTCTTAACTGCAAATCCAAAATGGAAGAGGCTAGGAAAAGAAACAAATCGTTTATGCTTTTGAAAGTAGAATAAATGTATTAATAGGGGGGAAATGTTAGAAAAATATGTATTAATATGTGTGCATTAGTGCTTTTTTAGAAGCCCAAAAGGGTTAATACATTTATTCTGCTTTATGCTGAACAAATTCATATTAATGGCAAATGCTTTCTGACCTTGTATTTTGTCAGCGCAGCTAAAATCTTGTTTATGTCTTAGGAAATTAACTAAGAAGCAGATGATTTTCTGCTAAGTTAGAAAAATAATGAATAGAACAATACTGCTTTCTATAATGTTATTAAACTTAGACAATTAGCCCTGTCTGTGTTATGAGAACATACACAGCTGCAGGAAGGATAGATAAAGTAGAACAAAGACCACTTGAAGAATATGAACTATAATCTGTGATTGCATTGTGCTCAAATGAGTAAGTACCTTGAAATGTAACACAGCACTGTAGAAATAATTGCAACTAGCTGCTAGTTTAAAGGCCATGTTATTTTTCCAAAGTTTTCTCATGAATCTAGAAATGTTATGTCATGTCAGCAGAAAATCATGAGCAACATCTGCTGTGAAAAACAATATTGTAAACTTGTGATTTACTATGTCAGCTTCAGTAGGCAATGTCTTGTAAGAATAGTATAAGAATGGCTTCACTTCCTGATTTTAGATAGACAAATTCTGTATTTTTGCATGCATGTTTTTGTCTCCTTGCTGCAAGAATTAAAGTGCCTTAACCTGAACCTTACGTGTATTGGTCTTTGAAGTTTTTCCTTTGACATGTATCATGGCAGAGGGGAGAACACATCACATCACATCAAGATATCTGGAGTTAACATTTCGTCAAGAAAAGCCCATAAGGTAGACATTGTGATATGACAAAAGATAACATATATTTGCTGGACATATCTCACTAGACTTTGTAAGGAATCTGGGTCACTATCATGAATGCCCAGGGCTAAAATTAGGGGCATCTCAACTAGATTAAAAACGATCATTGCTAATTATTATATGGTCATTACTTGTGCTGGAGTGAGTAATCTATGGTATTCCATTTTGTAAAAGGTTATGGTGGGGTGATCAAACATCCTAGCAAGTATGGGAAACACTTCTGCTTAGCAATACCCTCCCATTCTACCTCTTAGAGCTAGAAATCTAGACAAAGCTATAGGGACAATTTTCAAATATTACTATTACAAACTTAAAAAGTTGATAGAATAATAGGTTGTAAATAAGCATTAATTTTCTGAAGGGTATGAAGTCTGAAACTCAAATATCTGTCATTATTTTCTGACTTCAGTCTTTAATGATTTGCCACTAATTTGCCAGAAAACCACAATTTTATGAAAAATGACCAAAAATATGAGGCAAAAATCTGGACATTCTGCCAAAATCTGGACAGTTGAGAAGTATGCCTCCCATCTCCTCATAAGGTATACATGTGAAGAAAAACATTTGACATTCAGTAAGTAGCAAAATAAATTTTATTGCAAACAGCAGAATGATTGCATGCCATCCTGGAGTAAGATGTGTAACCAACCCGAGTGGTTTCAACTTTATAGGCTTTATTGCTCTCATTGAAGAGTACAGATATTGAAGAGGAAACTCTTCCAACCATATACTATTTTCTATAGACCTCTAAATTTGAAACAGAAAAGAAAAATACCCCCACCCCCCACACACAAAATCAGAGGTGGATGTGGTTTTGCTAAATGCAATAAGTCTCAGTAACTCAGGTGATTTAGAAATCTTTCTGTGGTTGGAGAATGTTAATACATGTACTTTTACTGAAAGATTGCTTCGAAACCCAAAACAAGTATCACATATTCCATGGAGTACTTGTTTTCACTGTCTTGTGGTCTAATGAGAAAGGCAACAGTGTCTCATAATTTGTAAGAGAATACCTAAACGCTAAAAGCCAAGAAATCATCTGATGACTACAAATTACTCATAATAATATCTGTGATACTGACTATAATATTTTAATAATCTACTGTACACCATCTATGTTCCTTACAGGGTTAGAGGATTACCAAAGTATACAGGAAGTAAAATAAAGATCAGTAAAAATGCAATCCTTTTGGGTGATTTTCACTATCCAAACACTGACTGGGTAAACTACTCGACTTTAAATAAATCTGTCCATATTATTAATTTACTGGGCAAATCAAAAACATCTGGGACAAATAGCATGACATTTAATTAGGAATGCAATAGCTTTCATATCATATTTTTATATACTCTATTCACAAATACACACCATGCAGTCCTGATAAATGGTGCATTTTTTACTCGATACACTAGCAGTTCATTGCTTCCCATTGCAGTTATAGTTACTTTCATCCCCTCCCAGTAGCTCATAACCCCCTAATATTCTTCCCTTTCTTTTCCTCCAAACTCTCTCAATTTGTTCTGGTTTATTCTTCTCCTTTTACAATATCTAGAAATCTGCTGTCCAGCTTTCCTGTTTGGCACTTGCCCCTTGTTTTCCATTTTCTGCCACTATTAGTCTTATTGCCTGCATTTCATTTTCCTGCCACCCCCTTCATTCCCTATACTCCACATGCAAAATTCCCAGGAGATTTTCCCCTTCTTTTCCATGTATCGTCTTCCAGATTTCCAGAGCTCCTGTCTAGATATGTTGCGTTAAGGTACATTCCAGAACATATATTTCATGCTTGCCTCTTTTCTCATGCATCTCCAGCATCCTGAATGTGTTTTTTCCTTCCCTCTGTATTTGGTTTCATAGGAGTACGCTAGGCAAATGACCACCTGGACCCTTATTAGCCTAGTCATGCAACCCAAATTTGACCTACAAATTTGATGTATCTAGTTGGTGATTTGCTGACTACCTCTGTCAATCAGAGACATAGGAGCTAGACCAGGGGTGAATATTTAATTACTCTCCATTGGTCCAAATTGCAGTCAGAAAGGGATAGGGATGAACTCTTCTTCACACGGATGAGGAGCCTGTAACAAGAAAGGGAATTGTCTGAGAAACATATCTGTCTCTCCAACATGTCCTATTTATATCACAAGCAAAATTTAGGTATTTTAATATAGTAGTTCTGATGCTGTTTGTTTTGCAGATGTGCAAACATTCAACAAAACAGGGTCCAGGGATGGCCTATATGCCAGGAAAGGTCACCTCTCAGAAGTCTGTATGATATTGAGTAAAGAGACAGGGCTTTGAGACAATCAGCATAGGACATTGTGTTTACTCCATGTATTCTTTTGTAAGGGACCTTTGTGGATGTTCCAGTTGCTGCATGTGCTCGGTCAGGTACATACTGAAAGAGGTAATATACTCTATGATGGGTCTGATGAGGGCCGAGTACAGTGTTATGATGAGCTCCCTGGGCCTAGATGCCATGCTTGTTGCTTATAAGTTGTGCAACATAGAAGGATTTTCTTACTACCTTGGACACGTGCTGGTTGAAGGGTAGGTTACATGAGTTCCCAGATCCCTGAGTAGTGAATCAACTAGTTACCTGGGATGGTAGAATTCCCAAAAGGTACTGTAGTTCACTTCTTGGTATTCAGTTTTAAGCCATGGTTTTGGCACCAATCATCCCATAACTGTTAATAAAAATACAAAACTAAGGTCCCAGAACAAACTTAAAAATGTCAACAGATGGAACAGAGCAGAAAAGTACAAATTATTGCTACCACACAGGTCACTAAGTGCAATTCAAATATTTAAACAGAATTCTTATAATAAAAATAATTAAATTCTTTCTCTTTTTCCTTTTATTTTTGAAAAGCTAGATACTCACAATTCCACACCTCTTCAAGTCCTGGATAAAAGGCTCTGGATGGGGTAGCTCTGGGCTGGAAATTGGAGGCTAGCTAGAGAGCTAGCCACTCACATAAAGGCAATACTGGAGCTCTTTCAGAAATTTTACCTTAATATGTTAGTATGGGAAGGGGCAGACATGCAATGCAACTTTAAGCAGGTAAATGATAAGCAGAATTTGAATGCACTGTAGCACAGACTGGAGCAGAGACAATTCTCTCACTATTGACCTTCTACTACAGTTTAAGGCACCAGATCATGCATAAATTTACCCGTGAAACTGTTTATGGAAAAATGCAATAATACATGACTAAGGCTCAAAATGTCACAGGAGTACGCAGCTCTGCCACCCACTGTGAATTAAACTACAAAACTATGGGCCAGTAGAGTTTAAAATACAAACTGATAGCTTTTACAAGTAATTCTACTTGAGGAAACAGAAGCGTGGAATAACGCAGAAATACAATCTTCTCACAACTGTTAATAAAAATATAAGACTAAGGTCCCAGAACAAACTTAAAAATGCAAACAGATGGAGCAGAGCAGAAAAGTACAAAGTATTATTACCATACAGGTCACTAAGTGCAACTCAAATATTTAAGCAGAATTCATATAATTAAAATAATTTAATTCTTTCTCTTTCCTTTTTTTGAAAAGCTAGATACTCACAGTTCCACACCTCTTCAAGTCTTGGCTAAAAGACACTTGGTGGGGTAGTTTTGTGCTGGAAATTGGAAGCTAGCTAGAGAGCTATCCAATCAAATAAAGGCAATATTGGAGGTCTTTCAGAAACTTTAGCTGAATGTGTTAGTGGGGGATGGGACAGACACAGAATGCAATTTCCAGCTGGTAAAAGATAAGCAGAATATGAAATAACTGAAGCTCAAACTGCAGCAGTGACAATTCTGTCACTGTTGACCTTCTACTACAGTTTAAGACACATGAATATGCAGAAATTTACCAGTAACACTGTTTATGGAAAAAATGCAATAATACGTGACTAAGACCCAAAACCTGAAGGGTGTATCTGATCTTCGGAATCTAGTGAACTTTTTTGAGAGGGTTACACAGGCTATAGCTTGTGGACAAGATGTCCACACAGTGTACTTTGACCTCTCCAAGACATTTAATACTATACTACATGAAAGTGTAAAAAGAAGCTGAAGTAGCACCAAACCTGACCCGTATGCAGTTAGGTGGAGAGTTAAATGGCTTAAAGACAGGACTCATACAGTAATAGTTGGGACTAAATCCTCTGAGAGCAAGAAGGTGACCACTGAAATTCCTCAGAAATCTCTGCTGGGATCTCTGCTGATTATCTTCTTCTCAGATCTTCATATATGAAATGATGAGCTCTGCTTAGTAAGTTCCTTGATGATTGTAAGCTGGGATTTGTCAAGTCCCTGTCTGGCATACAGGTACTCCAACAGGAACTTACACTTTTCCAAAGCTGGTGTCCAAAAGGCTCAAACTTGATGATAAAAAGTGAAACATTGTTGCATTCAGGAAGAAACCCCTAACTCCAGTTTATAGTATAGTAAAGATAACACACCACTTCAACATGAGAAGATAGTGAGACGCCTGGGTACTTGGGTGAATAGCTTCCTCACGTTTGACCATCATTTTGCAATGGTGATTAGGAAATCTTTTTACATCATACAGCTCATATCAAAAGATATTTCCTCTGTCTCAAAAGAAGTCCTCACCTTGTACTCTGCACTGATTAATCCCATCATAGAACAGAATAAGCAATTGGAAAGACCCCAGAGGTTCATAACTAAAAAGATCAAGGGCTTAAAAGACCTGCACTACCAAGAGAGATTGGAGGCTATATTACTATATTCAGTATCATACAGACTCCTTAGGGGTGCTCTGTCTGTAGCTTATAGGGTCATAAAGGACCCAAGTAGTGGAAGAATTCTTACAGCTCCAAAAATCAAACAGTTCTACTAACACTAGGGCCACAGATCTAAAATCAAATGCATTCATAAACAAATTGTCTTTCCTAGATGTGATCAATGAAAACTAGAATGCAATAAATGATATGCTTATGAAAACAGATTGTGATAACATCCTCAATGACATATACAACACACAACACAATTCAAGTATATGGAGTAAACTTCCACTTAGAATCAGAAGTAAGTTATGTACGTGGAAGGAAAAATATCAGCTAGGAATTCCAGCAATTAATCTACTTGAAGCGAGAGAGAGAGAGAGAGAGAGAGAGAGAGACAGAGAGAGAGAGAGAGAGAGAGGATCCTTTTGTGTGTCCTGTGAGCTGAGTGCAACTGTGGGTCATCTCACTCACACAATCTCAACAGTTTCATATCTGAATGAACTGTGTCTCATAACAAAATGGTACGAGCACAATTACTTAAAGCATAAAGCTGATTTATGCTTAAATCTCAATGGATAACACACTAACATTTAAGACATCTTTACATACTGTTTTAAGGAAATGGGTTTGTAAAACTGATCTTAAGGATGAGGAAACTTTTGTTAATTAGCAGAAAGATTGTTATGCCATGAAACCATGTATAAAACTGAGCAGCTTGGACTTGTAGTAAAACTCATTAAATGCAATTTTCTCTTGCTGATTCTACTGCATGCATAGCTATAGCTTTGTTGCTTAGAAAGCTAAGAGGTTTTCTCTTTTATTGTTTACATTAGCTATCATGAATTATTGATATATAGGGTTCTATCTTTCCTCTGTATTGTCATGATAAATAAGATAGCATTTTGGAAAAAAAAATATTTGTAACAAACAAAAAGTATCAGGTTCAGACATAATCAGTTTTAAATATGGGGAAAAACTGTCACATATATTTTCCTCCCCTCCTCTGCATTTTGGTACACCCTGGTACTGCACTGATGATGTATACATGTCTTGTTTGCTCCTGGCTCCATTGTTTCATCACATATTGCTCTAATTATGCTGCATACCCCACTCTGACCTCTCCAACTCTGAAACTGGGCATTCTAAACATTATTCAATTAATGCTACATACCCAACTCTGACCTCTCCCTTCACTGCCATCCAACTAGAAGGTTAGAAAAGCATTACAATTAAGAGAAACTTGTCAAAGTCACATAGGAAAACAACCACCACATACCCCCTGCTGGACACTCCAACCGTGAAACTGGACACTCTAAACATTATTCAATTAATGTATGTACACAGCGAATTGCTCAACTAAGCTATATTATTTACTTCTTAGAAGCCAATGGCTACTCATACATCACCTTTGTTCAACCCTAGCCCCTCTAACCCCCTAGCACTCTAGTGTCTTTTACCTATGGCCTAACTATTTTTCCTGGCATCTGCTGTCCATGGCAGGAACTGTTAAATAATTCCCTTTCCACTTCTTGTACCATATCTGTTCCAAGACCCTTAACCAACTGCAACTGTTATAGTGTGTTACCTCTGCTCATAAAACTGCATCTTACCACCCACTCCCAGCTAACTCCCCTTTCTCTTATCTTCACCTCCCTTAATCTTCTAGTTTTGTTCCTTTTCTCCATAGAATTGTATCTTTTACTGCTTCATAACACTCATCCCCTACCCTCTTTGCTAACTTATCATGCTAACTGACTCACTTGCTTTTCTAATTTAAACTTCTATTTGGCCTGGGCCAGTCTGCTCTGTTTGCCTTGCTATGCTCGGACTTACTCCTAACCCCTACCCTACCCCCATTCTCACCCACCCCTGTATCAATTTCCTTTATAGTTATCCTTCTTTTTTAGCCCACCCCAAACTGTCTTCACAAGCCAATAAGATCCAACTCCTAGACCCAGGCCCCTCCCTTCATCTAACACACTCTAGCACACACACACACACACACACACACACACACACACACACACACACACACACACACACACACATACACACACACACACACACACACACACTTTCTTAACCCAACCCCCTCCCACTTATTAAACCCACTCACCTTCTACCACTTACTCACACACCTCCCACCTCATCCTACTTCTCACCGTTTACAATGATACTCAATCTTCTCTTATCCTTTCTCTTTCTTCTCCTCTCTCACCTTACCTCCTATCACATTCCACTTAAACTTCATCCAAACTCCCCAACTTCCTCCTTTACTACATACACTGGTAGACAATATTCTTACTCCATATCACCTACTCTATTCTCCTGTACTGAACACATTCTCCCTAAAATTAGACTTCCTCCCAATACCCTCCTTTATCACAAATACAAACAGACATCTCTCCTACCTTACCCCACCACATCACTTATTCTCCACCTTTGCAACACCCTTATACTCTCAGGTGACATTCATCGCAACCCAGACCCAAGCAACAACCCATCACCTCCCACCAACATAACCCACCCATGCCTGCAAGGACCAAACCCCAGCATCAAATATCTCTCTTTTTACTTATCAACATACATAGCATCCTTAACAAAACTACTGAATTCAACTCTTGCATAGCTCAGTACTCCTCCAACATAACCTCTATATCTGAAATTTGGCTGAAACCACATAACACTGACAAAGAACACCCCCTCCGGCTACAGCATCCTATGCCTTGACAGAACTGATAAAAAAGGAGGAGGTGTAGGCATAATGTATTCTGACCACCTAACCTTATCCATCTTACTAACCCCCTCTTTCAACCCAGCCAAACTCATCATGGCTAATTGTAAACTAAACAACCATAAAACCCTAACAATATCTGCTATATACATGCTCCCTGAAGATAACATTCCCTTACTAGAACAGATTCTTCACTGGACAGCCAGCACCATACCTAATGAAACTATCATACTAGGCAATATAAATATCAATTGGCTGGCCCTCACCTATGACTCCTCAACCGCCAGCATACACCTTTATGGCTAGACCCAACTTTTCACCTCTCCTACTGTTCTTCACAAACCCACAAACACAACTTCTATCCTTGACTGGATTCTTGTCTCTCATCCTGACCTCTAGCACAGCCCCATCTCCCTCCCAGACTCAGTTAGTGATCATTCCTCTGTATGTGCCCAAAGATTCTCCCCCTACCTCCACTGTCCTCAGAAATTCATGGAATGCAGTAAGCTAACTAACTTCAACCCTGAGACTGTAAGCAACTACCTTTCTGCCATTGACTGGACCTTCCTCTACCACCTCTCTCTCTCTAGATGACGCAGTCCTTCAATTCAACTCTGTATTCCTTAACATTCTAAACTCCCTTGCTCCCCAGGACTATTAGAGTCAAATCATGCTCTTCCCCCTGGCTCACTAAATCTACCCTAATTCTTGTCCAAAACAGAGACTCAACATCGAAACTCTGGATAAAGACAAAAATCACACATTCACCTCCAAAAATATAGGTAGCTCTGTAACCTAGCCAAAAAAACACAAACATTGACAAAAAAAAAACTTTTACCAGACATCCTTGACTACACAACCTAAAAATTCACCAAAACTTCTGGAACACCACCAACCAAATTCTCCACCCAGGAAACCCCTCAACACCTAACCCCTGCCCAAACAACTCACCCCAGGGAACTGCCTCCATCTTTAACTCCTATTTCATAGATACGATCAGCAAACCTATGGCATACCCAGTCTCCATACTCGTTAACCACTCAATCAGTGAATCCACTGTCCCTACTCTCTGGAAGAAATTCCACACCATACCTATCCACACAGGTGGAAACTCAGTTGAACTTTCTAACTATCGCCCAATTGCCATACTCTCTCTCTCCTCTCCAGAATTCTTGAGCATTGCAGGCATAAGCAACTCAAGTCTTACCTCACTCAAGAATACCTTATTACCCCTACCCAGCATGGCTTCTGCCCCCACCATAGCACCACTACTGCTCTCATTTCCTTCAGTAACTCTATCTCTCTAGCCAGAGATAATAATAAACTAGTCACCTGCCTTTTCTTAGATCTTTCAAAAGCCTTCGACACTGTCTCCCACTCCATCCTTCTCTCCAAACTGTCTCAACTCAACCTCTCCCCTACCACTAACTCTTGGTTTTCCAGCTACCTCACTAACAGACAGCAAGCCATCAAATGGCTCTCTGCTGTTTCTCTCTACCTCCCTATAAAAATGGGAGTCTCTCAAAGCTAAACTCTCGGCCTCCTACTTTTTAACATTTTCACTAATCAGCTCCACACATCCTGTCCTCAATTATCGCGCATAAAGTACACGAATGACTTCATTATCATCCCCACTGCTGACAACCCCACTGACCTGCTCACGTTAACACAAACCTCTTTCAATCTCATTGAAGCTTGGCTTGCTAACAACCTACTCATTCTGAACCCTAAAAAGACAAAACTTCTCCTTTTCCTACCCAAATCTCTCTCCCATCTCAAATCCTCTTTCACCGTCTCCTCCCTTAACAACACTCGTATCTCACCTGAACCCCACACAAAGCTCCTTGGAGTAATTGCTGATAACGAACTTAAATTCAGCCTCCACGTATGCCACTGTATAAAGAAAACTCATCAAAATCTCATTCTTTACAGGAACAAAAAGTTCCTTACCCTCAACTCTAGAATCTCATTCACCCAAGTATATCTTCTCCCTAACCTCTTCTACTGTTCTCATAGGTTCATAGATTAGTACTAGGCTAACTACCCTTGCGAGCCATTTTAAGCCTAGTCAGTTATCCCTTGTGAGACTCAAACTCTGCACCTTGTGTTTGTAAGGCAAACACCTGAACCATTAGGCCACCCTCCCAACCCCCATTCTCAGATCCTTACTAACTTACAGTTAGGCAAACACCCTCAGATCCTTACTAACTTACAATTAGGCAAACACCCGAACCATTAGGCCACCCTCCCAACCCCTATTCTCAGATCCTTACTAACTTACAATTCTCTCTACAATCTAAACTTGAATCCACATACAACAAAGTTGCAAGATTTGTAGCTAACCTGCCACCAGAATCTCACCAATGTCTTGCGCTCCATACACTAAGCTGGCTGGAGTTTCCTAATCAACTCTTATATTCTCAGCTTCTCATAATCCACACCATTTTAAACAAGCCCTCCTCCTGCCCTAGTATTTCCTCCCTTGTCTCTCTCTATAACCAACCTCTCTCCCTCAGAAGTTCATAAGTTCAATTTCTTCTACAGATTCATACACCTAAAAAATCTGTAGGACAAAACATTTATAGCTATCTTCCTGCCCTTTCATGGAATAAGCTTCCCACAGCCCTCAGAAAGATTACCCATTCTGAAGACTTTAAGACATAACTTAGAAATGACGTAAACGGAGCTTGGAGATGTTCCTGCAATCATCCCATGTGAAATGTCCATCTTTCCTACTCTTTTTCCTCTCCCTCCTTCATTCTCCCTTCCTACTTGTTCCTCTCCCACATTATTCTCTTATCCTTTTAATTTCCTGTGCTTTACTTTGACTACCAGCTACTTCTCTGGATTTCCCTCCTAATCTCTTGCCCCCTGTTGTCTGACACCATTACCTTTCATTATTCCACCCCCTACTCTCATTTCCCACCACACTCTAACTTACCTCAACCTTTCTGGACCTATAGAAGGAACTCTCCTGCATTTTCCACTCTATTTCTACACACCTTCTCATTACTTACCTCCCATTAGAATGCCTCTTTTGCCAAATTATCCCTTTTATGTATAGCAATACTCACCTGTTTCACCCTATTATATATTTAAGTTCTACCTGTGTGTATTATAACTTTACTCGCTTAACCCATACTTACGATTTATTACTTGCTTACTATTTTCTTGTTACTTGTATAACCAGTATAGTTAATGTATTACCTCGTTAATTTGTACTGTGAAACTTCTTATTGTATACTTTGTACAGTGGAGCTTTTCTCCCCAGGCTTCCGCTGAAAAAGGGTGCAAGCTCAGTCAGACTATCACAGTCAACAAATGTCAAATAAATAAAATACAATAATTTTGTACTAGTGACACTGTCATACTTGTGAAGACAATACTCTCTGAAAAAACTGACTTTGATGCAAAATCATTTTGCACTCAGTGGAACAAATTTGTTATGAAAAGCTCTCAGTTAATATTAAAAAGGAAGTTTAAAGTATGATTCCATACAGCTGACATAATAGCTAGTTTTCTTTTTCTGAGACCATATGCAAAAATGTTTTTGAAATTAAAAAGTCATACAAGAAAATTATGGGATAGGGATGTGAGTTAAATGTATTTTAAATTACAAAGATAAAAAATAATGCGTGTTTCAAGTGTTACTGTTTTCAATAGAAACAACGTCTTTTGAAGTACTGGGGCAATATAAAACATATTTTCATTGTTGGTTTAATATTGCAATAACCCACGCTTGGGTGTGGGTAATGCTGGATTTACCCATGGTTGGTGTGGTTAGGTCATGAGGGCAAAGCCCGAGTGGCCAAGCAAAGACAACCATGGGTAAATCCAGCATTATCCACACCCAGAAGTGGGTTATTGCTATTATACAATGACATTATTTAAGAAAAAAAAAAAACTTTTCTTAAATAATGGCATTGTATAATGCCTCCTTGCTGCCCTTCCGCAGCTGTCTGGTATTCTACAGCAATTCTGATGTACTGCGCATGCGTATGCTTACGCAGTACATCAGAGCTGTGGGTGGAAGCAATGGAGAAAGTAAGATCTCAGTTACTTTTTACAAACTGTCTCGCTATGTTAAAGGAGTTTAACATAGCGAGACAGCTTTAAAAAAAGCAACAGAGAAAGAAAGATCTCTGTTACTTTTTTTAAAGCTGTCTCGCTATGTTAAACTCCTTTAACATAGCGAGACAGTGTGCAACGGAGATCTTGCGTTCTCCATTGCTGTAAAAAAAGACTTATACTAATGGAAAAAGTTCGGGGGACCGGAACTTTTTCCATTAGTATAAGTCTGATTTACAACATGCACACTCTCCAATCAGCGTGCACGTTTTAGAATATTAATGGGGGGCCGTTGTATAATAAGCATTTGATTACTTTATACCCACAAATATGTGAGCAGTGTGGTGAGATTGGCCATGGGAGGACATGTGTAAAACTGAATGTAGAATTTGTGGGGGAAATGATAATATGTGGTTTGATTGCCAAAGTAAGAATATGGAAAGTAATGATTTAGGAAATGAAGATAAAAGTTCTGAACTTGAAGTTGCTGGGAAAGAAGTTAATGAGGGTGATTTAATGGATATGCATGCTAAAAATAATGATCGGTCATTTAATACTAAAAAAGCTGGGAATGCTGTTTGGAATGCTGAGCTACAAAACAGATCTGATCATTTATCATAAGAGGAAAGGGAAATAAGTGGAGGTAATGAAAAAATATGAGAAACAGTATGCAAGAGAAAAATAAAATTACAACAGAAAATTGTTAAAAAAGAAAAGGGTTAACCTGAAAATATTGTCAATAAATGTAAATTGTTTTGTGAATGAAAAATAATGTTAAGTGAATTAGATTGGTATAAAAAGTAGAACATGGGTTTATTTTTTATTTGGTATTTGTAAATTACATTATGAGCAAAAATATTAAGCTGAGGTTTTCTGGGGTAAGGGTATTAAGTGGAGTTTTGGAGAAGATTTATATTCAGGAATGGCAGTATCAGATTTTTTTGACTATACTTTGTATGTCCATGGAAAGAGGATGTGATTTACATTTCCAGAACCAAGGAGGGTGGCTGGTATATAAATATACTTAAGAACAGAAAAATGTTTTTTGAAGAGACTAAGAATTTTGTTAAGTCAGGGATGAATAATGTTATTTTGCAATCTAGGAAAAGTTTCAAAGAAGATATATAAGGATATTAAGGTATGTGAACAAATCATTAAACTGGGACAACTGAGTTTAGATGTTAAGAGGGAACTTACATACAAGAAATTAACTTTTAGACCAGAGATAGATTATTTCATTATTTCAGAAGGGTAGACAAAATATGAAATAAGAATGGAAGAAATTTGGTTTTCAGAACATTGCAATATTACGGAAGGTTTTATAATTTGATAGCTTATATTAAAAAAATGGAAGAGTATTAAAATTTGAAATGGGGAGTTCATTAAAGAAAATTGTTTTAAAGAACATATGATACATTATGGAAGGATCATTTAAGCATGATATTGTTTTATGATAATATTGAACATTGGTGGATATGTTTTAAAGTAAAATATAAAAAAGGTATATATAAAATGGAAAGAAGAATTTTGTAAGGCAAAAAATAAATATAATACTTTATAGGTTCATAGACTCCCAGATAAATACCAGGCTAGCTGGTCTCGCAGGCCATTTTAAGTCTAGCCATTTTCCCTTTCAAAGGTGAGAATCAAACCCTGCACATTGTAAATATGAGGTAAATACCTTAACCATTGTGTCAAACCCCAACCCATAAACAGGTTCATAGGTAAGTATTAGGCTTGCTTCCCTTATAGGCCATTTTAAGCCTAGCCAGTTTCTCTTTTGTGCTCAAATTAACCTATCCCATTTGGTGAAAGGTTGCCCTTACCTGTCCCATGTTCAATAGTTACATATTACCCCTAATGAGAATAACTGGGATCATACCATAGATAAATTTGAGAGGGCCCATGCATATGATAAAACATTTAGGAGCTGACCTATCCTATTAGAACTACAGGCCTTATTCCATTACAACTACAGGGAGCAGTCCTGAGGTACATTTTCTGTTTCCCATCCAAAGATCCAAGTTGTGCTTGAATATGGACTGGGACAAACTTTGCTTTATGTGGATGGGGTGTCTGCACCAGGGCACTTGTATTCTCTACGAGATATACCTGTCCCTCCAAATTGTTCTGCTGATGTTGCAGAAAAGGTTTTGATGACTAGAACAAGTATTTATGATGCTATTTGACTTGTTGATGTGCAGTAAATCCATCAGTACTGGGATGGAAGATGCTTTGTATGCTATATACAAGTCACCTCTTAGCAGCTTGTAGGATACCAAGTGTATTGACAGAGCTTTGAGTTGGTCCATGTGGAACATGTTGTTTAGGCCTTGTATCCTTCTAGCAAGGTATCTCTGTGGGCATCCCAATTGTTTCATGTGTCAGAGGGCATTGTATTCAATGATTGGCTTAGTAAGGGCTGAGCAAAGGGAGAACAATGGCATCCCTAGATTTAGACACAATCCATTTGTTTATAAGATATGCAATGTAGAATGACTTTCTTAAAACACTTGACACATGTTGGTCAAAAGTTAGGTCACTGTCCACATAAGTTCCTAAATTGCAAACAACTGGGTCAACTCTTATGAGCATATTGTTAATGTGATAGTTCCCTAAGATAGAGGAGTTCTCAAATGATGCAATAACATATTTTTGGCATTTAGTTTCAGTCCATGATTTTGGTGTCAGTTATTTATTTGAGACAAACCATCCGGCAGGATGGCTAAGTCATATGGGGATTCAGTCACTGTCATTTGCAAGCTTATTCAATCAGAGCCCTTTATTTGGTATTGACTTTTACTTTAGAAAAGTAGATGCCAAACAAGAGAGGTCCCAGCACAGAACCCTGAGGGACTCCACTGTTAACTGTTGTCTTTTTGGAGGTAACTTCCCCTATTTTGACTTCCTTCATCTTTTCTGTGAGCCATCTGGTAATCCAGCAGGTGACATAGGCATTTATTCCCAGTTTGTTAGCTTTTCTACTGTGCCTGAGTGGGGACTTGTGTCAAAAGCTTTGGCCAGGTCGAAGTATGCTATGTGTACTCTTTTGCCTTCACCAATTGCTTTGGTGACCTTTAAAAAATCCACCAGGTTGAGTAAGTATGACCTGCCCTTGACAAATCCAAACTGAGACAAGTCCAGTGTTTGTAGGTTCCCTATGTCCTGGTTGATTAGTTCCATGATAGGTCTTTCCATGACTTTGCATATTAACCTGGTCAGACTTGTGAGTCTTTAATTGCCTGGGTCTGTGATAGGTCCTTCCTTGTGCAGGGGAATGACTGTAGGTGTTCTCCATTCAGTTGGTAAACCTGTACGGGGCCTGAAATTGATCAGTGTTGTTAGGTGTGTGGCTAAATAGTGCTTTATGCTATTTAAGTTGCATCCATGAATACTGTTCATTTTCAATGATGCAGTATCTTTAGCTTTTGACAGCACGTTTAGGACCTGATCTTGTGTGACACCTGGGGATACAGTGTCAGGTACATCTTGAGGAACAGACAAGATTTTAAATGAATATGAAAAAAATTTGATCTTTCTAAGAAAGATGTAAGAGAAAATAAAAATATAATTAAAAGGGAAAATGTAGATAAAATCAGTTCATTATTGTTTAAATGAAAATATTTACTACTGGGTAAAATCACTGCTACTGTCACGCCCCAGTGGCCTGATGGATAAGGCATTAGCCTCCCTAAGCCAGGGACTGTGGATTCAAGTCCTATCTGTGTGGGAGGTTGGTATAATGATTAAGGTGTTTACCTTACAGACACAAGGTGCAAGATTTGATTCTTACATGGAGTAATCAACTAGGTTTGAAATGGCCCACATGATCAGTTAGTCTAGTACTAATCTATGAAATTATTAGTGAAGAAACATCATTTTTAGGAACAAGGAATAAAAAGGATGAAAGAAGAATGTGGTGCATTTTATTGGAAGATAGTGATAAAGTATATGATAGGAATGGTATTATGCATAGGGTGAGAGATACATAGAAGAACTATACTGTAGTTCTCAGCTTAGGGATAGAGAAGATTGGAGTATTACAAATATTACGAGAGAGATTGTTAATGACATGCTTAAAAGAATTGAGATTCAGGACTTAAAAAAATGTGTTAGAAGAAGTAAAACAAATTAGTATGCCAGGACCTGATGGTATGTGAAATAATTTTTATAAAGTATTATAAGATGATAAAATAAAGCAAATGGAAGTAACAGAAATGGATGTGAAAAAAGTATGAACTTTGTATTTAAGAAAAGGGATAGAAAAGGCAAAAGAAATTGGAGGCATTTGACATTAAATAATACAGAGCGCAGTTTATTTATAAAAATCTTACAAAAGTGGTTACGGTATTAAAATGCTTATATTTATTAAAAAAGTAGTTAATTTTATTATAAATGAGAAAAGTGAATGGAAAGTTGTAGCATGTGATTTTTTGAGAAAGCTTTTGATCGTATTAATCATGAAAAATTGGTAGAACTTTTAGTTCAATTTGGATTTAAAGAAAAATTATTAATGTAGTTAGATCTGTTTATGGTAAAATGTACAATAGGGTTATTATTAATGGAAGGTTCAGTAACGAGATTAAAGTATGGAAGGGAGTGTCTATTCAGTTGGAAGTTATTTGCTTTAGTGATGAATGCTGTTATATTAAGTCCAAGAGAATATGTCGAGGGTGGTTCACTTGTTTTTCAAAAAAGTGTAAAAATGCCTCTATTTTTTATATATGCAGATTTATTAGTTATTACCAGGAGTAGAAAATTTGTTAGAAAAGCAGTCTTTATAGTTGAAGGAAACCAAAAGAGTATTTTTTTAAAATAAACAAGAATAAGAGTAAGGGTTTTGAAGGTATAATTAAAAATAGCAGGGATTTTTTTTCTAAATTGGAACTAAATGTTTAGGTTTGAGATCTGGAAAGAGGGATATACTTTTTAAAAATGGTAAGACATATCACTCAAAATTAAGAACATTATTAACATGGTAAACTTTTGAATTGTCTTTTAGGAAAAATTGTTTATTTGAGTTATTATTTTATGTCAAAAAGTTTGGTTATTTAGGTGGGGTTTATTGTTTTCCATTTTCTTTGGAAAAAGTGTGGCTAGAAATTATTTTCTCATTTATTTGGGGTTCAAGGTTGAATCTAATAAAAAGGTGTATATTGTAAAGAAAATTATGGAGGATTGGGTCTGATTAATGCAGTTGTTTTTTAGCATCATTACATCTGTTTTTGGATTCTAAAAATCTTAAGTATGTTAAGAGGGACTGTATAGGTGAATTCTTATATGAAAAAGGAAAGTAATATTCTGAATTACTGAAAAGATAGAAGATACATTATCTTGAAGGGAGTAAAAAACTGTTATGAAGATATAATTAATAACTTTTATTAAATTAAGGAATGGAAAAATAAAGAGGAGTTAATTACAATGCAATTTAAAAAAATGTTTAAAATTGTGTTGAAATACATTATTTCTTATGGATATTGATGATGGTAAAATTGCCATTAAAAGGTGAGATGAAATATTAACAAGAGAGTGAAAGATTATGTAGTGTTTGTGGTATAGAAGACTCAGTAGAAAAATTTAAAATTATATTTTTGTTAATTTATTTATTAGTATGTTGATGTATGGATGGTCTGGGGAGAGATGGGGAAAAGTGAGTATATTGATAAATTGGTAGTTGGGGCTGGAGTAAAAGCTGAGGAGGGTGAATTATGATGAATTATTTCAGATGTACAAATGAATGCTTCTTTTCTTAATTTTTTTTAGTTATTGAATTGTTTAAGTTTGTGATACATAAATAAAGAAGTAAAGTTCCTACTCATTTCTGTAAGTGCCATGGGATCTTTTATACCCACCTGGGATAACACAAAGTCAAGCCAATCAGAACTTGGTTTAACATCTCATTAAAAGGATGACAAACTCAGGAGTGCAGCCCCCTTACACTGCAATGCTGTGTCAGTAATCCAACTACCTAGTGTGAGAATAACATCCACAGCTTCCTGTAGCAAAGGTGATTTCCTTACCTGTTGAGGCACTGGAGAAGATCATGTCAATCAATCAAAGATGATTTCAATGAATGCAAAGAAACCAAAGCCAGTTCACCAAAACTGCCTTCAATGAAAGTAGAGATTGTCTTTTTCTCTACTCTTGAGTGACCTTGGAGTTGTCATATATAATTTCTTGGGGTATGACAGGTGTTTCCCCCACTTGGGGGTACAGGGGGGGCTTGCCCCCTGAAAAAATTGTTTCAATGTTTGCTTAAGGCAGTTTCAGCAAAGTGGTTTTGGTTTATTTCATTCATTGAAACAACCTTAAATTGATAAACATGAATCCAGACCACTGACATTGCTAACACTGTGAAACAAAATTTCCTTGAACAGATTCCTAATGATTTTCCAATCTCTAAGGAAAAGAAAGAGAGTTCTATGCATCAGGTTCATAAAGCAAGGTAGAACACCAGTGGCCAGCATATGCAGCATATACTAGGACTAGAACTCCTTTAAGTAACATTTTGAAAACATAGACTTGGAGAAGCAAACCATTTTTTGCTTTTGTTTTTGTTTCTGATGGCCATCGGAAGGAAATTATGTACCAATTGAACTAAAATATTAAGGAGGCATTGTGGATTATATTTTTTTCATTCTATTTTTACTTAATATTGGTATTTGGTCAAGCAGAATTTATCTCTTATTGAATATTTATGGTCCGCTAGGTTCAGGCATTGATGGTGCATAACCTTTAGAAGGAAAATAACAGTGTTTCACCATATTGAAGTTATGTGATAAGATGCATGATCTATTTTGGAACAGGTAGACTATATAAACTTGATGGGCCTATAATTTGGGCCTGTCACTTAGGGACCAAACTTATACCTAATATACCTCTATTCAATTTTTGACAAGTTACTAAGCTTATGGGTGCGTTTACAATTGTGTAACACTATCTTTTGTTATAGGAACCTATTCAGACTATTTAATATATGCATATATACAAAACTGCTGAAAACTGTTACTTAACAAAAACTTGGTATGGTGTGTGTATCTAAATCCATTTAATTATTGTGGATATTATATAGCAACATTGTTCTATATACTCCATCAACATTTATGGATATGGTTGTTACCAACAACTTAATCCTACAGGGTTAAGTGAGATATCCTAATCATCCAGGGATGGGTTAATATGACAACACCTTAAAGGAATATGTGATTGTGTTTAATCCACATTCTTCTACCTTTGTTGTTTATGCTGAATAAGTTTAATAAGTTATGGTACATAAGCATAGATTTATTAGAAGAGGAAACCAAACCAATAGAATATTATATATTTATATTGTTACGATCTTGAAGTAGTCTATTAGTTATTTCCTGTGTCATATTCCATGTTATATTATATTGGACATATCTTATTATGATGGATAGAATGTTTATATAGAACTTTTCAATAACTGGAGAAAATCACAATCTCCCAATGTTAGACTATTTTGCTAATATCCAAATCTGAAAGAGATAGATATTGGATTATTCTGCATACAGTTTTCAGACCTGGTTTATAACGTTATGTGTTTTTTGTTTGCTATAGCAACACTGATTTCCTAATAGTTTACTGATATTATTGGGAATATCTCAAAACATAGTATATCAGCTCTTTGGTATCAGTGAATTACCCTTTTCTTCATCTGTTTCTTTATATAAGAAATGGACTCATAAGTGGCTGATTTCTTTGATCAGTATTTCTGGGCCTAATACACTGATTTGGCTAATTTACTCTACATTTTTGATACCAAAAAATACAAATGGATTTGGAGAAAATTCTTCAAGGATTATGTGCCGATTGGGATGACATAGGTGTCTTTGGGATAGACAACATCTCAGGCAATAATCAGAATGACTTTATTAATAATATATCAGATGGCTGTGATGTGGCTTTCAATAATTTATGCAAGGGTTTAAAAAACCTTAGAGCCAATATCTGGCATCTTAGATTATTTTGTGCGTATATCAATAGGGATATGGCCCCCAGGGGTCTGAGAATACATTTACAGCCATTGGTTGGTAGATCTGAAGAGAGACTAACCACAGAATGGAACACAGCATTACAACAAGCATCCATGATGTTTGTCAAAATACTTGCCTCATACTATGAGAGAATGATTGATATTAACTTGTCAGAAGTTAAATTAATCTGTGAGGAATGTAAAAAATATGAATCATTATCTATATATGAAGGCTCAGTGACCAAGCTGTCAAAATAATTGGCAAACTATGAGAAACAAACAAGGGAGAGGAAAATTAAAAAATTCAACAGGGACATCACTGATTACCAAAGGGGACGCCCATTTGAATTATATAGATCAGTCAGATTCATGGATACTAGCCAGCGGACGGCAAGGGGCAGAACTAGGAAGAGACCTAGGTCCATTCTCAAAACTAATGATAGATCTTTTGCTAGCACATGAGGGGAGGAATCCTCCTACATGGATAATGAAAGTGTCCAGCTCCAGGTGTCACCTATGCGCAAAAAGTCCAACTCGGCACACCCTTTAGAAGTGGAAAAAGGCGGCGGGGTGGTGGCAATCATAAACATGGGAAGCAGAACAGATTCTGTAGAGGGACTGATACAAATACTATTGAGATAATTGACAATGAATACAAAAATGTGTTGAATTTGTCAGATGTTACATTGACTAATGAACAAGAAAAGTTACTAAATAAAGGTCTTGGATTTGTACCAGGCTTTTTTTCTAATGAATACAATATAGTGTCTGATGTAATTAGATTTTGTCATAATCTTAATCTAAAACTGTTTTTTACAGACAAAACCTCTCAAACTTCTCAAAGATCTAATGAATTCAGATTTCGCAAATCTGAATTCCAACCTCCAATGAACAAATGTGTCTATATTCCAACAATCAGTCATCAGGGATTTACATTTCCCACATATGGAATCTCATATTATGGGTCAGAATATTTCTTTATCTGAAAAAATGGCTTTAGAGGAACTGAGGAATAATCATAATATTGCTATATTACCAGCAGATAAAGGAGGGGCGGTTGTGGTTATGAACATGGGTTACTATTTGAACGAAGGTCAGGAACAGCTTTCCAATACCAGATGTTACATGCACATGCCCATTGATCCAACCCCTAATTTCAAAAAAGAGATAGACACATTCCTGAATTTGGCGGAAGAAGAAGGGATCATTACTAAGAACACAGTCAAACATTTATCAGTAACGGATCCCCAAAAACAGATTTTATATCTGCTTCCAAAAATACACAAATCCATTTCCAAACCTCCTGGGAGACCTATTGTGTCTGGTATCAGCTCTCTTACAGAACCACTATCAATGTTCTTGACACAACATTTGAAACCATTACTTACAGTGGTCAGGGCCAGACTGCGGGACACAACTCAGTTTCTCCAAATCATACAAGATATACAATTGGAATCACATTGGCTTATGGGCACCTTGGATGTTAAATCTTTATACACCAGTATACCCCATTGGGTGGGCCTGCAGGCACTTCAATATTGGATGGAACAATCAGGTTTATATCCACCAGGACTCAACACACTACTTATATGTATGGCTGAACATGTGCTTAACAAGAATGTTTTCTACTTTCAAGGGGAGTGTTATTGGCAACTTCAAGGTACTGCTATGAGGGCATCCTTTGCCCCCATATATGCAGATCTATTTATGGCATACTTTGAAGAATGCATGATTTACAACCCACTTCATAATCTATATATGGTTGAAATTGACATATGGCGCAGATATTTGGATGATTGCTGGATGGTGTGGCGTGCAGATTCTACATACCTGCAGGAGTTTGTGGAATATTTGAATGACAATATATGGGGTATAGAGTTTACAGTAGCATATAACTCGGACATGATTGATTTTTTGGATGTTACAGTTTATAGGAATGATGATCATACCCTAAGCACTAAGACATATAGGAAATATCCACAATATAACACCCTGCTCCATGCTTCTAGCATGCACCCATGCCACACCATGCGCAACATACCTAAATCTCAATTTTTGTGGATTAAATGCATTAGCTCATCTGAACAGAATTTTGAGGAAGCAAAATTGGATCTCCAAAATAGATATTTGGAAAGAGGATATAAGAAATCTGATATATTTACAGCTAGCACTTGGTCTGCGAATCAGGATAGGAATATGTTACTATAGTACAAGAAATGTGAAACTACAGGGGTTGAGTCTACATTGAGGTTTGTTACTACATATAGACGGAATCATAATGTAATCAGAAACATTTTGGATTCTAATTGGAATATACTCCTAGCAAATGAAGAATTAAGAAATCTTTTGGGCCCTAAATGTCAGTTCTCATACAGATGGGGCAAAAAACGCTAGGTGCCCTGTTTTCCCACTATAAGCATAAAGAAAGTGGGGGCGCTATCTATAAACAAATGACAATGACTGGAGACCAACTTCTGGGTACTTTTCCATGTGGGCATTGTGGATCTTGTAACCAAGTAAGTAAACTTAAACAATTCACCAGTGCCAATACAAGTAGAGTTTATGATCTAAGAGTCTTTGGCAATTGTAGTAGTAGCTGGGTTGTGTACTTAGCTACCTGTCAATGTTCAGCATTTTATGTAGGGCAAACATCACGATCACTCAGAGTAAGAATGAGTGAGCATAAAAGTGATATCAGAAATAAAAAAGAGACTAATGCTCTTTATAGACACACTTTGAAACATACTAATGCTAGATTTATGTTCATGATCATTGATAAAATTACTGGTGATAGGAGCAATCAACAGGGCTGGCATAGTATTTTGAACCATAAAGAAAAATATTGGATCATTCACCTTGGGGCATTATTTCCTGGGTCTCAATGACCACCTATAATCTGTTTGTGAAAGGTAATTGGTATAACACATGCTGGAACCATAATAGATACAATACATGTTTTATGACTAGGAGGAACATATATAAATATGATATGTACTTATGAATTATGTTTAAAGAACTAAGATATGATTGTATGGGTTTTTTATCCATGTGTTTAGCTTACTAATTGACACTGTTCTTGCATTATGTATGCATGTTGTTATATTTCAAATAAGATATAATTTCTTATGTATGTGCTAAGTAATTATGAGGGCCTTATATTTGTATGCTGCTGTTGTTAAAGTCTATTGGTTGATCGTAACAGAATCCACCTATTGGGCTGTTTAATATATCTAGCTATATGTCATTGTATCTAAATATCATACTGTTTTTATGATAAAATATATTTGCCAGATTATTATGTGGGTTTCTATATTTTGTACTATTGTAAGATCCTATTGGTTGATCAAAATAGCATTTATGTGTTGAGGTTGTCTATTATATTTAGTTATATATCATGGTATTAAATATCAAATGTTTTTGTGATATACTATATTTACTATATATATATACTTATTTTTGCTAAAAATTTATGTCATATATTTACACTTTAAAGTGTTATTTTGACAAAATACTTGATATTAGTATATCGCATATTTATATCTTTCTGGGGATCTTTTAGTTTGCTTACAGTGTATGTCATTACATTAGGATGCAGCTGACAGAATCTCTCATTAGGGTCTGTATAACATTGAATTTATGTATAATATAATACTATATATATATTATTATGTTTATATGCTGTATTTTTGGTAGAAATCTGTATCAGTCTAGTGCATAATCTAATGATGTACTATTTTAATGTTTATAATGCCTCTACTACATTATGGTTATACAGTAATTCAAATGTTATTGTAAATTTGTGTTTGAGATGGACTATACCATATTTCCATTGGTTGGTAGCACCTATAAATATTCATGAGTTATTTGGCATGACAAATGCTTTTTCACTGATGAAGGCTGGGTAGCCAAAACCGGTTTGATTTGATATTAGTGCACTTTGTTGCATTTCATGCTTAAATAAATATTTATTTGTATTATATTTGTCATGAAGTGTTTATATGCTGCATATGCTGGCCACTGGTGTTCTACTATGTAATGGTTTGGCCGAGCATACCGTACCTGTGAGGTGTTTGGTTTCTACTGTCATAAAGCAAGGTAACAAGATAAAATAAATAATGGAGAGAGAGCAGCCTACAAGAAAGAATACTGGTATAAATTGCCTTTTGTAGAAAAAAGTTAGACACTGAGACTCCAGTACCTTTGCTAGTAGAAGATGAGGCAGTACCTTTCACCTGATGACAGGCTGAACTTGAATAATCTCCTGAGATAGATGATCTTCAGGTAAGTCACTTAAATTTTAAAAAGGTGCAGCAGGAAAATTATACTTTGTGCAGAGCAAGAGAACATATGGCTGGAGTTATGGAAGTAGCTGAGCAAGATGCTCATACTTCTTGCTTATACTTTGAATTATAAAATGACCTGTAGAGAGTAAATAAGAATACAGCAGGAATTGTATATCAGCTGTTGGTGTCCCCACCTTTCAGAAATCTAGTGATGAAATGATCATAAGGTCATGTACCAGTGGGACACTTTGGATTGAATGAGACCAGCACAGCGATCTTAGCAAGATAGAACTGGTCAAGAATGATGCCAAACACATTCTGGCTAGGCTTATAAATGCCCTAGGGCAGATAGCCTAGCATGAACCTATGAACCTATGAAAGAAGTTAAGAACTTATGTGTTGGATGATCTGAATGCAGAAGCTCTCCCCACATCCAGTTTTTGAAAATCTTTCAGTTCTAGTGACTATTACATATGTGTCATATGAATTATGGACATTGTTGTGTCACTGGTAAACTGTAGCAGTGGGTGTCAATATGTTTTAGTTATTTGGAATATTTAACAAAGAACTTTGAAGCTATCCCAATATGTAAGGCTAACAATAAAACTATAGCTAGGGAGATAGTTTACTAGTTTCTAAGGTAAGGATACTTAAAAAAACAGTCACTGACTAGAGGACTCCATTTATATTCCTAAGAACATACCAACGATGCGTGTGCATTAAGGTAAGGCAATTAAAACATCAGCATACCAACCCCAGACAGATTAATTATGGAAACATTTTAACCAAGCATTAAAGTTCATGCTGAAAAAAAGTTATTGAAGACAATGGCAAAAACTGGGACCAGCTGATACCATGATTCCTGTTTGCCATTAGAGACATGTTGCATGTCTTGACAGAATATAGTCCTTTTCAGATATTTATACGGCAGGCACCCTTGGTGACTTAAATATTACAAAAAGAAAAACTCAGAAAATGAGAAAACAACATTTAAAAGCATCACAGAACACTATAACAACATACAAGGTAAGTTGAAAGTGGTAAAGCCCATAAACTGACACCGCAGGGGAAGAACAGAAACTAAACAACAAGTGGGTGTATAATTAAAATGCAATTACCAGAGAAAGTTGAAGGTGTGGTCCCCTCATCAGAAAACATATTTTCAGAGAAAGTGCAGGGTCCATTTGAAACAACAGAAACTTTAAATGAGGTAAACCACAGATTTAGACAGATTGATAGCCAATGACCAGAACAGTTATATTATTTAGTTATTTGCTTTTGTTTACTGAGATAGTCAGACTGGGCTGGCAGCATCATTCCCTTTCAGTGGAGGCAGAGAGAGATTAAGGTCTAGAAAATGTACAATAATATTCACAACACATATAATAAAAGAAAAAAATCAAAGTACAAAAAATTTTACATCATATAAATCTTATATTATATCATATCACAAAAACAGAGGTTTAGAGGCAGGTGGAAAAGTAGTAACTAATATATTGCCTCTAGAAGCCACATGACATGCAAATAAAAGTAGCTGACGTTTATTTACCTGTCCTGTAGTTTCTAGGGACAATTTGCTTGTTACTAGTTTTCAACATTTTGAGTAAACTTGACTGGCTTTTATTAACATGTCCTCTGGTTTTTAGGGGCAATTTGTTTTTATACCATATCAACATTTTGAAACCATGTAAACAAGTACAGTTTAGTCGCAGAGACTAGTAACTCTAGTGGAAAAAAATGAGCTCCATGTTGCAGCTCAGGTAAGTGATAACACAATCTAAGCCACGGTCACAAGAAAGAAGAGCATTTGTTAAGGTGCAAAGGGGTTTTAGAGCTGTCTGTAACAGCAAACCTTTTTCAAATCCATATGCAAACCACTCCAGAAGGAAAAAGTAAACCTGAAATAAAAGTCATATTGAAAGTCTATACAAGAAATAAAGAAATTGCTTAAACAGAGATAACAGAAAAGTCAAAATGTTAATGTAACGGCCACATACCATTAGTCCTAAAAGATAATTAAATAACAGGTTGGTGTGGGTCGTATTGATTTTAAGAGGGTGGACAGAATTTAAGACTTGCACAGTTGCTCAATATCAAGGACCATGGGAAATACTAGAGAGATGGGAAAAGACAAGGACTGCACTTAGTGAGGTACAGCTATTTAAAGTACTCTTCTGACCTGGGTAGATCCACTTCAGTGTGGGTGGCCAGTTGTGGACATATAGGTCATCTAGTGAGCAAGAACCTAATAGACTCACGGTAGGGAGTCAGTTGTTCTATAACATGGGGGATCTCATCAAATCAAATGTCCAAATGAGTGCAAGTGTTATAGTATTGTAAAGAATAATGCTGTATTTTGTGTGCAGAGTGTGTAAATGAAACTTCAGTCGAAAATAACAAGTGTTTCCTTAAACCATACAAGGTAGATAAAAACTGAGTCTTTAAAAACAGAGAGGAACTTTTGTTAAATTAACCAGAGAAGAGTTACTATCATTTTAAATGAGTACATTGTCTTTAAGAACAGAGAGAAATGTTGCATTAGATAAGTAGGTTTGCATAATGAAACAAATATCATTGTATAAAAGGAGGGCTGAGGTCAGCCTAGTTAGAGTGTAGTTTGCTCTTATTTGGAGGGGGATTTGATGTCCAAAGCAGCAGCTCTGGAACAGAAACAGGAAAGTAAATGAAGACCTGGAATAGACGCCAGGAGTAAGGTAAAGATTGTTCCAATTATAGGAATCCAGAAGACATAACTACTGAGACTTAGAAAGAGAGAAAGAGAGAGAGAGAGAAAGAGAAAGCGACCTACTGAAAGGCTTCGCCTCAGCTGTATGGAACCGTTATAGTTCTTAACTTTTTTGCTCAACTATCTCTCTGGATGCCTTCCAAATAATTTAAGTGACCACAGACCTTGCTACTTAATCCGTCATCAGCTCAACTCACCCAGAACCATAGTTTACAAAGTTGTATGAAATACCAAAAACTTCTCCAACGAAGCATTCATAGACATGCTCAGTAAATGCAACTGGACACCACTTAATCATCTCCAACTTGACCAGGCCATAACATACTTCAATGACACATTTCTAGCTATTCTAAATAGTTTAGCACCAACTCGTGCATGTCATGTTAAAAATAAGAGATTGCCCTGGATATCAAAATAAACTATTAAACTTCAAAAACTAAGGGGCAAAAACCTGGTATCAATACCAAAAAACAAAAGATAAAAAAAACTCTTCTAGCATACCAGCAGCTCTGCAATCAAACAAACAAACAAAAAAAAAACAACTCAAACTAGACAAAAAAAAACATATTATACAACTATGCAAAACATATATGAAAACAATCCCAAAATGTTCTGCCAAGCAATTAACTCACTCCTCCACCCAGGTAAAGCTACAACCCCAGAACCAACAACCAATAACCAAAGCGTCACAAATCAACACCTACTTTATAAACACCATCCTCCCCTTAGTTACAGGGAACTATTCCACCCCTCTGTCTTTCCCACCTAATGTAGAAATTAAGAACTTTTTTGACCTCAAACCTGTCCCAACTAACACCATAAGAACAATGCTGAAAAAACTGAAACTTTCTTCCTTAGCAGCTGACCAACTCCCCAATGAGTACCTCAAACTGTCAGCTGATGACATAGCTCTGCCTATCTCCATTCTGGTAAATAGGTTTATAGCAGAACAATATGTCACAAAATTATGGAAAATTTCCTATATCACCCCTCTGCATAAAGGAGGAACATCAACAGAATTAAACAATTACAGACCCATAGACATCCTTTCCCCCTGTGTCAAAATTCTGGAAAAATGTATCCACACTCAATTACTAAAATACCTGTTATCTCACAACCTTATCTCTCCCTCCCAACATGGTTTCAGACCAAAAGCATAGCACCACCACAGACCTAATTAATTTCTTTAACACCATCAACCAACTGAGAAATTCAAACCAGCAAGTAGCATCAATCTTCTTAGACATGTCAAAAGCATTTGACACTGTCTCCCATCAGAAACTCCTTAGTACGCTTGCCTCACTAAACCTATCAAATACTTCACTCTCCTGGTTCCTAAGCTATTCTGACAGACAACAAGCAGTGCAATGGAAATCAAAACTCTCACCACTTCTGCCTGTCTCAGTTGGAGTCCCTCAAGGGTCTATACTAGGCCATCTTTGTTTCACCATCTTCTCTAATGATCTAGCCTCGTCCACAACACATGCTAAAGTAGTTCAGTATGTGGATGATTCAACTTTAATCTGCTCAGCCGATACCTTACCAGACGTCCAAATGGTAGCCCAACAAGCTTTTAATGATATAGAAACATATCTAAGTAAATCACAACTAATCCTCAACCCCAAAAAGACACAGTTAATGCTATTTACCAGTAGCAAACAATCACTTATCACCCCTCCTTTCACTATTCTCTCAGCAAACAACACAGTCATCCAACCACTTGAGCATACAAAACCCCTTGGAGTGACAATTGACAACAAACTCAGATTGACCAACACATAGCCACCACAATTAAGAAAGTTCACATCAGACTTGGCTCACTGTAGAGAAGCAAGCCATTCCTCACTGATAATACCAGACTAGCCATATCCAGAACGTTACTCCTCTCTACACTCCTATATGCTTTCCCTCTTTACCAACTTAAATAACTCATACTTAACCAAACTGGAAATTTGCTACAACAAAATAGCCCATTTCACAGCCAGCCTTCCCCACCAAACCCACCATTGTATTGCTCTACATAAATTAAATTGGCTCGAGCTACCTAACCTTCTTCATCTCTACCAACTTAAATTCACACACAATATCATCTTCCATCCTAACAGTTGCCCATCCCTGGAGAAACTTGTTGTTCCCCTACTCATGTCCACGAAGTCTAAGATTTACAGACAGAAACTTTCTCACAGTAAACAAAGCTAATAACGCTCATGGTGAAGCCCTGTTCTCAAATCAGATAGCCAAATTATGGAACTCTCTACCCCACATCCTCCAAAACACCTGAACTACCAGTTTTAAACAACTACTATTTTAACATCTATCCAAAAACTGGCATTGCTCCTGCGCCAAACCTGACTGGCAAGACATCTATAACTCCCCCAACACACTTTCCACTCCTTACCTCATTTTCTCCCTCTCCTCACTATTTATTACTACTCAAAATATAAATATATAAAGGAAGTCTCATTTGGTCATAACTATTGTTTAATATGTACACAACACTAACTTTATTTTTTCTCACAGTGATCTTCACTGAAATGCTTGTGTTTTCTTTTTGAACCAGTATCTAGTATAAAACTGCATTGAATACTACTTTGTATAGACTAACTAGAAGATGTGTATTCTGCATCTTACTATACGTATACTATTGTACTATTTAATTATTGTATATTGCTTGTATTCCTGTGGAGCTTTTCTCCGCGAGCCAATTATTGCATATTGCTTGTAGTTCTGTGAGGCTTTTCTCTCTGGGCCTCCGCTGAAAATGGACTTCTGGCCCAGCTGGACTTCCCCGGTAAACAAATGTAAATAAATTAATAAATACATTGGACAAAGCCAAAAATAATGGTGGGAAGAAGAAGAAGTAGGAGAAAAACATGGACAAATTGGGAGTTGCAGCACACACCAGGATAAAAGCACTCTCGTTAAACTAAACAAACAACTCAGAGTACAAATAAAGTCTGCCAAAGCCAAATTTGAAGCAGATTTGGCCACCCAGGCCAAGAACAGCCACAAGGCATTCTTTAGCTATGTCTGCAACCTCAAAGGCAATACACAATTGTGTGCAAAGCTCATTGCAAATGGAGCCACTTATACTGGGCCAGAAGATATATTCAAACCTACTGGCTGATAAATTAAGCTCCAACTTTACCCCTCTCTCCCCATGAACCTTCCCTTAGGAAATGCCATCAAATAATTTAACTCCCCCTACTATCACTAGTGAACAGGTCCTTAATGTTCTCTCTAAGGCTCATTCATCAATGGGCAAAAACAGAAAAAATCCACGTCCAACCTGGAAAACGAACTTTATTGAAGCGCTTTTCGGCACACAATAGTTAGCCTTCTTCAGAATACAATAAGGGAATGAATTTTACATGTTTTTAAACACAAAAAGGCGCCACGTTTAATCAATACTGCTTAAATTAGGCAATTAAAAAATTAAACTTTTTTAAAACTTTTTAAAGGCGCAGATTTTAAGTACTGGAGAATGGTGCACTGTGCAAACTGTTTAAAAAGGTATACAAATGCGAAAAAAATAATAAAGTCTTGAGGCATTTACATAATCAACTTCCAAATTTATAAAAGTTTATAAAAATGTTGACTAGATACTCAGTTAATTGTTATACTTATATAAAGATACAACTGAAAACACAATCAAAAAAGAAGAAACGAAAAAGGGAATAAAGAATAAGAACAATATTATCAATATTAAACCATAAAATACTTATATAATACTAAAGTAGACACCCACACAAAGAAATAAAGTTAACTTCTATCCACTTTTGAAGGCGCATTGATCGTTAAACAGCTGCTTATTTATAGCCTTCTATTTATTATATTACTATAGTTGTCAAGAATGAAAACAAATTTGTAAATGTCAGTTTATTATTTACCTTGCCAAACTTCTCAATTTCAACAAAACCCCTATTGACAAGGCTTCATTCAGACCAGGGAAATTGCTAGCATTTAATCTTATTTGCCACTTCAATTCTAGTTCCAAGAGTTTCAGGGAGTAGGGACCACCTCTAGGATTATTTCCTAATTTATCAATAATCAAAAACTTAAACGTATGGTCAGGAAAAGTTATAATGTGCTTAGCCAATGCATTGTCTGCTTTCCTGTGGGTAATGGCATAGGTATGTTCATAAATTCTATCCCTGAGCCTACGCTCAGTCTTACCCACATAGAAAGCAGGACAATGAGAGCATTTGGCAACATATATAACTCCTTTCGAGTTACAATTATATTTATCTCGTAATTTATAAGTTATGTTCTCCACCGTGAAGGAATTATTAACAAGTACATGTTTACACATGTTACAAGATTCACATTTGGACATCCCAATTGATTTCCTCAACAAGTCAGGTTTAAATCTCAAAGAATCCTTCAAATTTAAGCCACGTCTAAAAGTCACTTTAGGACTATGTCCTATTTTGTTCATTAAAGATGAATTATTTTTAAACAAATTCCAATTTTTGTTTAATATGTTGATACATGCTGTACTTAATTTAACATAAGTGGTAGAGAAAGAAGTAGTTCTACTTGAGTCACCATTGTGAATACTGGATGTTTCCTTAAGGTTAAAATTAGTTTCACAAATAAGTCCAGATTCACTTCCTTCTGTAACTTCACTGCTCAAGTTGTTATTAGGGACATTCAAACTAGAGGTTGGTATAGCCAATAAAGGACTAAAGTGGTTGTTATCTCTCTTTAGCTTAACCTCGGCTATCATTTCGGCTATCATTTCGTCAATGAGCTCAACCAGGTACTCTCTTTTAAGAAAAGCTGTTTTTAAGAATAAACATTCTTCATTAAACTCATCATTGAGAGTAACAATCCGGGCCGCTCTAACTAGTTGCCCTTTAATAACAGCCTTCTTTTGATAAGAAGGGTGACAACTTGAGTAGTAGAGAAATGCATTGGAATATGTAATTTTTCTGTAGACCCTCGATGTAAAACTATCCAATTCTAGATTCTTTGACAACATTATATCCAAATATGGGATAGAACAACTATTAAAAGTGTGAGTAAACTTCAAGAATTCAGATGACTTATTGAAAAAATCGACTATGGAAACCGCTGTCTGTTCATTGCCTTTAACCAACATAAAAATGTCGTCAAGGTATCTAGTGTAGAACACAACTGATTCTTGATAGATGTCTGACGTAAATACTAAATCGGACTCCCAAAAAGCCATCACTAAGTTTGCTACACTTGCTCTGCACGGGGAACCCATAGCAATACCTATTTTCTGAATATAAAACAATGAATCAAAGATGAAAAAATTATAAGATAGAACCAGATCCAATAGTTCAGACACTATGTAAATTTCCCTTTTCGGGAGCTTATATTTGTACATCATAAGTGTTACCCATTCTATAGCTATGTTGTGTGGAATGCAAGTGTATAAATCCTTTACGTCAACCGTTAAAAAGTTGAAATTACTATCAAACTTAAGTTGGTTGATCTGATTCAAAAAAGACCAGGAGTCTTTACAGACCTGCTTTTCTTGGATTACTATTTTTTGTAATGTAACATCTATTACTTTAGCACAAACATATAAAGGTGATCCTCTACCATCCACCAAAGGTCTCATAGGAGGCTCGTGTAAATCTTTATGGATCTTTGGGATCCCGAAAAAACTTGGATAAATAGGAAATGAAGTGGACAAATAATTAAATAATTCACTATCAATATAACCTTCAATGAATAAATCATTAATACATGTCTTAACTAAACTGTAGGCTGAATTTACCTCAGACCTAGAACTTATTGCGTAAGAGTCACTGTTGAGCAAAACATCCATTCTACGATTATAATCATCTATGTCAAAGACCACCATACCTCCCCCCTTATCTGGTTTACATAATCTAATTTTTTGGGAATGGACAAAATTAATTAAGTCCAATTCTTCAAGGTTAATAGGGGTTTTCTTACTCCTATTAGCCAATGCTCTAAAGTCTAATTCACAGACGTTTTCAAACGTTTGTATAATGGGGTGGAGAGGTGGATTATAAGTACTAGGTATGTTAAACCCATGTGAAGGTCCCGTGTTGTTAATATTCCCAAATAAATATTGAAAGTTTAATTTTCTGGTATATCTCTTAAGGTCCATAATAGCAGATGTAATATTAAAATTAGTATATGGTACATATGTTTGTCCCTTAGACAATAAATCTACTAAATCTTGAGACAGCGGGCAAGAAGAAAAATTATATACTTTGAAGTCTTTATTTTTATTCAGCAATATGCTAGGTTTCAATGAATCAGAAAAAGTCTCCAAGTTAACTAACAGCGTTCTCAGACAAAACTTCATGTGTGACAATGGAGGGGGGCACTGGCTGACTAAAAAATTCAGTAATTCCAGTTACCTCCTCTATTGAAAATTTTTTGACCTTGTATTAAAATTATGATTGTAAGCTGTTCTTTGTTGTTTAGGTCTTGCCCCATTAAATCCTGAATTTAAAGTACCACCAGAGGCAGTAACATTATTGTAATTATACCTTGAATTAGAGTTAAATTTACTCTTAGAGTTATTCTGTAATCTTTCACTTCTCCTAAGAGTAGGGAATTCTGTTTCGTCATTCGGAAGATTATTGTCAAACTCGTCATTGTCAGCAATATAATCATCACAAAGTACACTTTTACAATTCATACATTCAGTACAAACACATACATTACAAGCATTACATGCAGTATTCACAATAGGTGGTTGTTTTGCCAAAGGGGGGGGGGGGATGGGTACAAGCTGTACCTTCCTTATATGCCTTGATGTCTCTCTCCAGTTTCTTGGACTTATTAGCTTGTAATTTAAACAGATGTTTATCTATACTTGATATGGATCTAGAGTAGTCAAATTTATATCTGAAAAACTCAGGATGGCTAGTGACCAACTTGTTCAAGTCAAGTACTGTATCAGTTAATTCAGTCACAAGGATGGAATAGTGCTTAATCATAAGGTTGAGCAATTCAACACCTTGTTGCTCAAAAAATTGAATAAGTTCTTTGTGAAAAGGGGACTGGTTCACTAAACCAGTAGGATATTGCATTCTTCGTAAGCCTTTAGGTATTATATTGACATTCAGGCACTGTTTGAAATAAGCAATTTCTAATTGAGTCGTTTTAAGTTTCAACAAAGAACTGTCCAAAGACTTTAAATTACTTACAATGTCAGGTGTATTTATCGTATCTTGAATTTGGTTTCCGTTTGTAGTGCCAAGACGAGTTTGCTCAGACAAGTTACTTCCAAAGACGAAACGGTCCTTGATAATTGAATCTAATTTCAGAGAATTTCTGTTTATCAATGAAATATTATGTTCCATTAAAGAGTCGCTAGTTAAATTATTAACTTGTGCACCGCAAGGTTGGGAAACAGCATTTAAACGCAGTTGTGGAGCTGTTTCCTTGTGTTTACTCACTTGCGCAGTGTTTGCTGGTGACCTTTGCCCTGGAGGAGGCGTGCTAGCATCATCGGCAGTAGCTGTAGTGATACTGTTAGAGCTAGAGCCAAGCTGTTCATCAATGGGCCCAGACAATATCCCAGGATGACTTCTAAATAGCATGAAACATGATCTATCAGGCCCTCTGAAAGTATTTAACTGCAGCTACCAAACTGGCTTTATGCCTTATGAATGGAGAACAGCAACAGTCATCTCTCTGCACAGAGGTGGGCCATCTACAGACCCTGGAAACTACAGACCCATAAGTCTTGCTAGTCTCATATGCAAAGCCATGGAAAGAATTCTCATGGAAATGATCAATAATAACATAGGAAAGCTCCAGACACTTGACCCAACCTGACTGGGTTTCATCAAGGGTAATTCATGCCTGTTCAACCTAATGGACCTCTTTGAGAAGGTCACCAAAGCAATGGATAAGGGCAAAATGGTTCATACTGCCTGCCTTGACCTGGTGAAGGTATTTGATGCAATCCCCCACTGAAGTATTGTTGATAACTTAAGAGGCTAAGTATAAACTCCTTATGTAACCCAGTGGATAGCCAGCTGGCTCAAATACAGGACCCAGGAAGTGAGAATTGGGGATTTCACCTCTACAAAGAGGCCAGTCACAAGCAGAGTCCCTCAGGGATCTGTCCTGGGAATGCCCCTTTTTGGCATTTACTTCTCTGAAATCAGGACCAACATCAGTGGCCTCTGGCTAACTAAATTTGCAGATGATTCCTTCATGGACACTAATGTTCTCCAGGAAGGGCTGACATAGACAAACAACTGATACCAGAGCCATGGACTAAAACTAAATGCCAAGAAATGCATAATAGTTTCCTTTGGGAAGCCATCCACCCCAGGTAACTATCATACTGACAACACATCCCTAAGAGTTGACCCAATAGTCAGGGACTTGGGGAATCACATATACAGTAATCTAGCCTTTGACCATCACATGTCTACAGCAGTGAGGAAATCATTCTGTGTTGTCCAACTTATAAACAAAAGTATGGCACATAGGTCCAAGGCAGTCATTGTTCTACTGTATTCAGCATTCATCAAACCTATAATTGAGTTCAGTGGCCCCTATAGAATGTACCTAATGAGGCATATCCAACAATTGGAATGTCCACAGGGGTTCTTCTCTAAAAGAATACAGGGCCTAAATAATATGTCCTACGCAGACTGCCTGAAGGCTCTATGCCTGCATTATGTCTCCTACAGACTTTTGAGAGGAGATCTATGCCTGACATACATGGCATTGCCAGACCTCACTCTGATGAACCTCCTGCATGTCCGCAAAACAAACATCACCAGAATTACCCATTCTAACCACTTAAACCTTTCCTGTAATAACAATAGGACCTGCTGGACAGATAGGTATGCATCCCAAAGACTACCATGTCTCTGGAATAGGCTTCTCATCCATGTGAAGCAGAGTTCCTCCCTAACCCAATTCAAGTGTAACTTAGACAAGTGGATTGGGAACAGGATATTCATCCCTAGTTTGGCACCTATGTCCTTAATGGGCACAGGCAGCTTGTAAATGGTTCGTCTCCCAGGCCCCTATTTGTAAATGTCTCACCTCCCGAGCCCCTGCTTTCACTTTTCAAGGGTATCAGAACTTGTCAGAGATTTGGGATACATGGCCAGGCTTATAAAAGCCTTTGTGGTTGTTAGCCTAGTAAACACCTATGAACCCTATGGATCTATTAGAAAGGCTGACAATTAGGGACAATTTTCTAAGTATTATTCTAATTCACTTAAAAATTCACTTTCTGAAGAATAAGAAATATGATTTACTGTGTGTCATTATTGACTGACAGAAAGCAATTTATCAGAAAATCTAAATTTTTATGGTGGGTGGCAAAGATATCAAGCAAAATTGTGGATGTTCTGCAAAATCAGGGACAGGTGAAAGCTATGGGAACTGCTCAGGAGGTACTTTCTATGAATGTTTATTAAGCCATAAGACTTCTGTTTTGGAATGAACCTGTATTTTTATGTTTTTGTACAGCAAACATATTGATGTTAAGTTGTCTATCCTGCCTTCATTCTTGCTGTTTGGGATCGGAGCCGATCCTCGGCTCTGACTCTGCCATCTTCAATAGCTCGAGAGCTGTTTACTGGCTCAAGGCTACCCCTTATCCCATAATGCCTAGCGATAGCTACCCAGATCTCAATTGCCACTTCAGCTGCGAGGGTGTCATTTTTCTGGCTCAGGCTCGTATATTTAACTTTTTGTGTAAACTTTACTTAGAATTTAAATTTTCTAGTATCCTTTCTATTTAGAGTTAGTTATACATGTTGTAGTTATTTTTTTTCTATAGTGTCTCTACCCTTTTTGACAGAACTCGTTTAAGTTAGAGAGTTCTCCACCCCTCCCCCATCCCTAGGTTAGCCGTTTGACTTAGAGGCTCTCCTATTTCTTTTTTCCCTTATTGTAAAATAAATAAATATATATATATATATATATATATATATATATATATATATATATATATATATAAAAATAATATTTAATTATATTATATCTTAGATTTCCTTCATAGTTATAGATAGTACTGGTGTGTTTTGTCTAGTGTAGTACTGGTTTTTGTCTGTATTTACTTACTTAGTCTTCCCCTTTTTTTGGTACAGTCATGTCTAAGGAAGCTAAGGTTTCTGGATTCAAGAATTGTGACTCATGCCATCAGAAAATGTCTCTGACAGATGGGCACACTAGTTGCGTCTACTGTTTGGGCACTGTTCACCTGCAGGACTCTTGTTCTATTTGCCATGCTTTTAGTCCAAGAGTCCTGCAGGAGCGTAAGAACAAACTGATTCTTAGGGGTCTGTTAAAACCCCAGGATTCACCGGCAAAGAGTTCACAGCCAGTGAAATCCCCAAAATCCACTAAGCCATTGGCTCCACCCTCTGAGCCGACTCCTGTGCAGGATTTACCTTCTAAGTCTGTTCCGGCTGGCACCGACAAGACAACCTCTCCGTCGGCTCCATTGGATGCTTCAAAGCCATTGTGGAGCCACAAGAGGCTGAGGTCCCCTTCCTTATAGTCGGTGCATTCGGCTCATCGGTCTCCATTACTTCAAAGTGAGCATAACCACCGATCCTCTCACTCCTCTCAATCCTCTAGGCTGTTGGATCACGATGTGGAGAGAGTTGTCAGTAGGTTGCTAAAGTCGCAGGCACTAGCTAAATTATTGTCCAGCCCTCCTCAACAGGTATCAGCTCCTTCCACTTCACTTAATGTTCCTCCTCTGACTCCAATGAGTTCAGAGCTGGAGTTCGTTGGGGTTTGGGTAGTGGAACCATCGGCTCTGATAATCATATCCCCTTCGGTTCCGACGTTGGCTCCAATTACCTAGATGGTACCTTCCATCGAGGGATCTGGATGCCGAGGCTCTCTCGTCGGCTCCGAGGGGGCGAGTGGCGTCGGACCCTTCTCTGACCCTGTTCTCCCTCTCGGAGCATCGGTTCAGGTGAGCTCGGCTCCAACATTGGACTTGGAGCCGACCCCTTGGCGTGGAGAAAGATTCTTATTTCTTCGGAACCAGAGCTTTCTCGGCCTCGAGATAGGGATGCCTTTGAGGTCATGTGGAGTATGCTGTCCCCCGAGTCAGCTCCACTACCAGCCCCACCAGCTCTGTCCCCCGTAGTGGCTGTGCCAACTTCTCCTCCTCCTCCAGACCCCAAGCGTGAGGAACCAATGCTCCAGGACACCCCATTGGGTGTTTTCTCTTCTTCCGAGGCCTCCCCTGATCACTCAGAGGAGCCCCCTCGGAAGAGGAAGTGCAAGAAGAAGCACATTGACTCTCCTGAGTCTGTCACTCCTGATACAGACTTAGATGAATCCGAAGGGTCCCTGAGATCCCCCTCCGAAGATGTTTCCTTCTCGGACATCCTGGAAATGCTTAGGCAGAGGGGGAACTGGAATCCCCTAGCCCCTAGCGAGGATGAGTCTGTATTCCTGGATGCTTTTGGTTATGGTCCTTCCACCTTTCGACCCACTTAAATTTATTACAGCCCCCCAGGATAAGCAATTTCTTTCTAAAGGTGTGCCCGTTGATGCCATGGTGGTAGCAGCAGCCACAAAAAAAGAGCTAGCAGAGACCTCTTCATCTGTTCATCCCCCAAACAAGGAGTCTAGGATTATGGACAGGTACGGAAAGTGAATGTTTGCTTCAGTGACCTTCTCCATGAGGTCCCTGAACTATCTATGTCATTTTACTCGACTTCAAAGGGATCTTCTTAAAGTGCTTGGAGATACCCTTCAAGATCCTACAGCTGAGGGAGCACAAGCCATAGTAGCTTCCCAGCTAGCGATGCTTAATTCTATAGTTAACTCCTCCATGAGGCTCATTTCCTATGCAGCCGATGAAGCAAGCAGAGCTGCGGGCATGGGTGTAGCCCTTAGGAGGCATGTGTGGATGTGGCTGTGTCACTTTGCGGAACCATTTCGAGCGTTCTTCACCAATACCCCCTTTGATGGCTCCTTTCTCTTTGGGCCACAGGTGAAAGACACGTTAACTAGGTGTGAGCAAGAAGGCAAGACTCTCTCTGCCGCGGGAGTCCATTTTTCCACTCCCTCTAGACCTTACCCCAAGGGTCAGAAGAGTGGGAAAATGTGGTTTTGTAAATCTCAGGGAGCCTTGCCTGACACACATACTGATTTTTCCTCCAGAGGCAGAGGGGGAAACAATAATAGATGCCGCCCTCGTGGCAGAGGTAGTCCGCAGAACCAGGACAACAGAGAATCTTTCTCTGATAAGCCCTTCCAGCATCCCTGAAGGGTTGCCCAGCTGCTCACCTCTGGAGGCAGTTGGGGGAAGACTTTCACTGTACCCAAAAGCCTGGCTAAATTTAACAAAAGACAGATGGGCACGGCCCATTATATCCGGAGGTTACAAAATTCCCTTCCATCAACCCTTTTTACAGTCAAAGAAAATCCTTCCAGATGTGCCACCCAATCTGAAGGAGCAAGCAGTAATAGAAGTTTCAAAACTGCTAGAAAAAAGAGCCATCCAGGAAGTCCCAGCAGACCAGCACTGATCCAGAACTTACTCAAGGTTCTTTTTGGTACCAAAAAAGACAGGGTACTAGAGACTGATTCTGGATCTCAGCAGACTAAACAAGTCTGTACAAAGAACAAAGTTTCGGATGGTCATGCTACAGTCCATTCTACCCTTTCTGGGTCAGGACAATTGGATGTGCTCGATAGATCTTCAGGACGCATACTACCATATCAAGATAGACAGATGCTCCAGGAGATTCCTTAACTTTCAGGTGGGGGCCAATCATTACCAGTTCAGAGCACTGCCCTTTGGTGTCACCACAGCCCCCAGGGTGTTCACCAAGTGTATAGAAGTGGTCACGGCTCACCTGAGATGTCAAGGATTCCAGGTGTTTCCATATCTAGATGACTGGCTCCTCACTGCTCCCACCAGGCATCAACTCCTACAAGCAGGAGATTATACAATCACATCCTCCACCCAGCTAAGTATTACAATAAATTTTGAAAAATCTGCCTTGTTGCCCTGTCAACCTATCACTTACATAGGAGCAGACTTAAATACAAGGGATATGTTTGCAAGGTTACCACTAGAAAGAGTGGTGTCTACAATTTGCCAAGTGCAAATTCTAATGCAGAGCAAAAGGATCCAAGTCAGGTATGTCCTTCAAACTCTGGGCTTCATGGCAGCTGTCATACTTCTAATCCCACTAGCGCGCTTCCACATGAGAATTCTTCAGTGGCTTCTTTTCACATAGTGGTCCTTCCAAGAGCTACCCATGTCTCACATGATCCTTATCACAGAGGCATGCAAAAGACACCTTTCTTGGTGGATGGTCTCCCCATTAGTAACTTAGGGAAGACCTTTCATACAACCCCCTCCGGTAGCCAGAGTGACGACAGATGCCTCCCTGATAGGATGGGGTGGCATTATCTGGGCAGGACAGTCCAAGGCACTTGGCAACCTCATGAGTACCATCTGCATATAAATGTCCTAGAAATGAGAGCTGTGCTCCTAGCGTTGCAAGCTCTTCAAGACTCTCTTCCTTTCGGGACAATTGCAATTCAAACAGACAACATGTCAGTGGTGAGGTACATCAACAAGCAGGGCGGAACCAGATCCTACCCCCTGTGTCGAGAAGCACTCAGACTTTGTCAGTGTGCGATTTCCTCCCAACATTTTCTGATTGCGACGCACATCCCTGGGAGATCCAACGTCATAGTGGACAGGCTCAGCAGAGCTATCCTCATGTCTCACGAGTGGTCTCTGAATCAGGAAGTTGCGGATCTTATTTTCCGCAAATGGGGACAGCCTTGCTGCGATCTTTTTGCCACCCCCTTCAACAGCAAATACAGCAACTACTTCTCCCTTCTTCTGCTTCCAGGTCACATACCCAGAGACACTCTAGTCCACGATTGGCCTCAGGGACTTCTTTATGCTTTGCCTCCATTTCCCCTGATACCGAAACTCATACAGAAAGCAAAATTGTTGGATTGCAAAATGATCTTCATTGCCCCCTACTGGCCTCAACAGATATGGTTCCCGTTCCTGCACCATTACCTTCTCGATCAACCCTAGACTCTGGACCCAATTCCAGATCTCCTGATTCATCAATCAGGCGGGTTGCATCAATCCCTCCAAACTCTCCAGCTCACAGCTTGGTTGCTCCACTTCCAACCTTAGCCAGGCTTCCCAGCATTTCCCCAGCAGTACGTGAGATTATCGTTCCTCTCACAAGTCTACAATGAGAAAAACTTATGCTAGCAAATGGAAACTTTTTTCTTGTTGGGCAGAGTCTAGGAATGTGGATCGCTTCTCAGCCCCACTCCACGAAATTCTAGAATTCCTGGCACAACTGTTTCACTCCGGGGCCGCTTCTGCTATGATTAGGGTACAATTAGCAGCCATTTCTAATTTTCATATTGGTTGGTCAAATTCTAACATTATGTCTCATAAGCTCTGTAAAGCTTTTTTGAGAGGAACATCTCTTCTTAGACCTCCAGTGAGAGATCCTCCCCCTTGGGACCTTAATTTAGTCCTAACTTCTTTAATTCTGCCCCCTTTTGAACCAGCAGCTTCCTGCTCCAACAAGTTTCTGTCTTGGAAGACACTCTTTCTGGTAGCTATCACTTCAGCTAGGCGTGTCTCAGAACTCCAGGCACTATGTGTTCGTCCTCCCTACCTGGTGTTTCATAAGGACAGAGTTGCTCTTAGGACTAATCCTTCGTTTCTTCCCAAAGTCTGCTCAGAAAATAATTTAAACCAATCTATAGATCTCCCAGTGTTCTTTCCAAATCATAGCAACAAGGCAGAGTACAAACTTCACCAATTGGACGTTCATAGACAATTACGTTTTTACCTGCACAGATCTAAAGAAATAAGAAAATCAGACCAATTATTCCTTTCTTATGCCTTAAACAAACAAGGTCTCCCAGTTTCCAAGGTGACCTTATCCAGATGTTTGTCCCACACTATTACTTTTATTTATCAGTTGAGGAACAAAGAGTTACCAATTAAACCGAAAGGTCATTCTACTAGGGCGTTAGCCACCTCCATAGCCTTTCAGTCTAGGTTGCCCATGGATTCCATCTATGCAGCTGCCACGTGGGCAAACCCTCATACCTTTATCTCCCATTACAAGGTGGATATGGTCTCCCGGAGCAGAGCTGACTTTGGTTCCACTGTTCTGAAGAGTCTGTTCCACTGAGCAAACCAGGGTGTTAGGTGCTAGGGACGCTGTCCCAAACAGCAAGAATGAAGGCGAGATAGACAACTTAACATTAAGAAGTTATGTACCTACCATAACGTTCCATGTTAGTTGTCTTCATCTCGCCTTCTTTCTTGCGTCCCTCCCTCCGTCCCCCATCCTAGTGCATTGAGAGGAGTTCCTTTTTCACTGGCTGAGTATTCTTTTATGTTATTCTTCTGGCCAGGTCTTCCTAACCTATTCTAGATATTAGAATGCATGGAACAACCAATTTTTTGATAACTGTTTTTTCTCTTATGTCTGGTTTAGCTATTTCAAACGAGATCTGGGTAGCTATCGCTAGGCATTATGGGATAAGGGGTAGCCTCTAGCCAGTAAACAGCTCTCGAGCTATTGAAGATGGCTAAGTCAGAGCCGAGGATCAGCTCCGATCCCAAACAGCAAGAAAGAAGGCGAGATGAAGACAACTAACATGGAACGTTATGGTAGGTACATAACTTCTTATTTTTGTACAGCAAACATATACACACACACACACACACACACACACACACACACACATATATATATATATATATATATATATATATATATATATATATATATATATATATATATATATAAATACACACACACACACACACACACACACACACACACACATATATATATATATATATATATATCTATATATATACACACACACACACACACACACACACACACACACACACACACACACACACACACACACACACACACACACACACACACACACACACACACACACACACACACACACACACACACACACATCAGTCACATACATGAGATATTTCCAAGATTTATCTTGCGTAACTATCAAACATTACTTGGCTTTAGCTCACAGTTAACATAATTACCTCTTCTATGTGTGTTATAAATAAAATAGCTTATATCTGATCTGATGCACTAAATATAAATAAGAATGACATTTTATCAGATTAATTTTCAAATCACTTTTCTTTGAGTAATCTGAATTCTCTTGGGGTACTTCACTGCATAAACAGAGCCCATTAGACTCTGCAGAGGGGGACACATTTTTGAAACTGTGATAATAAGTGAAGTACTTTCACACCTTTCCATAATTATTATGCAGAGCGGTATCAGTTGTTGCCTACATGTATATTCAGTTTTGTCATGTTACTTAATATCTCTGGATGTGATGTAACCTTCTTATAATAGCACTTGTATGTATCCAGCATGACTTTCACACTCCCACTTAAGTTTATGGATAAAAACAAAGTAGATAAATGACTACTTCCTGCAGTAACTGATGTCATTATCAGAAAAGTTGAACATTTCAAAATATGTCATTAGTCAGAGAGTAGCTATCCCTACATATGAAAATACCACAGAGTTGTTTATCCCCTATGAAGCTTCTACTCAAAAGAATGGAAAAAAAATCACTTCTATAATCAATTTGGTTTTAGATATCTTCAGCTGTTTATTGCAAGAAAACATGGTAGCAATTTAACTTGAGGTAACAGTACCTGTAATAATTCAAAAATGAAGTAGCATTGAGAGTAACATCTGGATACCATCTAATTACTCATGCGTAATTAGTTACTAGACTTGTGATCTAGAGGTCATTGATGAGCCTATCCCAGTTTCCCAGGTGTCCCAGAATATTGTCTGGTGAAGTTACTTGCTCACAGTCGCACAAAAGGCAAAGGGATTCAAAGACGTCTCTCATCTGTCCAGAATTTTCACAGAATGTCTACATTTTTGACTCACATATTTGTTTGTTATGCATAACATTTGTAGTTTTCAGACAAATAAATTGTTGAAGGAGTGAGGCCACTAAATGATGTCAGATATTTGTTTCACTCTTCAAATCCTTCATAAAATACATGCTATTATTCTAGCAATCTTCTAGGTTTCAAAGCACAACATTTAAAATCTGCCCCAGATTCTGGGTCTTTGTCCTCCTATTACTTTTGGCTTTGTTACAAATTCTTGTACTAAGAGGTTGCGAGGTATGGAATCAAACTCTGGACTATACAGGGTGGCTCATTAAACCCTTGTATTAATGCAAGAGTAAAAGTCCTTATGTTAGTTAACCAATATCAGGTATCATTGCTGTAATGAATTGGTCTAGGTAATTTAAAAAGTAATAGGATGGATGTAAATATTGCCTGCTCTGAGGGTCAGTGTGAGTGAATCATAAAAATGAGATACTGGACTTGCAGAGTGTGGCTCTGTAATGTCAACATTCTGGTGAAGTGTGGTAGGATAAGTTCATGGAGGAGAAGAAGGAACATCTAGTGGTGAAGACCTGGTGAGTTACATTGAAATGAGCGCTCTATATTTTGCCGCTGGGTCAGTTCTGAAACACACTCATAATATACCTTATTAACATTTTTTTTTGTAAATTAGATAGTGGGCATGGCAAATATGGGTTGGAAGTTAACAATGCACTTTGGGTGAGGTAGTAGAAGTTGGGCATTGATCTGCAGGAGCTTGGAGGTGGGTAGGGTCCTTCAGCCACTACAGACAAGGGTGAGGATAATGCTTTGCTAGCAGCTAGCATGTGTGCTGGTGTAGTGCATTTCTGTGATCCCTCACACTGTTGATGGGTTAAGGCAGCGTTTCTAGTACCGACAGTGTCCTGGGGTATGTCAAAGTCTTCACCTCTGCGCAGTGTGAGAAAGGTTTCTGAACAATCATAGTGCATTTGTGTGTGTGCGTGTGTATTGGGGGTATAGTATAACTAATATATTAATTGGGTAGGCAAAGCGTTACAGGTGCAGACTGCTGATTGTCAAGCATGACACATCAATCACTGATAGAAGGGTGAACCTGGGGACATGTACCACCAGTTAAAAATATGGAGATCTGGAGACTCCATTAGCTGCCAGCTTAGGGAAAGAACATAGATGACTGTGTTCATATCCAGACAAATGAGGCCATGAGCACTGGTTAGATAGCAAGGCAGTTAGAGGCAAATTGCAGATTTATTAAATTTAAAGGCCAAAGATTGCTTTAGCAATGAATACACTTTGGGGAAAGAGATGAGTGCTTTAAGTGAAAAGTTAGCAGCAAGGATATACTTCATTTTTTCCTCTGGTCTACTAACCCTTGCTCTCCACCAACTGCAGACGTATTTCAGCATCTCGAAGATCAGTCTGTACAATATACTTAAAGGCACTTTGCATACTGTTACAGTAAAACTGGTGGAGATGTGTTTGGGGTGAAAGTGATGGATATAGTGTAGTCATGGTTCATCTTGTACATGCAACAAGCTGGGAGTAAGCACATTGTACTATAGCTGCAGGCGACTGCTATGTTCTGTTCTCTAAGTGTATGGCTGTTCACTGCCTGTGCATCTTTGCCAAAAAATACTTCTTCATCCTGGGTAAACAAAATTCATTTTTCTAGCAGAGCAGGAGTACTGTTATTAAATATAATCAATCCAAGGATCCTTAAAGTTATCAGAGAATGTAACAATAGATAGCTTATGGTAAAGATGGCATTAATCAAGTAAATTATCTTGTTATCCACTCTGCAGCTATGTTTAGCCATACCCAGTTTCTGCAACTCATGTAGTATTCACTATGTTGAAACATTAACAAATTTTTATAACATAATGTATTCTCTTAATGGTCAATCAAATTTATATTTCCTGACAAAAGATGCACATAAATTTCCTGACAAAAGATGCACATATCTTCAAAGATAAATTAAAACTGTTCCTGCTTGACTCCTTGCTATGCCCCTGTTATTTTGCATGCTAAATTATTCCTAAACTACTTCTTCGATGTAAACATACATGTCACTGACTATCTCCTCTGTTATTTTTCTGACTTCTACACTTATTTATTTTATTTATTTATTTGCATTTGTTAACCGGGTTGGTCCAGCTGGGTAAGAATTACCCTTTTTCATGGAGACCCGAGGGGAAAAGCCCCAAACAGACATACAAATACATGCGAATAGAGACAAATTTACAATATTACAGAGGAAAACAATATTATGGGTACAATGGATAAGAAAAACAAACAATGAAAGTTTGAGAATATGAGTAAGGTAGGCCAGAGGCATGCATGCAAAAGATTTATTAAAAAGTGTTCTGAGCAAGATCTCTGAATTAAGTTAAAGTAGTCAAAGAAATGATGATTTAGGTGTGGAGTTAGTAGTGTGGGAGTTTTAGGTAGGAGCATGTGAAGGACATTCCCATTTGGAGGAGAGATGGGAGAGAATCATGGATTTGAAATTGTTGTGGTTAGGTATATTATGTAGTTGTGTGGGGAGATTGTTCCATAATTTGGCTATAGTGTGGGATAGTAGTAGTTTACCAGTTGGGTGGATAGGTTTGTGTACATGCAGGAGGTTTTGGCCTGTGGATGTCAGGGTACGGGTAGGTGTGTAGGGTGTTAGAAATTTAGCAAGAGGGGCATTCTGCTGGTTTAAAGATGAGTTTGTGGGCTGCTGTAAGTTGTAGGTACTTTAGGTGGTTGTGGAGTTCTAGCCAGTTTAGGGTGTGTAGGGAGTGACAGTGATGGGAAAAGTTCTTAGAATTGGTTGCAAATTTGCAGATTTTGTTGTAACAGGCCTCAAGTTTAGCACGAGTCCGAGTTGTAGGTTGGAGAATAGGGGAGCACCGTACAAGAGAGAGGGGAGAAGGAAGGTAGATGCAAGGGTATGACGGGAAGATGGAGTAAGGTAGTAGTTGTGTCTGTAGAGAAGGCCGACAAAATGCATATAATAACATCTGACTTTGTGTACTACTACTTAGCTGCACCCAGTGCTGCTTATTATTGGCAAAAATACTTGTTTATTTAATAATTATCTCCTTTATTCATCCTCACATTCTATGTAATGCTGCCAAATGTTACCCGAGTATTCTGCATACTGTATTAATACTGTAATTATTTCTTGTGGAGTTTTTCTCCCCAGACCTTCACCAAAAAGGGGTTTGTTTGCCCAGATGGACTTTCCTGATAAACAAATAGAAATAAATAAATAACATTTACATACTTTTATATCTACATTTAACTGTACAACATTTCATATTAGACAATTATATAACAAAAATCTTTTTATTTCTTTTTTTTCCACAGAAACATAAATACGTTTCTTTTTTTGACCCCCTACCATTTTTCTCACAGTCAAAATTAATTATTTTTATTAAAAACCTCTAGGGTGACCATGGTGGTGCAGTGGTTAGCGTTGCTGCCTCACAACAAGCAGTTCTCTGGTTTAGTTCTTGGCTGGGGTGCTTTCTGTGTGAAGTCTGCATGTCCTCCCTGTGGTCACATGGGTTTCCTCCGGGTGCTCCAGTTTCCTCCCAAAGACATGCTGTAGGTGGATTGGACACTCTCAATTGGCCCTAGGTGTGAGTATGTGCCTTCTGTGGAAGGTTGGGTGCTGGGCTGCCAACTTGGCACCGTAAAACTCCACTACTAATTGTTCTGTGGACTGTTATTCCACTGTGGCAACCCCCAACCGGGATAAGCTGAAAGAAGATGATGATCATTTGCTTCCATTTCTTAATATACAGCAATTCTTTGCATCTCCGTTTCCAAATAAACCACAGATATGAACTATGCCTTCTATATAAAATCATATTCAAAGTTGGAAGTCATGCATTCTGTATTCATAGTCACACTCTTCAGATATATATGTTCCTGTATTTTATTGAAATTATGTAACTTTTACATGTTTTTTATTTCCTCTACTCCATATAAACTGAACATTATTTCTTTTGCTCTCATTTATAACATGTGAATTGTTACATTTAATTTATTCAATAAACTTTCAAAAAAATGATTATAGTTCGACTTTCGTTGAAATCATCATTTTTTTTGTCTTCCTCGTAGAGCTTTTTTTCATTCTTACATTTAGATATTTCCATGGTTCAAGCCAATAATATCCTGGCATAATATATATTCACCACTTATTTTGTTCTTGTAGTGTGCCTTCTGTATTTAACTTATAGAATGATACAGTTTCCCTATATTTCCTTAAATTATTTTCTTCCATCACTTTATTTTTATTGTAAAACTTTGGGCTTTATTCCAACAAGACTTGGATGTGGAATAACACTCTCTGTGGAACAGTTACTCAACATCCAGGTCTAATACTAAGGTCTCTGCCAGTTCTCATACAACATATCCTAATGGGGGCTTACACAGCCCTATGCTTGATGCCAAAACACTTTGCAGTTGTACATTCATGAAGGATGGGAAAAGAGGGAGCATCACATGGAAATCAATAGACTCTTGAGGCAAAGCAATAGCTCTGCATATAAGACAGAGTTAGTAAAGCAGGCAGTTCATGGTGGGAAAAGTACAGTTTTGTACCTACCATAAATGTAGATGTCCGATAGATATGCAACTGCAGTCATAACATATGGGTTGTCCTGCCTCAGGCAGCATTCCAGAGTGGCTGATGTCGCATTTCTCTCGCCATCTTCTTCAGTGTTTCTTGCCCCAGATGCCAGGTGCCCTCCAAGGAAGGCTGTAATCAAATTGGAAGACAAAAATAGGTTTCCAGACAACAAATAAGCAATAAACAGATACACCATAACAGATATCCCCAGCTAAGGATAACAGGGAGAGGAGTGGACCCAAAGCATAGAGGGGATGGAGGAACTGCAGTTGCATATCTATCGGACATCTACATTTATGGTAGGTACAAAACTGTACTATGTCCTTCAAGAATGCAACTGCAGTCATAACATATGGGTTGAATACCAAAGCTTAGCTGGGGGAGGTGGTATGATCTAAGAAAGGGATGGTGTAGCTATCAGTCCCTGCAGGACTGCTGAAGCAAAGCCTGCTCTGGATCTGGAATATAGAGGGAGGTTGTAGTGCTTGGAAAATGTATGCGGAGCTCCATGTAGCAGCTTCTAGAATGTCCTTTGTAGGCACCCCTCTTAAAAAGGCTGTAGAGGTGGCTGTAGCTCTGGTGGAGTGTGGTCTGACATTGGCTGGCACACTCTTTCCATGGAAGGAATAACAGAATCTGATGCAATGTCCAATCCATTTTGAAATTGTCTGTTTAGAAATTGCTTTTCCTTGGACTGCAGGCGTAAGCTACAAAAGCTGGTCAGACTTCCTACTGGTCTTGGTTCTGTCTAGGTAGTAGCGAAGTTGTCTGTGTATGTCCAAGGTATGCAACAGTCTTTCCCTTTTCTCAGGATTAGGAAAGAAAGTAGGCAGGTGAATTGCTTGATTTAAGGCAACCCTAGATACCACTTTTGGCAGAAAGGTAGGGTTGGTTAAGGAGACCCTGTCTCTGTGAAAGGTTATGAACGGTGGTATTGCCATTAAGGCCTGTAATTCCAAAACCCTTCTTGCTGAGATAATGGCCAACAGGAAAGCTGTCTTCCAGGAAAGAAATTGTAAATCCACAGAAGCTGCTGGCTCGAAGGGAGGTAAAGTCAATTTTTCTAGGACAAAATTGAGGTCCCAAGCTGGTACTGGTGCCTTTCTTGGGGGCTTTATATTCTTGATTCCTCTAAGAAATTGCCTTAACAAAGGATGTGAAAACACAGGTGGGTCAGTGTTGTATCTAGCTGAGATAGCTGAAGCATGAATTTTTATGGAAGAGAATGAAAGTCCTTTATGCAGCATATCTGCCAAGTATTCCAGGATGAGAAGAATGCTCAAAAATGAGGCATCATGACCCTTGTTGGTATTCCAAATGCTGAATCTCTTCCATTTGGCTGAGTAAACTTTTCTGGTGGATGGTCTGCGGGCTTCTTTTTAGTATCCGCTGAACCTCCTTGGAGAGAGGTAAATCAAGGTTATTTATGGGATTTCCCAAGCTGTTAGCTGTAGCATCTGGATGTTGGGATGAACTGTCCTGAAGTTGTGTTGAGTCAGAAGTTGGGGCCATTGTGGAAGGGCCCACGTTTTGTTGTGACATATGCTCCATAGTAGTGGGTACCAGTGTTGTCTTGGCCAGTCTGGAGCTATTAGGATCCCTTGTCTGCTTTGATCTTTAATAACACTGTGGTCATCAGTGGCAGAGGTGGGAATGCATAAATTATCAGGGTGCTCCAGTTGAATGAGAGGGCATCTATTTTCCATGCTTGTGGATGATATGTCCTTGAGCAGAACTTTTGTAAATGATGATTGAGGTGGGAGCAAATAGGCGTCCGCCTGCCCATGTCGAGGTGAGTCGTAGGAAGATGTCTGGATGTAGCCTCCATTCGTGGGGGTCTAGGAAATTCCTGCTTAGACAGTCCGCCAGAACATTGTCTTTGCCTGGAACAAACTGGGATTGTAATTGTATGTTTAGGCCCAGTGATTTTTCCTAAAGATTCATTGTCAGTCTGCAAAGGGGGTAAGAATGAGTGCCCCCCTGCTTGTTTATGTACCACATCACTGTGGTGTTGTCTGTCCGTATTAATAGGTGGCCTTGTTGAAGTTGTTGCCCAAAGGCCTCGATGGCATGCATTACTGCTAACATTTCTTTTTGATTGATATGCAGATGTGTTTCCTTTGGAGACCATTGTCCTTGAATACATCTGCCTTCCATGTGCGTCCCCCATCCAAGATCTGAGGCGTCTGTGGTCATGGTCTGTGTTATCTGAGGTTTTTTGAATGACATACCTATGTTTGACTGGCTTGCTGAGGCCTACCATAGAAATTCCTTTTGAAGACATGGAATGAGTGGGATATTTGCTTTTAGGTTGTTGCTGTGTTGAGACCATAAGTTTTTTAAGTACCATTGAAGCTTTCTCATGTGTAGTCTTGCTAGTGGAACCAGGAGGATGCAGGATGCCATGTAACCCAGGGCCTGTAGGAAACTCCTTGCAGTCATCTGGGTGAGCTTTGCTAAACTTTTGAAGTAATGGGTTAACTTCTTTTGCTTGTCTTCTGTCAGGTAAGCCATTTGAGAGGCTGTGTCTAGTTTGGCTCCTAAGAAGGTTATTTGCTGGGATGGCTGAAGTCTTGACTTTTGAAAGTTGACTGTGTATCCCAGAGCCTGTAGCAAGTGTATGACATAATTCAAGTTTTTTGTCAAAGTTAGTTTGTTGTCCGCTTGTATGGTAATCGTAGATTTGAATCCCTGGAGCCTGCAATGAGCAATTACTGATGCCAGGCATTTCGTGAATACTCTGGGCACAGTAGATAAGCCAAATGGCAATGCTGAGAATTGATAATGCTCTGGCCCTGCAAGAAATCTGAGGTATCTTCTGCAGCTGTGTCTGATAGGGACATGCAGGTATGCCTCCTTGAGGTCCAGAGTAATCAGCCAAGACCCCTTGCCCAGCATGGGAATGAGTTGCTGTAGAGTCAGCATTTTGAACTTTGGTACTATGAGGAAAGTGTTTAAAGCGGACAAGTCCAGTATTGGTCTCCATTGACTTTCTTTTCTTGGAACAAGGAACAGTCTTGAATAAAACCCCTGGCCTTGTTCTTGTTGTGGAACTTTTTCTATTGCTTTTATCTGTGCAAGCATAGAAATTTGCTTTATAGCCTCTGCCCTCTGATTTGGTGGAAGGTTTGGCATGCCTTGTTTTCTTGGCAAAGTGTGGAAGTGGAACCTGTAACCGTGGTCTATAATGTCCAAAATCCATTTGTCTGTTGTCAGTTTGTGCCAATTTTTTGAAAACAGAGATAACTTTCCACCCAAAGGCTCTGTCTGCTCCTGGTTAGCGGAACTAGAGGAAAGTCATTGAGATTGGAGAAACCCCTGTGTCACTTCTTTGGTTTGTTGGTTGCCATTGTCGCCCCTGTAGGATCCTCTGTATTGCTTCCTCGGCCATGCCTGTTTTTGCCTTTGTGATCTTTCAGGATTAGGAAAGGACCAGTTTTTAGAAGGCCAGTTCCTGCTGAATCTGGGCAGCTGAACCTGAAGGAAATTTTTTACTGTCTGAACTGACTTGGCTTTTTCCTCAATGGACTTTAACACATCTTTAGCATTAGCACCAAACAGCTTGTTCTTTTCAAGGCCAAGTTTTGCCTTAACATGATCTGGTAAGGGTTGTTCTTTCAACCATGCATGTCGAATGACCGCCCTGTCATAGCTGCCCTACATGAAGCCTCCAATGCATCATATCCACACTGTAGAAAGTGATTGCTAACCTGTTGAGCATTATGCACAGTCTCCTGCAAAGACTTCCTATCTAAGGGTTCAGGGGAGGCCAATGTTTTCTGTAAATCATCTAACAGGAAATCCTGATATTGAAACATGTGAAAGAGACAATTGAGAGCTCTCATAGATAAAGTAGTGGAGGTGTAAACCTTCTTCCCCCATCTCTCTAAGGACCTTGCTTCCCTGTTAGAAGGCAAAGGATTTTTGAAACCCTTTAGGCCCCTGGGAAATTGTTTCTAAATCAACAGCATGGGCCTTAAAGAAATGAGAATGGGTTTCTGGAACCCTATAGTATCTGTCAGGCTTGGCAGGGGCAGGAGGAAGAGTATCAGGGGTAACACTGGAGTCAGAATACAAATCATCCAAAACATCAAGCACAGGAGGTATAGCTAAGGGTCTGTGCTGGGGCTTTTAAGGAAGGTTCAAGGCTTTCTGGAATCAGAATATTCCTGGCCTTGCCACTTGAAATGCTCCCTCATGGAATGCAGAACTTCCCCAAAAGAAATATCCTCAGGAGGCTGAGGGGATGGAGTCCTCTGCATCTGAATCCTCATAGGTCTGGAAGGGCTCTTCCTGGCTTTCGGAGTGAGCAGAGTCCTCAGAATCTTCATCTGAAGGGAGAGGTCAGGGGTTCAACCCTGGGCCTTTTGTCAGGAGGAGGCTGGGATCCTCTCTCAGGATGGGCCTGGGAACCTCTGATCAGGGAAATTAAATCTGCTGCCATAGACATGATTTGTGTTTCAGGAGTAGGCTGAGGTAAGGTTTTAGCAGTAAGATGCTTGGACTTGCTGGCTGCCTTAGCTGTGTAGGCCTTGATAGACATGAACATGGGAGGCCTAGCTGCCACGTGCAGGAGTGACCTTATCAACAGCAATGGTCTCGGGCATTTCCTCGGTTTCGGTATCCGGAGGAAAATCAATAACTGGCATCGGAGTGGCCTCCAGTATCGGAGGTATCAGTAAAGCGGTGGAATAACCGACTCAGAGGGAACCGGGCACCGCGTTAGTTTTGTCGGTGGAAGACGCGGGGCCGAGGGCGAGATGTCGGTCCCGGTCTTTTCGTTTAGAGTCTGCGTTGTCGGTTGTTCGGCATTGTATAATAAAATTTATGCGAAGAAATCTTCTGCGAACTCCGCCGGCACCTGAGAGTCGCTTATTGAGCGAGCACAGGCGACACAGGCCGAGACGCCGTGGTCTGAAGGGGAGGCAGTAAGTGGAAATCCTTATGAGGTATCTGTTTACCACAAGACAAACAATTATTTACTTTTTCAGTAACTTCTGACATCGGCTGAGGCAAGAAAAGGTCCCCAATGGGGTATTTAGCTATTTGACAAGAATACAGGAGCTGACCGACCGACACTTGCGAACTGCTTGTGGCAAGAAAGACTGAAGAAGATGGCGTCGGCTGATGCTTATATACTCCAGCCGCCCTGACGTCGGAGAGAAATGCGACATCAGCCAACGTCGGACCCAGACTTTGGAATCCGGCCGACCGAGGGCTGCCTGAGGCAGGACAACCCATATGTTATGACTGCAGTTGCATTCTTGAAGGACATCTAGGCTGCCTGCAGAGCAAGCATGATACAAAAATAATTTTTATCTTTTGTTGACTGGGTTAGTCTGTGAAGTTAATGGCCTTTTCATGGGAGACGCTAGGTGGTATTTATACTATTAGGAAAAGTTTTGCCATTGCATTGGGGAACTTCCCTACACTTTTTAATATGTGCTGTGAGACCTTTTACATCCACCTGAGCTATCACCAACTCAAGCAGATGGGACCTCAGTTTAATGTCTCAGCCAAAGGGTGATACACTCAGGAGTGCAGCAATCTCCCAACTTATGCTTCACTATAGTGCCAACAATCCAGTCACCTGGTGTGGAAATAGAATCCACAGCCTTCTGCACCAAAGGCAAGGGTGCAACCAATTTCACCATGGACACTGTCAAGATTTAACATTGTAATCATATAAGCAAAACATTGGTGGCACAGTAGCACAGCAAGTAGCAGTGCTGTCTCACTACACTTGGTTCTGCAGCTTGGTTCCCTGCTGGGCTGCTTTAAGTAGCATTGCTGTCTCACTACACTTGGTTCTGCAGCTTGGTTCCCTGCTGGGCTGCTTTAAGTAGCATTGCTGTCTCACTACACTTGGTTCTGCAGCTTGGTTCCCTGCTGGGCTGCTTTAAGTAGCATTGCTGTCTCACTGCACTTGGTTCTGCAGCTTTGTTCCCTGCTGGGCTGCTTTAAGTAGCATTGCTGTCTCACTACACTTGGTTCTGCAGTTTGGTTCCCTGCTGGGCTGCTTTAAGTAGCATTGCTGTCTTACTACACTTGGTTCTGCAGCTTGGTTCCCTGCTGGGCTGCTTTAACTAACATTGCTGTCTCACTACACTTGGTTCTGCAGCTTGGTTCCCTGCTGGGCTGCTTTAACTAACATTGCTGTCTCACTACACTTAGTTCTGCAGCTTGGTTCCCTGCTGGGCTGCTTTAAGTAACATTGCTGTCTCACTACACTTGGTTCTGCAGCTTGGTTCCCTGCTGGGCTGCTTTGTCTGCAGAGTTTGTTCACTCTCCCATTGTTCACATGGGTTTTTCGTGGGTGCTCCACTTTCTCTCATATTTAAAAGAAGTGCCACAGGTAAACTGGCTATCCTCCAAATTGCCTGTAGGTGTGTATTCCATGTGAATGTGTGTGTGTGTGCGTGTGTGCGTGTGTGCGTGTGTGTGTGTGTGTGTGTGCGTGTGCGTGTGTGTGTGTGTGTCCTGCAATGGGTCGATATCCCATTTACAATTTGTTCACAGTGTTGGGATAGGCTTCAGCTCTTCTGTGGCTTTGAAAGGATGAAACAAGCAAACTGGAAAAAAAATGAATGAATGACTGAATGAATATGAAACCTTTGTCTGAGAAAACATTGGAAGACAGGGAGGTTGGCATAATGGTTAAGGTGTCTACCTTACAGATACAAGTTTGATTCTCACAAAGCTTAATTGGCAAGGTTTAAAATGTCCTCCAAAGGCAGTTAGCCTAGTGCTAACCTATGAAAACATGTTTATGTATTACTGTGCACATTTGGTTTGATTTGAAATCCCACATTGGGGAATGTTTTAGCAGAAGCAATTTAGCATTTTGCTCAGATGTAAAATAATGAAACATGAATATAAATAAACGGAAATGGATTTTTGCCCACATCATGGCTATAACTTACATCAGTAATATATGTCAAAATCAGAAATGATCGGGAACAAAGGCTAGAATTAGACATATTTTAAATAGTAGTTTTATTTATGGAGAAAGAAGACAGCTAATGAAGATTCTAATTTCTATGTATTTCATGAAGACTATGAAATCATGATGTTCATTACAGATAAATTGTAATACTGTGTTTGTCTGTGTTTTTGGAGGATGAGATTGAAATACTAAGGCAAATTCAAAAATGGCCCTGCCATTTTTACTTGTCTTTGCTTTGCAAAAGAATACAGAGATGAGTGAAAGCAAGGTAAAACATGCAAAATTCAGCAATGGAATGGTTGCAAATTAATGTGAAATTCTTCATTTATTTTCCTTCTGGGTAAATTATTCAGTTACTTGTCTGCTGCTTCTTCCTGTTTCACTGGCACCCCATGAGATATTAATTCTGACAGGGATGGCTGGCTTACACAACACTACAGTAGGCATTCATTCTGTGTTTTCCAGTTGGCTTGACCCTCACATTAACACCCAATGACAGGTATATCCAGCTTCAAGAAATAGGAGGAAATGCAGGGGTAGAGAAATCATCATTAGTGCATTCATATCTTGTGGAATATAACAGTCTCGCCTGTGACTCAGAAAGTCTCTTCATTGGCATATAGCAGATGCTGTCAGAACTGCATTCAATAAGTATTTCATAATGTTAGCATTTCCATTTCCACTGGTTTTCTCTTCATTGTGAACTTTCTCTTGGGAGACAACAACATAATTCTCAGTTTAGAGCCATTGCACACACATATTTGTTTGTGTGTCTTGAGTTTCCTGTTGCTTTGAGGTAGATCAAAAGGGACAGTAGATATTTCTGAACTCATAATTATTCCTTAATTCTAAACTAATATAGCTGCTTCATGTTTTCAAATGCTATTGCATGTAAATGTACAGACTCTTACTATAATAAAATAATAAGACCAAATGCACAATGAACTATTGCCAAACATACTAACTGACAGAAAAATCCTACTCTATTTTCACCGTTTGATTTAATGCAATATGTCTGACTGTGAAAGATTCAAACCTACTGTGAGCTTTTAGTGACAGTGGAAAATATTTGAAAAAAAAAAAAGGTTGTTAAAGAGTTTTATGACCTTTAACCAGCTTGGAGAGATAAGGTACAGGAAAGTTGTGATCTGATGAGCAATGTGAAAGAGTTAACTGGTTATGACATGACCAGGACTTCTGTCATCTAACCTACTTTTGGAATTACTAGACTCCACTCTGTTATGTCAGTCTTCAAACCACTGTCCTTGCAATAATGATACTAGTCTGATCATAGCTTATTAAGAGAAACTGGAAAGCAATGGCAAAGTAACAGCAATGCTGCAGGCGTGCAGCACACCTGTGAGACTTTGGACTTGTTTGTAATATTGAAAGACTGTACTGAAGAGTACAGAAATGGGTAATTCTTGCCTGGGCAGTAACTAGATAACATATGGCACTGCTACTGAAGTGAATCCACAAACTTCAGATTTGTACAGCAAACTCTTAAACTGCAATCCTGTTCCAGATGCAAAAGTGATTTGGTGTTTGCATCCTAAATGTTTATTAAAGCTGCTATACATGCACACAGATTGTCATGCAGTAATGGCTCTACATATTCTTTGTGTAGACTGGCAGATCTGTCATGCCACATTGAACATTCATTGCCAAAGAGATGGGCAAATTCATGTCTGATAAATATTTAAACTGTTAAACATAAACCATGGCTTAAAGAATTTATACTTGCCTATAGTCATACATGGCAGATCTACAGTGCCATCGATACACTTTATTTATTATTATTTATTATTTTACATTTGTTGACTGGGATAGTCTGTCTGGATATATGTCCATTTTCAGCAGAGGCCCAGGGAGAAAAGTTCCAGGTAACACAAAAAACAAATCATTTTAAATTGAGTTATCTAAATTGCCTGCCTACATTTTGTAAAACTGGATTTTTTTTTTCTGCAGGAAAAATAAAAATATGATTTATTTGTCAATGGAATCTATAGTAGGTGACACAATTATTTACTTATTTAGATTTTACCAGGGGGCAGCTAGTGTTTTAATAATATTTATTTTTACTTTGGAAATATTTTGACAAGTTTTCATGTATAATATAAACCAAGTATTTGATATGTTTTCCCTTTCATAAACACATGTCCTTGTCAGAACAGTAAGGCTGTTAACTTAACAAACAGATGATAGTCTAATTTTTGTAGGCCTAGGTTTAGCTGTTTTAACTTCCTTTCTTTCTTTATTTGTTAACAGTTAAATACCATGGTTTTGTCCAGGTGGAGGCAAGCAGTGCTCAATGAGGATAGGACTGGTGTGGTGATCATGGGTCAGGGACTGATTCTACCTTGTAAGTTCTATGAATCTATCTACTGATTGGTGGACAAACACATATCAAACCTTTTCAGCCATAACCAAAGCTATTAAGCACATTACTTACACCAAACCTTCATAACTAGCACAAAATTACAGCAATGCATATGCGGAGTACAACAATGCTTTGAGACATGCAACAGTTAAAGATACTTGGTTTAAACTAAAGTGTTTATCTCTTATCTAAACTCCTCTTAGCCCTGCTATAAACAATCATCTAGAATTCTCAGCACAATGCAAGAGTTTTGTATTGGCTTCCTTATGATAATATATTTAACCACATGCAGAAAGAGGGTTCTGAGAGAGAAATTAAGAAATGGTGATAACATTACTGATCCTGTTTAATGCATGTCTCAACAAAGTTCTCTTTCTTTTTAATTAATGCTTGGAGTATATATCCTAAATTTACAAGTTATGTGGCTCGCACTGACAAATGTTCTTCATCTTAATGGCTTTAAGTCATTGCACACTGGGCATGGGGATGGTAAGGAAAAAGATAGGGCATTAAACAAAAACATTTGTATGGGTTTGGGCATGCCACTATACCAGGATGCCTCATTCTCCTCTCATACAATGAATTAAAGTATTAGATTAGATTCAGGGGGCCAGAAGCGACTCCTGGTATCTGAGATTTGGGAGAGACAGCAGTGGAAGATGATGGTTTGCTGCATCGAGGAATCATTACATTAATGTAATTCTGACAATGACAATGATTTGCATGTTTTATGGTTGCTCCTACTTTATTGTATTGATCCAACTCATCACGGCTTCCTTACTATTTAACCTTTTTGTTTATAGGAAGTTCATGATGTAACTGTGTTAGGGACAAGGCAAATTAAGGCCAAAGCAAATTAAAATGTAGACTCCAAAGTAAGTGAATAAAAATTAGAACCCATCCAGATCTCAAAATGTTTTCTTAAGTATTTGCAGTTTCTCAATTTGACATATATACAAAAGAGTTTTATTCTACAGACAAACCATTGAATGGGTTAAAATTTGGATGTCAACAAAATCTCGTATTTGCTTATTCTAAACATAAAGTTCCCACCTCTAGATGAATGTTTTTAGTCCAGCAAATCAATATTAAGTAAAAATGAAGTTCTGTATTTGTTAATGCAATGTATTTGTAGCTGAGTATAATCCACGCTGCTCTAATCTACAGTGATGAGTGTTAAGTTTTAATCTCTTTCAATCATTTTATTACATTTCCACGGAATGCCCTCAACAATAAGTAAGTCATCCCTACTGTATACACAGAACAAGGAATTCTATTCAGCAATGGTCAGCACATACGCTATAAATAGCTGCTTCATAAAATTGGTACCATTTGAAGTAAAGTTCTTAAAAATTAGCTGTATCATTCTCACTTATTTTAGATTTTATTACTTGAGACTGAAATGTAAGGTTATTACACACAGGGATTCCAAGGATATTGTATTTAGTTCTAACTATAAGATTTAATTATTTATTTATTTTACATTTGTTGACCAGGTTAGTCCAACTGAGATGAGTGGCCCATTTTCAGCGGAGACCCAGGGAGAAAAGCTCCACAGTGAGTTGCAATTTTTATACAGAAGAAATTAGATTAAAAGCAATCATTATTATTCAGTACATACATACATTGTGAGCATAGTTTTACACTAGTAGTTGGAAAAGAGGCTGTGACATGAGTAAAACATTACACCATTATAAACAAAATGCATAACTGATAAACATCAATGTTACAAAAATAATTTGAAGTCATTCTGGCATGTATAGTTTCAAAATAGGAGAAAGATGGGAGCAGAGTTGAGAGGAAGAGAGATGCCTAAAGGAGGTTGAAAGACTAAGATAAGATAGTAGGTTAGGTAACTGCTCAAGGAGAGAGGGCTAGTGAGATTATACAGGAAAAGGGGGCTAGTGAAATTGTACAGGGAGAGAGTGTAAGTGAGAGGGGAGGAGGTGATAGGAGTCTTTGATACATGGGAAAGTAGTTTAAGGAGGTTGAGTGCAGTGGCAAGACCAGTTTGTTTTATGTATTCTAAACAGATAAACAGATCTTAGTCTTACAGGAGGGCAAATACTATGTTTCCCAATATGTAAGACCCCATATTTATCCTTGTTAATATTGAGCCCAAGTTATTAATGTCAGGATGTGACAGTGCTCATGTAGATGTTAAATCTGACAATGTCATCAGAGCAAGTTACAAGTGATCCAAATTTATTGTTAGCATATTTTGCTGACCACACTGTATTGGATATAAGTACCAGAGAAAACAACATTAAACAAAATATAGGTCCTATCACTGAACCCTGCAGAGCTCCATATGTACCTGAGCCCAGCTAGAGTTATACGTATTAATTCTGACCCACTGTTGTCTACCCTGCAACCAATTTGATATCCAATGAAATATGTATGTGTTAATCGAATGTTGATACATAACATTAATAATAACATTATGTGGGATGCTGTCAAAGGCCTTTGATAGATATAAATAGACCATACACTTAAATCCATGTCCAAAAGCAGACTGACAGGTTCATAAAAAATAATCAGATTAGTAAGTACAGAGCTATTCTTCATGATCCCATGTTGTGAGGTGACCAATAATGAAACCATCTTTCAATAGTGATAAAAGACATCTTTCAAAATTCTTGCCAACCAAAGGAGTCAGACCAACTGATCTATAATTAGGTGTATTATTCACTGGACCACATTTATGAATAGGCACAACATTAGCACATTTCCAACTTGCAGGAACATTTCCAGACAACAATAATTTATTAAAGATTGCTGTCACAGTTATTACATAAATGTATAATATGAAGCCCAGAGACAGCTTGGTATGTTGCCAGGACCAGGACTACTATCATCTTTTATTCATGCCAAAGAATTAAACACCATGTCGTCCTTTCAGGTAGGACATAATTAAGTGTCTGTTGCAGATGGGATCATCTCATACGACAAATGTCCCCTGCTGATGTTAGAGGTAATAAAATGCCTATTAAACACATCTGTTTATTTTTGGCCTGCAGATAACACACTGCCATCAAACACAATTGCACCAAAAATTTGTTGTGCCTTTAGCCTGATTAACATAAGAATAACATTGTTTGTTTGACCCCTTGGTCAATGGATTGTTTTCATATTTACATTTAGCTATCCTTAATAATGATTTGAATCTTTTAATTACAAATTGTAAGCCTTTTTGCTTTGTATGCCAGCAGGGCAGAGGAAAATGTCTCATCGCATAGGTTTCCTATACATATTAAGATGATCTTAACAGGTGTTTTCAAAAGTACTCCAAATTGTAGATACATAAAGCGTCTTCTTCAAATGTATCCATTGAATTAGTCATATGCTGTATACCTGTATTGACAGTTTTTGACAAAATATAGTTTTGATATGATGTTGTGAGTATAAATAATTAATAACTGAAAAGGCCAAAGCAATATGATCTAAATTCTTCAATGGATGGAACTGTTTAATGTTTACTAACTTATTTACATTTATAATTAATAAATCCAAAGTATTATTTCCTTTTGTAAGAAAGTTGGTAAGCTGTACAAAATCATTAATTGAGATTAGATCATAAAATTCTTCTTCTAACGCAGTTATATGAGCTTTGTTATTCCAGTTAATATTGAAAATTTGAAATCATCCAGTATAATAAGATTATTAGTATCTATAAACTTATGTAAACCTTCAAAAAACGAGTAGTCGTCTAAGGCTGACAATGCTAGGATTTTTGTAACATACTAGAAGAAGCAATTTTTTTTTATCAGAATAAAGTTGAAGTTACAGAAATAAGATACTGAATTCATAAAGGTACATTGTGTGCTGGCTGTCTTTGTTGCTAGTTTGGCTTACTATAAAAGTACCATAATGCAACTAACATCAAAATGGGGCTCAGGGGTGGGGGCAACCACTGGACACTATGGGTTAATGTTGAAAATTCCATGCTGGCACCAACATTACTACAGCGATGGGGGGAGTACACAGTCCACAGTGGCATAACACACCTTAGCACCTACATTAGTCTGGGAGCTGGTGTCATGGGAATACACTAAATCACCAAAGCATACTTTGCATGCCATGATAACACCAATGGTAGTACAGGAATTGTGGGGGTGGGGTGGAGGATCCACCTGATACCAAGGAGTGCTTTAAGTGCCATGATGGCACCAACATTACAACGGGGATGGAGGGGGCAGGGAGATACACTAAACACCAGGGATTGAACTTTAAAATGCTGCAATAGCACCAATATTAATACAGGGACTGGGGGTGGGAGATACACTGGATTCTAGGGAATACTTTATAAAATACAAAACAGCATAATGGGGATGGGAGGAACCACTGGACACACACTAAAGTGCTGTAAGGCTACCAACTGTATTATAAGGATCAGGGGATGGGGAAGCATTGGACACCAGGGATAAAGTGAAGTGCTGTAATAGCACTAAAATATTAATGAGGTTGGAGGAACCATGGGAGAGTAGGGATTGTGGCATATACAATAAGAGCACGCACACACACACACACACACACACACACACACACACACACACACACACACACACACACACACACACACACACACACACACACACACACACACACACACACACACACACACACACACACACACACACACACAGTGTGTGAGTCAGAATGACTGGATGGTGGATTCCACTGTCTACATGAGCAGCAGTTTACTGTCACTATGTGTAGATCAGCCATGATCTGCATGTCACAGTAATTTCTAGCACAAGCCGCATAACTTGTGTTAGGAACCTTAATGAATTCTCAGGATGGTCTCATAACTATGATCTCCTTCAAACAATCTAGCAGTCATTTTATTATTTACCATACTGCCAGACCACCTCCTTTTCTGGTTTCCCTTAGAAGGCATATAGTTTATAACCTGGCAAACTCGCATCCTTACAACTCTGTTATCACTGCCATATCATATTAATTTTTAATACAAGTTAAATGAAGCTCCTAGATTTTTTTAATTATACTTGCATTAGCATAATATATCATTAGGAAATGTCTCATACCTCTCTTCCATTTTCCACATTTAACACTAGACTGAAGTTCAAAAAATGCTTTAAGATATCTTAATATATTTTACTCAACAATTTTCTCCCATGAAATCCCAGATGAAACCTGTCCCTAGCAAACAGATGATCTTTCATATGAAAATCGTGCCATAGCTTGGTAGCATCAAGTTATTTGACACTGCAAAATTTATCTAATCACCTGTTAAACAACATAGCTTTAGAAAATGTTTTCAGTATAACTGCCCATATTGTAGACTTGAACATTACCAGAAGGTTCTTCTTTCTCCTTTGATCTAGAGTAGTCTTTTGAAGAATGTTCTGAAGTGTAGCAGACTGAAAATACATGACAGCTGAAAGTGCCCAGTGTTTGGGTCTAGTAGATGACTCATACCAGCGTCTGTCTTTACATGTTATGAGTCCTGCAGTAAGTGTGTATGTTTGTGTATGTGTATTATAGATTTTTTTAATCTCCAAGCCCTTTTCGCATACATTGCTTAACTGTGGCAGTGAAGTAGAAGAATGTGGAGAGCAGCCAGTATGCAAGACCACACAGCCTGGAAATTGCATGCAGTGTTTTTATAGGGAATGCTTATTGGCTGAGAAACAAGTAAATCTCTTTCTTTTTTTTTGACGCATGTCAGCACCTGGAGGTGCAACAATTCAGGTCAAGATGTAGGCATGCATCACTCAGCAACAGTGAATGAGTCGGCTCTGAGGAGTGTTCTATATCATTACTTGCCAATTTTTGTAGAACCCTTTGGAAACTTTGTCCTGCTGAATTTGGTATCCCTGGAGGAGGTAACAAAGTTAAAGTCACAGAAATTGGCTTCTCTGTCTGACTCTGGCATGTGGAACACAGTTTGAGATAAGTGGCTTGAGATGTATTAGGCTGCCAGTGTCTGTTGGAATCATTTTTCTGAAACTAATAGCTCCTTACAGGAGTTTGTCAAGCCTGGAACTTGCCTAAGCAGAAATGCTCTCCTATATTTGTTCTTCAGATGCTGCCACATCTGCTGTGAAGTGAGCAGATAGCCACCAATACTTGTAGGATGTTTGAATTAATAGTTACCTGAATTGTACAAGTCTACCTTTGAGATACATGCTTAAGAAGTTACCTATTCTAAGATGATTAGGTTCTCAGATAAACAACTGATAATAAGAAATTAGATAAAAGCCCAGGGAGGCTAAGCTAATAATTTGGCAAAAGGCTGTGATAACACCAGAAGATAAAATTTATAGAGGGATCAGGGTGCATGCTTCTGTACTGAAAAAGTGCCAGTAAGAATTATTTATCTGTTCTTTCTGAAAGGGATAACATTTTTTTTCAGATTCAAAGACCATGAAGCCTCCTTCCCAGCACTGTATCAACCCATTTGTTCGCCTTCAGGGAAAGAAGCAGGTCCATTTGTTCCAGAGTCAAAGCAAAAGATTTTGGCTAATTCATTCCCTGATCTGGGAAAGTGCCCACTGGTACATTCATTCTCTTTAGAGGTTGAAAACTATGCAGTGAGATTGGACCATCATATGTGTGGGGCACTCAACTTTTCCTATAGTGACCCCATTCCTTTGTGCAGAAACGTAGCTGGCTCAACCAATACTTCCCACCAGGTCTTTCAATGAAGAGCAAAAAAAAAAAATAAGTTGCTACAGTCTAAATGACACACAGAACTCAGGGTTGACCACAAATGCAATACCAGCTTTTAAAAGCTGGTATTGCATTAAAAAGTGATCACGATTGGCTGATCGTACTCCCCCAACACTTTGCACTGACTGCAGTTGCTCCTGTCACCCTGCCCTAACTATGCTACTGCCCTTGTGGCTGTAACATCCAATATATAAACTTTCTAGTGAAAAATGTGTGTATCTACACATGCCAATCTCCCTGGGTTAGGGCATCACAGATATCACGCCCACTCATGCTACTGCATGCTACATACTTCACATTCCTATAGGTGGCAGCACTGTATCAGGCCAGACCACTTTCTTCCTCCAGGATGGACGAGCTGGCATTGGTCACTTCCTCCCATTCTTCCTAGTCCATCTCTTCCAGCTTTCCCAATAACTAATTAAACATAGGTTATCTGTGGTATAATCAGATTGCACCAATCTATGCAACAGATCCAGGCTTATTTTGGTCCCTAATCCCCCCCATGTGCATGTCTAAGGCAAGACGACACTACCAACTACTAAACTGAGTGTGCATACATACCTCAGTGCCAACTCTGACTCCAATTACAGTGCTTGCCACATGAAAGACCACATCAATAGCTCTAGCCCCTGTGTGCTTGCTGCTTCATTGGCCTTTGCCAAGTGCAAGTATTGCAGCTGGACAGAACTACCTCCTTCCCCTAGGATGGGGAGTTAGCTGTCCATGTCCATCCTCTTGGCTTGCTCCTACAGTATCAAAGCTGTAAGTCAATCTCAGATCATCTGGGTCATGATCAGGTCTTTATCCATCTACAACATGGAGTCAGCTGGTTGATGCTGCTTCTGATTCAATCATTTTAAATTAGACTTGCTTTTTTGCCATTCCTGTCCCTTCTGTGAAAGTTAAGACTGCGAATGATGTGGAACATGTACTGAAGAAATGCTGAAAGGAGACTCACTGGCTATCTACTTGGACTTAGTCAGCCTATGGAAGCCATGCTCCTTGGGTGTTTTGAAAACAGGCCTTGTAAGGAGGTAAAGGGTGAAATGGATCATGCTTCTGTGAATACCTTTATATTGCTGGAGGGGAAGAGAGTAAAGACGATTATGAGAATAACGGCCAGACCAACCCAAATGCCCTAAGTGTTAAAAAAGATGGTTAGAAACCAACTTAAATGCCCTAAGTGTTAAAAAAGATGGTTAGAAAACAGATTTGAACAATTTTAGTCCTTGCACTATATTCATGACTTGGCTGTAGATGTTATTTTTCTAGTGGATACTACACTACATTTACAGGAAGAAGTTGGCAATTATGGATTTGCTGTGGACTGATGGCATATGTGATGCCCTGAGGGAAACAGTTGACACATTAGCCTGGGTACTAACTTGCCGTGTCCAATGAAATGACAGCATTTCATGTTAAACCAAAAAAGTGAGTGCATTCATGTTTATTCTCCCATTGTGAAATGACTATATTAGGTCTGTTCACATTGACACACCACACCACTGATAAAACTTATTACGAAACACAGAAGAAACTGTATTTTAAAGCCATTCCATGACAGTTGTATATAATATTGATGTTTGTCCCACTGGGATGAATTAGACAATACAGTTTCTGCCTAAACCATTCCAGTTCTGGATTTTGCAGAATCAGAATGTAAAGTGACTGGATAACACTGCCACTAACAATCACTATCCAAAATGTGGATTTTTGATTTTTGATAATAAAACCCATGGACTCCAGCAGAATGATGGTTTAGCTTTAACCAGGTCCTTTACACAGTGTTATACATATACTGATGATATATGTAGACCATATCATACCTCTCAGCCGTACCAAAGTCCTCAGACTATACCGGTTTTGAGGGCAAAATAATGGGGTTCCACACATTTCCGAGTTCTTTTATTGTATTTATTTACAATTTTAAAGAATGGCTGATGTCATCATGTGCTGGGGGCATGCATGGTAACATCAGGGGGCATGCACGGTAACATCAGCTTCATGTGGGAGTCAGTCTCTGAAATGCAGTAGATTTAAAAAAAAAAAACATTTTCAGTAGTTTACAGCCTGCCCATGTGGTAATCCATTATTGAGATCTGAAGTCTTTGTAGTGACAAAAGTGTATGAAAATATAGAAAAGATAACACTGTGGAGTGTGGATGTGGAAAGTAAGAAGCAGCACCTTTTATTAACACTGTCATTTGTACAGCCTTGCAAAGTTCGCATTTCAGATGGCACCCTAATCTGTAGTAGATTAGAGAAATGATGTACTTTAGTCTGTAGTGTCCTCGTGGTTTGGAACTCACCTCGGTAACTTAGTTTTAGTTTTCACTCCCATCCTCTGCCAGTGAGTGAGTCCAGCAGTCCAGGTGTGATTAGGAAAAGTTTACTCAAGCTAATAGGAGGGCCACTAGGGGTTTGTACATGGGCTGCATTGGTCTGCTGCAGTGAAATACTCTGAACCACACAGGAACCAGTAAACAAATACCCCCGCAAGCCACATATGATCACATTCTAACTGACCCTGATAATTTGGAATCAATTTTTGAATCTTTATATAGAAGATTTTCACCTCACAAGGTGTTAGTCTGAAGAAGTTAAGAACAAAGGCACAAAATCTTGTACTCATTTTCTTTTTAATTAATATTTTTTGGGAAAGTAGTTCCCTGTATAAGGGAAGTTTTGAATGGTGGGCCTACTACAAGTGCTTTTGTGCTAGTAGCTTGTGACATGCTTACTCATTGCTACTTTTTCTAAACAGCAAGTGTCTTAGCTCCCATTCCTGATCCTGCATAGTTACCTAGCCCTCTCACTACCCAACCAATAAAATGAACTGCATAGCCTACCACAGTAATGTGGTGGTAGTCTACTTAACACCAAAAGTGTGATAAGAGGCCTTGGGACACAGTTGGACAGTAGTCTCTTCTTTGATAATCACATTGCCACAGTAGTCAGGAAATCCTTCAATGTGGCACATCTCATCACAGAATGTTTCTCATCCAGGAAAAGAGAGGTCATTGTTCCCCTCTACTCATCACTTATTAAACCCATTACAGAGTACAATGCCCCTTTTGGTATGTACCTCACAAGACATCTATAACAACTGAAAAGGCCTCAGAAATACCTCGCAAAGAGGATTACCAGCCTCAAACAGATGCCCTACGCAGACCATCTCAAAAAACTCCAGCTTTACTCTGTCACATATCGCCTACTCAGAGGCAATCTCTGCCTAATATACAAAGCTATGTCAAACCCAGAGTTGTTGGACATGCTCCACTTAAAGAAATCCCAATCCCTCCAAGCTACATGCTCTAGGGTCCAAAACCTTGTCACTACAATAAACAGAACATGCTGGAGGGATAGATTCCTGTCCCAGTGACTTCCCATACTCTGGAACAAACCACATATCTATATCAAACAAAGTTCCTCATTAGCACTCTTCAAGAAAAATCTTGATGATTGGATGGGAAATAGGAAATTCACCCCGGGGATCACCTCTGTGGATCTGCTCAACAGGGGCACAGGAAAATAATTTTCTTGGGTGGCGAACGCCAGGGTACCTTTTTGGCTGGGCTTATATAGGCCCTAGGGCCAATAGCCTAGTAGCTACCTACTCCTTCCTGCTCCATGTAATTTTCAATCTTCCATATGTACTACTTTTGCTCCCTAACACTAACCATAATACTCCTTCTACTATATGTAATACTCCTGCTCCCTGTAATTCTCCAACTACCATATGTAGTACTCCTGCTCCCTAAATACTAACCATAATACTCTTACTACTATATGTAGTACTGCTGCTCCCTGTAATTCTCCCAGTACCATATGTAGTACTCCTGCTCCCTAATACTAACCATAATACACCTTAGAATTCCCATTGTAGAATATATTTTTTTTAATCCTTTGTTGACCAGGTTAGTCCCACTAGGATAGCAGCCTTTTTTCAGGACAGACTCGGGATAATATTTCTACTACTAGGGGGAAATTTGGCCTAGGCATCAGGGAACTTCCCCTATTTGTAAAGTATTGGGGATGCTGTTGTTGGTGGTGACTCCTACTTCCTGTTTCTGTTCCAGGTGCACAGGCATCTCAGAGAAACAGGAGAAAGTATGGCAAGTGTGACCAAAGAAAATGTAAGAATAGAGAAGGAGAAGATTAGCAATGAGATGGCCGACCCTTCTGAAAAAGGCAGCTAAAGGAAATGGAGAAATCATTGCTATTGAAGGAAAAAGGAGCAGTAAATAAGGTCGATGGAGTGCTTCCAGATTCAGCAAACATATTTTGGAAAAATCTGTTTGAGCGACAAGAAAAAGAGAGTCAGCAGGAATGTATTTTTAAAACCCTCTAAAATGGAAGGTTACAGGATGCTTATTTAAAAGAAATGATTGATCAAAATGAACTGGAGAGTGAACTGGCAGCATCATGCGTCTGAGATTATGAAGAACATACAAGAAGAAGAGGCTGCAGAGGACATAAAACGAAAATCATACACAAAGACAGTGAAAGAGGGAAAAATAAGAATCAAAGAGATGAAGGAAGAGAAAAAAATATGTAATAAGAATAAGCAGTAAGAAAGAAAAAGGACTGGACAGGTATGAGGTATGGGACAGTATTATTGCATCACTGGGTGTTTTACCCAAGGAGGTAAGAGCTTCTATTCTTATCAATAAAGAAACGTACTGTGATATATTTTTTGAATCAGGATAATATATGGAAAATTTCCTGAAAAAAAAAAAAAGAACTATAATCCTTGGACTGAATATGTGGTACAAGCACTTCATAGAGAGACTAAAAAAAAGTTATGATGCAATTTAGAACGGAGTTTGAAAAAGATTAACTGAAAGAAGATTTAAAAACAATATGCAAAGATGTGTTGGTTACAGCAAAAATATATGATGAAAGAGGTTTATGGACTGGGGGTTGGGAATATGAGTACTTTGAAAATGTAATGTGATAATGTTGTGCATATTCCTAGTGTGATTAATGTGAATGGTTACAGAGGCTTGGTTAAGTACAGAGGGCAACTTAAAACATGTTTTTTTATAGAAAATGTGATCACTTGATTAACGAATGTGATACACAAAAATGTTTTATTTGTGGCAAAGCAGGGTACGAAGCAAAGAAATGTGAAATGAAATGCAATAAATATAGAAAAACTGGACATACATGGCAAGATAGTGAAGAAAATGGAGAAACTGTAGAAAAATAATGTATACAGGATTTAGCACATAATAAAGAGATAGAAAAGGAAGACGAAAAACAGGAAAAAAGATATAGTAATGGAGGCAAAATATGGAGAAGATGAGGTGCATGATGTTGTTGTTGTGCCTTTCGGCTTTTCCTGGTTAGGGGTCACCACAGCAGAACTCCGGTCCGCTAATGATTGGCAGTAGATTTTTATGTGCCGAGTTGCCAGCCCTGATGCACAACCTTCAACTAAGGTACGCCCATTCACACATGTCTCTGCACAGAAGCCACTCTAGCTGAGAATCGAACAGGACAATGTCTTACTGTGAAGCGACAACGCTACCGCAGCAGAGGTGCATGATACAAGTGAATATTATGTAAACTGGTGAGTAGTGAGAGGAAAGAAAAAATTCATAGGTAAAAGAGTGAAAAAGAAAATTTAAAAGCATAATTGTGAAAGAGAATAAAAAGGCAGAGGATGAGATGGGAATAACACCAATATCAGTTAAAAGCTGAATATTTTAGATTTAAATGTAAATAGTATGAAGAATATGAAAAGAAGAATAGGTATTTTAGAAAAGTGTGCTTCAATGGATACACATCTTATCATATTAGAAGATACCAGAATTCTGACAGAGGAAGAAAGATTACAAACTAAAGTTCTATGGGGTGGAACAGTTATTTGGAATATGGGAAAAGACACATGTTCAGTAATAGGTATACTATGTAAAGAAAACATTAAAATCTTAGATTCTACAATAGTCAAATTAGGAAAAATAATGGTTCATAAGTTCATAGGTAGGTACTAGGCTATCAGCCCGAGGGCCTACGTAAGCCTAGCCAACAAGGTTCCTTGGCTTATGCCACCCAAGAAAGTTATTTTCCTGTGCCATTGTCGAGCAGAGACACTGAAGTGATTCCCGGGGTGTATTTCCTATTTCCTATCCACTCATCAAGATTTTTCTTGAAGAGTGCTAATGAAGAACTTTGCTTGACATAGATGGGTAGCCTGTTGCAGAATATGCAAAGTCTCTGGGACAAGAATCTATCCCTCCAGCATGTCCTGTTTATTGTGGTAACAAGGTTAGGTCCCTAGACCATGTAGCTCAGAGGGACTGGGATTTATTTAGGTGTAGCATGTCCAACAGCTTTGGGTTTGACACAGCTTTATATGTTAGGCAGAGATCACCTCGGAGTAGGCAATATGCTATGGAGAGGGTCAGTGTAGGGCATCTGTTTGAGGCCAGTAATCCTCTTTGTGAGGTACTCTGTGGCCTTTCCAGCTGCTGCAGATGTCTTGTGAGGTACATTCCAAAAGGGGCATTGTACTCTATAATGGGTCTAATGAGTGTCGAGTAGAGGGGATCAATGACCTCTTTTTTCCTGGATGAGAACCCTTTTATGATGAGGTGTGCCACGTAGAAGGACTTCCTGACTACTGTGGGGATGTGACTATCAAAGGACAGACTACTGTCCACCTGGGTCCCAAGGTCTCTTATCACACATTCGGTGTTAAGAAGACTGCTGTCTATGTAGTAGTTCATGGGTACAGAGTTTTTACCAAAGGGGATGACAATGCACTTTTTGGAATTGAGCTTGAGGTCATGGCTCTGACACCAGGCATCTGTCTCAGTGAGGCCCTTCTGTAGGATTTCCACATCATTTGGGGACTCGACTATGGTTCCTAGTTTGCAGTCATCTGCAAACTTCATTAGCCAGAGGCCTTCTGTGTTAGCCTGTACTTCAGAGAAGTAGATACCAAACAGGAGAGGTCCCAGAACTGAACCCTGTGGTACTCCACTTGTCATTGGTTTGAGGACAGACTTGGAGTGTGCAACTTTTACAGTGTGGGTCCTGTCAGTGAGCCAGTTGACAACCCATCTTGTGATGTAGGGATTTATACCTAGTTTAGTGAGTTTAGCTATAATTCCAGAATGGGGGATGGTGTCGAAAGCCTTGGTGAGCTCAAGATAGGCTGTGTAAACCACCTTACCCTCATCTACTGCTTTGGTGACTGCCTCAAAGATGTTGATTAGGTTCAGGAGGCATGATCTGCATTTCACAAACCCGAACTGGGTGGGATCCAGAGTTTGGAGGTTACCAATGTCTTTGTTTATGAGTTCCATGATGATACATTCCATGGCCTTGCAGACCAGGCTCGTCAGGCTAATAGGACGATAGTTCCTGGGATCAGTGGTGGCTCCCCCTTTGTGGAGTGGAATAACTGTAGTTGTACACCATTCAGTAGGCACAAAGTCTGATGTGAGGCTATGACTGAACATGGTGCTTAGGTGGGGAGCCAGTTCGTTCTGAAGCTTGTGTAAAATGCTGCCTGGGATGTTGTCCGGTCCCATGGATGCTTTGTTTTTGGCTTTAGAGAGTGCATCTTTTACCTGTGTATTTGTGATTACAGGGACTCTTCATTCTTACAGTATAGATATGGGCCCTTTAGGGGGTGAGGGGGTGAAGTTAGCACTGATCCTACCTGCCAGGATGTTGGCAATATTAGTTGGTTCTGTAATTTTCATGCTGTTGTGCTGTAACTCAGAGCAGATCTGGGTGTTGCCATTGAGATGCTTGACATAGCTATAGAATGCTTTGTGGTTGTCCTTATAATTAGTGGCAATTTTGTTTTCATAGCTAGCTTTGGAGGCTCTTATAAGGGATCTCAGCTTCCTACTGAGGCTGACCAGGGAGCTCCTCCACTCAATTTCTTCCTTCTGTTGTACAGTTTGCTTATGGCAGGGGACTACCAGATTGGCTTCCTTTTTTTGGAGGCTAGCATCTTGGTTCATTTTGGGATAGCAAGATTCATGCACTCGTGTAAGTGCTTATAGAGTGCATTTTTTAGGATTCAGCAGTCGTAACTCTATTGTCCATCTGTATGGGTGTCATTAAATTCACCATTTCTCTCATAAGAAGCATGAAGTTGGCTTTGGAGAAATTTTTTACCATGATTTCCTTAATGGGGGGAGGGGGTGGGATGTGGATATCAAGGGTGATTTGCTTATGGTTGGATTGGACCAACAAGGAGTTAACTTCAGGTGTGGAACACCGGTCACTCATGATGGTAGTGACTAGGTCTAGGATATTGTTGGCCGTGGTGGGGGTGTGGATAAGTTGATCCAGGGCAATGGAGTTTATGAATTCCAGAAAGCGTTGTGTGAAGGAGTTGGTACATGAGTAGTTTTCACAGTTAATGGTGGGGAAGTTGAAATCACCCATTATTACGGTGTTTGGTTGAACCCTAATATTTTCCAGTACGTCAAGAAAAGAAGAGTGGGAATCTTGGGGCATGGTAGGGGATCTGTAGCAAGCTACAATTTGGATTGCAGTTTTGTCCAGAGTTAGTTGTACTTGGATAACCTCAGATGTATTATGCTGAGCATCTAGCTCAGAGGTGTGGATATCCTTAATGAACATGGACACACCTCCACCTTTGGTGTTCCGGTCCAGGTTACATGGCCAAAAAGTGTGGTATGAATTATAGCCTGGTAGTGCAGGGGTGCTCTCTGGAGCCTTGAACTAGGTCTCAGTCACTGCACACATATCGATGTTCTCCATTTTAAGGAGTGCCTCAAGTGAGTGCATTTTGAGATTTAGACTTTTAGCATTGAGTGGCATTACCCTCAGTTTTTGCTTTCCTGTTCCTGTTACGGTGGTGAATTTGTCATGTGAACCTTGTCTAAAAAAGGCACTATAGGGGTGTCAAGAGCCTTAGCCAGTATCCAGAATCCCAGGGGCAACAGGTGTAGGCCATCTCTGGCAAAGCATCGTGACCTGTTGGCCATGTCATCCCAAGCAGACAAATACTGGATCCCCTAGAATGACACCAGAAGCTCAGCCAATTGTTGAAGTCAATCATTTTGTCCTTGTACGGCAGTATCATTCTAGGCGATGGGTATTAGACTTAAGATGGAAAACAAAGGTTTATAAAATTATTGCTTTATATGCTTATGTTACAAAGAAAGAAAGAGAAATAATGTGTAAAAAAATCTAAATTATGTAGGTGTTAATATGGATATACTATTAGTGGGAGAGTTTAATTGTAATTTAAGAGCAGGAAAGAAAAATAGCAATGATATCAAAATGATAAATGAGATAATGAAAAGTGGAAAGTGATACATATTGGATAACAAACACTGGACTTATAAAAGAGGAGAAATTAAAACATAAATTGACTATTTTCTAGTATCAGATAGTTTAAAAATATTGCAAAAAGGAATAAAAAAAGACATTTTTCAGATCATATAGTTATATTGATATAGGTATAGAGAAAGAAGGATACATAATAATAGGCAAAATTGTTAAAAGGCTTAATGACAAAGATTTAGATAAAGATGATAGAAATGAAATAAGCAAATTATGTAAAGCCCATACAGGTGTGAGAATATTTTATAAAAATTGGAAAAGTTGATGGATAAGTTTTAAAGAAAAATTTAAATAAAAATGTTTTTTGGAATGCCAAAATGAAAAGAGAAAATTAGAAAAATTAAAATATAAACATTGAGTCAAGAAGCATTTAAGGAAATAATAAGAGATAAGGGCACTTTTTGAGAAAGAAAAAAATATATAATATAAAATCAAGAAAAGATTAAAAGACTATTGTATAAACAAAGATATAATTTACAAGGAAGGAAAGAAGAAGCAGCACTCTACTTGAATAAACTAGTAAAATAGACAAAAGAATAATAAGACAATTAAAGAACAACGAAGGAGAAAAAATAATAACACAAGACAGAATATGTAATGTGATTAAAAAGTATATATAACAGAATTTTGTAAAAAAAGGAGATGAAGGTAAAGCAGAAATAGATAGTTAAAACATTAAGTGAAGAAGATCATAAGACTCTGCAAAATATAACTATAAAAGAACTAAATGAAATATTAAAGCATTAATATGGATACAGCTACAGGACTATGATGGTATTGAATATCATATGTATAATGATAGAAAACATTGGCAAAAATCCATTTTGTGGAGGTATTAAATGAATGGTTAATGAAAGGTATAATAGATAAACATATGGGAATTATGAATTTTGTATGGAAAAAAGGAGATGATGATGATATAAAAAACATGAAAACCAGTATTATTGAATAATACAGATTACAAGATATTTATGAGAATAATAATTAAAAGAGTAACAGATAAACTAGATTAGTTGCTTAAACAAATACTATGTGGCAGAAAAGAGAAAGGAAGTCAAGAATTATTATGGATCATAAAAGAAGTAATAGATGGTATTGTGAATAAAAAGGTAGAAGCTAAAATTATGGTAGGAGATCTAAGTAAGCTGTTTGATAAAATACAATATGAAACTTTATGGGACATATTAGAGGCTTATAACATAACTGATAGAATAGTTAAAGTAATTAAGTTTGTCTATAAAAGAAATAACATAAGAATAATTTTAAATGGATGGCTAAGTGAAGAAATCAAAATTGGATTTGGAATAAAATAAGAATGCCCAGCGAACAGTATCATATTTGCTTTAGTTATGAATGTAATTGTTAAAATAAATAGAACAATAAATGTAGCAAGATATAACAGAATAAATATGATTGCTAATAATACTTACATATGCAGATGACATAGCATTAATCACTAAAAATAAAGAAGGGATGGATGAGACCGTGATGGCCTCCCTTTACTCCGGGCCAGTAATCAAGGAGCTTCAATCCCCACCACTGACACTGGTGAGAGATGGTCACTAAAAACAGTAATGGATTTACACAGTATTTTAAGATGCAGCTCTCTGCATCAAGCACAGTTTTCCCCAAGAGCAAACAGGGAACATACTGCAGACCTGGGACCAGACTATTTTTCTCTCCTGATCCCAGATAAGACTCACTTTAGAGCATTGTGTCCCAGTTCCAAGTAGCTGATACACACACATCTGGGTATTTTATTAATACACACTGTACCCCTTCTGTCCAGATTATAAGGTAACTTCACTGCCAACAGTCAAGTACTCTCAGGCTCTTACAAGTGTATCTAATCTAAAACATACTCGGAGGCTCTAAATAAAAATCTGCCTAAGCAGCAGAGACCTCCAAAGCAGACACTCAAGCAACCACTACCCCAAAACAAAACACGTGCAACACATAGCAAACAAAGCCAGTGTGCCGAACAGTCACAGCCCTTAAGGCTAAACAACACACCTGATACACTTGTAATAGGTGACTCTATTGTCAGGCACACTGACGTCCCGCTCACCAGGCTGAACAAGGAGAAGGTCACGGTGAGCTGCCTGTCGGGCGCTAGGATCCACCACATAACACAAGCACTCAGGTCACTCCAAAGCAAGTACAAATATGACTCAGTCATTGACCATGCTGGTGTGAATGACCTGAGACGTACCTCTCTGGACTACATGAAAAGAGACATAGAGGAGCTCTCTGAGCATGTGACCCAGGCCGGTATGACCCTGACCTTGAGTGGCATCTTACCCTCACCAAGAATGATGCCACAATATGAAGACAAGATGATCAATTTCAACAACTGGCTTAAGTATTGGTGTAATTCAAAGGGGATCCGATGCCTGTCAGCCTGGGATGACATGCTCAACAAGCCACGATGCTTCATTAGGAATGGCTTGCGCCTGTCACCCCTGGGCTTTTGGATATTGGCAAAGGCTCTTGCTACCCCTATAGTGCCATTTTTAGGCAAGGCTCAAAAGACAAACTCACCTCCATAGGATTCACAAGGGATAAGAAACTAAGAGTAATGCTACTCAACGCCAGAAGTCTAAACCCCAAGATGCACGCACTCGAAACTCTCCTTAGCATGGAGAACATTGATATCTGTGCAGTGACAGAAACCTGGTTCAAGGCTCCTGAGAGCACCCCAGCACTATCATGTTATACCTCATACCATGCTTTTCGGCCCCAAAACTTGGACCGAACCACAAAAGGAGGGGGAGTATCAATATTCGTCAAAGATACCCACACCTCCAGGTTGGTGGCACAGCGCATCAGAGACTATCCATGTGCAACTAACAGTGGGTAAAACTGCCTTCCAGTTTATAGCCTGCTACAGACCACCCTCCCATACCCAGGAACCCCACTTGGCCTTCCTGCGAACACTGGAAAATATGAAGGTCTCTCCAAACACCATTATATTGGGTGACTTCAACTACCCAAACATAGACTGGGAGCATTACTCTAGCGCCAACACCCTAGCCCAAAGGTTCCTAGAATTTATAAACTCAAATGCTATGGAACAACTTGTTACCACTCCCACAAGAGGGGAAACATACTGGACCTGATCATCACCAACATGGGGACTCTATGCTCCAGACCAGAAGTGTATCCCTCACTGGTAAGATCAGACCATAAACTAATCTCACTGGATATTCACATCCTGACCCCACCTCCTGCCCAGAAAACCACAGTGAAAAACTTCTCTAAAGCAAATTTCACACTCCTCAAAACCGAGGTGGAATCCTTCAAAGCCCCCGGGCCTGTGGAAAATACGGCCCAGACCACAGAATCCTTTATAAATGCATTCTATGAACACCTTCAGGAATGCATGGATCATGCAATCCCAAATAAAACCAAGACCCAGTCCTCCAAAGGCTGACGTCCTGTCTGGTGGACCCCAGCCATAAACAAACTATACAATAGAAGGAGAAAGCTACTAAATGATAGAGCAAAATTCCAAAAAGGGAAGGCATCTCTGATCAGTATTAGCAAAAACTACGGGCACTCATAAAATCGTCTAAGGCCAGCTTCGAGAGAAAAATTGCACAGAACACTAAGGATAATCACAAGGCTTTCTTTAGTTATGTTAGGAACCTGGGTGGGAATTCCCAGATATGCTCAGAATTAGTCCAAAATGACAAAAAATACACCGAACCCACAGACATTGCCAACATCCTAGCTGACAGGTTCAGCGCAAACTTCTCCCCCCCTCCCCACCAAAAGGGCAAATATCTGTCCCAGCAGAGTGCTGCCCCCCTGACATCTCAGATGCTCAGGTAAGAGCCGCCCTCTCCAAAGCAAAAAACACAGCATCAGTGGGACCAGGCGGTGTCCCGGGCTGCATCCTACATGAACTCCAAGAAGAGCTAAACCCAAACATAAAACTACTGTTCAATCTCAGCCTTACTACAGGATATGTACCCAAAGAGTGGCGTACAGCAACAGTGGTCCCTCTCCACAAAGGTGGTGCCTCAACGGATCCTAGAAACTATCGCCTCATAAGCCTGACTAGCTTGGTCTGCAAAGCTATGGAAAGGATCATCATGGACCTCATAAATAAAGATATTGGGGACCTACAGGCACTGGATCCCACCCAGTTCAGCTTTGTTAAGGGCAGATCCTGCCTCTTAAACCTGGTTGATTTCTTTGAAACAGTCACCAAGCCATTGATGAGGGGAAGGTGGTCCACACAGCCTACCTGGACCTCGCAAAAGCCTTCGATACAATACCCCACTTGGGCATTATAGATAAGCTCACCAGCTTAAATATAAACCCCTATGTCACTAGATGGGTTTCAAACTGGCTCAAGGACAGAACCCACATGGTTAGAATTGCTGCAGCCATGTCAGACTCCAAAACAGTTACAAGTGGCATCCCACAAGGCTCAGTCCTGGGACCTCTCTTGTTCGGTATATATTTCTCGGAGGTACAGGCCAACACGGAAGGACTGTGACTGACTAAGTTCGCAGATGACTGCAAACTGGGTGCCATAATAGACTCTCCAGCTGACACAAGCTTCCTCCAAAAGGGCCTCATAGAAACAGACAACTGGTGCCAGAGCCATGGCCTCAAGCTAAACGCCAAAAAGTGTATAGTCATCCCCTTTGGTAAAAACAAAGTGCCCACAAATTACCACATAGGTGGTAATCCATTAAATACAGAAGAAGTAATTAGGGACCTGGGGACCCAAGTTGATAGCAGTCTCTCATTTGACAACCACATGGCCAAAGTGGTTAGAAAAACATTTTATATAGCCCACCTAATCATGAAGGGATTCACATCTAGATCAGGGGAGGTCATCGTGCCTCTTTACTCATCCCTCATCAGGCCCATAATTGAGTACAATGCCCCTTTTGGGATGTACCTTACCAGACACTGCAGCAACTGGAAAGACCCCAAAAATACCTCACCAAGAGGATCAAAGGGCTCAAACAGATGCCATATGCTGCCCGGTTAAAGAAACTCCAGCTCTACTCAGTGGCATACCACCTGTTCAGGGGCGATCTGTGCCTGATGTATAAAGCCATGTCCAACCCAGAATTAATGGACATGCTGCACCTCAGAAAATCCAAATCCCATCGAGAGACTTGAACCTCAGCACTGAAATAAATAGGACATGCTGGAGGGACAGATTCATAACCCAGAAGCTCCCTTCACTCTGGAATAAAATCCCAGTCCAGGTTAGGCAGAGTCCTTCATTGACTCTCTTCAAGAGGAATCTTGATGAGTGGATGGGAGATCGTAGGTTTACCCCGTGTATCACTTCTGTGTCACTGTTAGACAGAGGCACAGTTATACTAACCTCAAAAAAGGGCATAGCAAAATTAATTTAAAATGGGTGGCGAAAGCCAAACACATTCTGGCTAGGCTTATAAATGCCCTAGGGCAGATAGCCTAGTATGAACCTATGAACCTATGGCAGAGTGTAACCAAGGCAACTAGGCTCTTTGGAGTGGCCAAGGTGTCACAAAAATAAGCACAAGTACTCTCAAGATATTAAAAACATTCTCTAAAAGACTAGCCACAATGAAAGTTATAAAATATTTAATAATAAATAATAAAGTAGAAAACATGAGAATACTAAATATCTAGAAATACTAAATATCTAAGTACAATAAACACCAGAGTTGCAATCACAGGAGAAATAAAAGTAATACAGTTGGACAGATTCAAATGGAAACAGAAAAACAATGCATAACTAATCTCACTGTATTTTCTGACTGTCTAAAGAATAAATGTTCCCTAGCTAACTTAATTAATACAGCAAGACAAAATTAGATGCTGAGATGTTTACTTTCACAAGACAAGATGATGAGCTTCTAACAGACTGAACTGAACAACTGAATTAACTCAATTGAACTGACTATGATAACTGCCATAGATATTTATGTCAGATTCCAATGAAAACAAAACAAAACAAAACAAGCTGCTGTGAGAGTTCCATTCTCTCAGTATTGGTTTGTAGAATGACATCACATTTGATCACCTGACTCTGGTACAATACACATTCAGAGCTTTGCTAAGATCTGTTGCAGTATCTGAAAAGTATAGTACAATTTCAAAAACTTATTCTCTTCCCTTCCAGAATTCTTTGTTTAAAGATATACATTTAATCGGTTTTAATAATACTTTTGATACATTTTTAATGTGAACATCTGTACAAGTCAGTGTGACAGTCAAATGGCACAAAACTGTCCACAAAACTCCAGCCAGCTATGCTGGCATATGTTACATATGAACTTCCCTATTCTCCCTGGTACAGATAGCTAGACCTCACATCGTCACAGAAACAATCAAAAAGTTAATGAAAGAGTTAAATACAATTGGCTTAGGTACGAATAAAGAAAAAAGTAAAGGTTTTGGATTCACAGGAAATACAGGAGATATACAGTTTAATAGAGACACTATAAATATATTAGGAATAGTATTTGAAAAAACTGAATATATCACAAAACAATGGGATAAAATTGTTCAGGAAATAAGAGACATAATGTATATTCTGGAAGTCATGTAAGCTATCATACAAGAAAAAAGTGTAACTCATAAATTAAATTTTATTGGGTAAATTACCGGGTTCCTATGACTTCATCGAACTGTCTAATCACCGACACTCTTGAAAAACCATCGATGGCCATATCATCGACAATTCCGGTAAGTGATCTTCCCCCTTACAGGACCCATGGTAGCGCTTTCAAGGTAATTTATACGGAATCACGTAAACCCTAACCGGTGTAACACAGGAACAAGCGCTACCATGGGTCCTGTGAGGGGGAAGATCGCTTACCGGAATTGTCGATGATATGGCCGTCGATGGTTTGGTGTCGAAGAGGTGAGTGTCGGTGATTAGACAGTTCGAAGAAGTCATAGGAACCCAAATTACCATATGTAGCAAGTATATATATGATGCAGACTAATTATGAAAAAGAGATAATGTGTCTATAATATCTTCATTGATATGGGGATCCAGACTGACTCCAGTGAGAAGGGAAATTTTGTATGTAAAGGAAGAAGAAGGAGGATGATTAGGGTTACTCCACACCTGAAGTCAACTCCTCGTTGGTCTGATCCGACCATAAGCTAATCAACCTTGATATCCACATCCCACCCCCCCACCCCCATTAAGGAAACCATGGTAAAAAATTTCTCCCAAGTCAACTTCATGCTTCTTAAGACAGAAGTGGTGAACTTCATGACACCCATGCAGTTGGACAATACAGTTACAACTGCTGAATCCTACACAAATGCACTCTATAAGCACTTACACTAATGCATGGATCATGCTATCCCAAACAGAACCAAGATGCTATCCTCCAAAAAAAGGAAGCCAATCTGGTGGTCCCCTGCCATAAACAAACTGTACAACAGAAGGAAGAAAACTGTTGCAAAAGAGAGTAAAATCCCATGAGTGGAGGAGCTCCCTGGTCAGCCTCAGTAAGATGCTGAGATCCCTTAAAAGATCCTCCGAAGCTAGCTACAAAAACAAAATCGCCACTAATTCGAAGGACAACCACAAAGCATTCTATATCTATGTCAAGAATCTCGATGGCAACACCCAGATCTACTCTGAGTTACAGCATAAAGGCATGAAAATTACAAAACCAACTGATATTGCCAACATCCTGGCAGATAGGTTCAGTGCTAACTTTACCCCCCCTCACCCCCTAAAGGGCCCATATATATACAGGAAGAATGCAGAGTCCCTGTAATCACAACTGCTCAGGTAAAAGCTGCACTCTCTAAAGCCAAAAACACAGCATCCATTGGACTGGACAACACCCCAGGCTGTGTTTTACACTTAAGCACCATGTTCAATAATAGCCTCACATCAGGCTTTGTGCTCACTGAATGGTGCACAGCAACAGTTATCCCACTGCACAAAGGCGAGCCACCACTGATCCTGGGAACTATCAACCTATTAGCCTGATGAGCCTGGTCTGCAAGGCCATGGAACGTATAATCATGGAACTCATAAACAAAGACATTGGTAACCTCCAAACTCTAGATCCCACCCAGTTCGGGTTTGTGAAAGGCATATCATGCCTCCTGAACCTGATCGACTTCTTTGAGGCAGTCACCAAAGCCGTAAATGAGGGTAAGGTGGTTCACTCAGCCTATCTTGATCTAGCCAAGGCTTTAGACACCATCCCCCATTCTGGAATGATAGCTAAACTCACTAAACTAGGTATAAATCCCTATGTCAAAAGATGGGTTGCCAACTTGCTCACTGACAGAACCCACACTGTAAAAGTTGCAGACTCCAAAACTGACCTCAAAGAAGTGACAAGTGGAGTGCCACAGGGTTCCATCCTGGGACTGTGCCTGTTTGGTATCTACTTCTCTGAAGTACAGGCTAGCACAGAGAACCTCTGGCTAATGAAGTTCACAGATGACTGCAAACTAGGAGCAATAGTCAAGTCCCCAAATGATGTGGACATCCTACAGAAGGGTCTCGCTGAGACAGATGCCTGGTGTCAGAGCCATGGCCTCAAGCTCAATGCCAAAAAGTGCAGTGTCATCCCCTTTGGTAAAAACTCTGTACCCATGAACTACCACATAGGCAGCAATCTACTTAACACAGAATGTGTGATGAGACCTTGGGACCCAGGTGGACAGTAGTCTCTACTTTGATAGTCACATCGCCACTGTAGTCAGGAAGTCCTTCTACATGGCACACCTCATCATAAAAGGGTTCTCATCCAGGAAAAAAGAGGTAATTGTTTCCCTCTGCTTGACACTCATTAGACCCAATATAGAGTACAACGCCCCTTTTGGAATGTACCTCACAAGACATCTGCAGCAGCTGGAAAGGCCACAGATGTACCTCACCAAGAAGATTACTGACCTCAAACAAATGCCCTACACTGACCGCCTCAAAAAACTCCAGCTTTACTCCATAGCATATCGCCTACTCTGAGGTGATCTCTGCCTAACATATAAAGCTATGTCAAACCCAAAGCTGTTGGACATGCTACACCTAAAGAAATCCCAATCCCTCTAAGCTACATGCTCTAGGGACCTAAACCTTATCGCCACAATAAACAGGACATGCTGGAGGGATAGATTCCAGTCCCAGAGACTTCCCATACACTGGAACAGGCAACCCATCTATGTCACACAAAGTTCTTCATTAGCACTCTTCAAGAAAAATCTTGATGAGTGGATGGGAAATAGGAAATACACCCCGGGTATCACTTCAGTGTCTCTGCTCGACAGTGGCACAGGAAAATAACTTTCTTGGGTGGCGTAAGCCAGGGAACCTTGTTGGCTAGGCTTACATAGGCCCTTGGACTGATAGCCTAGTACCTACCTATGAACCTATGAAAGAACACTATTTTATCTTTCCTTGGAAACATTTAGAGACGAAAAAGAAGAAAACTATTAAGATGAGATTGATGTAGTGAAAAAAATATATGAATGCAAAGATTTTTTTTGTGGAGATTATCAATAGGTAAACTACCTGTAAAAGCTAACATGCCCTATAAAAGAAAACAAGAAAGAATATGTATTCATTGTAGAGAGCATGAAACAAAATGTTGACAGATTTAGAAAAGATAGAACATATAAACATGGATATGTTGGAATATGGATATTATGATAAGATAAGATAAAAATAAGTGTATAAATTTGAAAGAAGAATATTTTATGTTTTATGGACATTATAGATGGAGAGACTTAATGAAGTTAAATTTAATGGAAAATGGATATTAGCAGAAATTCTAAAGAAAATACATTATTCACTTTGGAAAAAAGGTGGGGAAGTGCTAAATAACATAAAACTGTTTAATAGGGTCTATATTATATATTTGAAGTTTCTAAACTTCGAATCCCATATCTTTGACAACATATGGTCGAAGTTTAAAAGTTTGAATATATAATAAAACAAAAAAAAACCTGACCTTAACAGAGCAGGCTGGGGGGCAAGTCCCCCTCTACCCCCCCTACTTAAATATACCAACTCTGAGGTCGCACTTCAATACAGAAAAGGGAAATTCTCCCATTCTGAACTGAACAGCGCTGTTACGTTTAACCTTCAAATGCTTGAAAGTTCGATCATATGGTGTCGACGATAAGCCATTCGAAATTTCAAGCGTTCGTGTTTTTAATAGGAATCCATTTAATATTGTATAAAAGTATAAATGTATGCAATATCAATTATGTAAATAATATATATGTAATGATTATCAGTAAAGAATCCTTACTCTTTTCTGTAGAGGAACGCATTTGTGTGCAGTGTGTTCTGCTTCCTGATTCCATTCTGGGCATGAAGGTGGCTGGGAGAAGCAGGAAGCTAAGATAAGCAAAATGGAGGTCAGAGGAGAGAATGACAAGATTGATGGTATTTTTGGTGTTATTCAAACAGCAGATATGTTAAAGTCATCAGAGAATGGATCAGATCTGAAGGAGAGGCTAAGAGGTGAATATGATGTTTCAGAGATGGGGGAAAAGGCAGTAAAGACTTTTCAAAGCAGTCTTAATATCGCAGATGCAGTGACGGTAGACAAAAAAGTGTTGTTTCGACAGAAGCTGTTTGAATCCAAAGTTGCAACACAAGGTTGTGTTGCTACAACCCTCCACTTTGGAGGGTTGTGGGATCACACCTCACATCTCTGTAGATCAAGTGTTAAAGTCCCCATCCAAGGCAAAGAACACAGCTTCCATGGGACCTGATAGTACCCCAGGCTGTATTCGGCACCATTTCCAGCAAGAACTAGCTTCACCATTGAACACCATTTTCAACCACAGCCTAACTACAGGCTTCATTCCAGCAAAGTGGAGTACTACCATTGTCATCCCTTTGCACAAAGGTGGTGCCACTATTGACCTGGGAAACTATCGCCCCATCAGCTTGACAAGTCTGATCTTTAAAGTCATGGAACGTATTAATAGGGATCTCATAAACAAGGACATAGGCAATCTTCAAGCACTTGACCCCACCCAATTTGGATTTGTTAGGGGCAAATCTTGCCTACTGAACCTAACTGACTTCTTTGAGACTGTCACCAAGGCCCTTGGATAAAGGAAAGTCAGTACATACAGCTTACCTTGATCTGGCCAAGGCCTTTGACACAATCCCCCACTTGGGCATCATCACAAAGCTAACACAGCTTGGTGTTAATCCCTATCTAGTCATATGGGTAGCCAACTGGCTCACAGATAGGACCCACAAGGTCAAAATAGGTGATGCCACCTCTGACAGCAGACCTGTCGCTAGTGGTGTTCCCCAGGGATCTGTCCTGGGACATCTACTCTTCGGCATATACTTCTTAGCGGTCTAGGCAAAGACAAAAGGCCTGTAGCTGATCAAGTTTGCAGATGACTGTAAGTTGAGTGCAGTCATTGACTCCCCAATCGATGTTAACATAGTGCAAAAGAGTCTCACAGCTACAAATAACTGATGCCAAAGTCATGGCCTTATGTTAAACACAAAAAAAGTATTATCGTACCATATGACAAAAACACAAGCCTTACTGATTACCACATCAACGGCAACCCCCTAAGCACACAACTTGTGGTGAGAGACCTGGGTACTCAGGTTGACAGCAATCTCACATTCAACCATCATGTAGTGGTGGGGGTCAGAAAAGCCTTTTACTTGGTTCATCTTATAAGTAAAGAGAGTGCATCCAGAAAAAAGGAGGCTATTACCTCTTGGTACTCCTGCTTTATTAGACCTATGATTGAGTATAATGTCCCATTTGGTATGTACCTTTTCAAACACCTGCACCAACTGGAAAGGCCACAGAAATACCTCACAAAGAGAATCCATGGCCTCCAACACCTATCCTCTGCAGACAGGCTTAAATCACTAACACTCTACTCTGTATCATACTGATTGCTCAGAGGTGATCTGTGTCTTGCCTACAATGCAATATTGGACCCTGCCCTACTAGAGATGCTCCATATCCGTAAGTCTAACTCCTCACCCATTACCCGCTCGATAGACCTAAATCTAATTTGCGACATGAGAGGTTTGTTTCCCAGAGGCAGCCCCATCTTTGGAATAGACATCCCATATAAATCAAACAGAGTACCTCATTGGCCCTCTTCAAATGCAACCTTGATGAGTGGATGGGAAACCATAAATTTGTCTGAGGGGTTCCACCTTTCTCCCTCACTGACAGGGGTGACAGTTTCTGACTTAGGTTTCTTTTTGGGGATAAACTCTTGGCTAGGCTTGTAAGGGCCCCAGGGCCATTAGTATAGTAACCTCCTATGATCCTATGATATATTGCTGGGCTTGGTCAATGAAAGTGAGCCAGAAGAAGGTAAGGACATGTCATCAGGAGAGATGATGGACAGGATACAGAATGAAGAAGTGCAGCATAGTGAGGGCATGAAAACTGAGAAAAAATCTTATGCAGAAGCAGTCAAAGAAGAAATGCATGGTAAGAAAGAAGAGAAAGAAGTAAGTTTGAAGAAAAAAAGATTATTTAAAGTGTGGATCGAACAGAAGGAAGATACAGAGATGGGCAGATATAAGGCATGGGATGAATTGATTAAGACACTAGGAGTTAAAAACTAATGTGGTAAGAGCATATTAATAAAGAGACTTTCTGTGACATTATTTTCAAGACTGGGCAGATAATAGAAAGATTTACAAAAATACAAAAAAAAAAAAAAAAAGAAAAACTGCACTCCATGGAACTGATATGTACTTAAGCTTTCTTTTAGGGAAACTAAGAAAAAATTAATATTCAGTTCAGAACTGAGATAGAAAAAGAGAATTAAAAAAGCATTTATTATATTTGTGTAATGATGTACTGAATTTATCAAAAGTGTATGGCGACAGAGGTTTATGGACTGGGGATTGGGAGTGCAATATGATACTGAAACTGGAAAACAATAGTATTGTACATATTCCAAGTGTTATTAATGTGGAAGGTAAGATAGGCCTAATTAGACATTGGGGGCAGCCAAAAATGTGCTTTTTATGTTGAAAATGGATCATTTAATTAAGAAATGTGAAACAAGACAATGTTTTTCATGTGGGGGTATAGAACATGAAGAAAAAAATGTGAACCAAAATGTTATAAATGTAAAAAAGTAGGACATTTTGGGGGGTGGAAGTGTGAAGAAAAAGAAAATGAAGCAGTGTCGGACATAACACAGGAAGTAGAAGAACAAGGTCAAAAGGATAAAGTTACAGTAAAGTTACAGAAAATGAATCAGAAGGAGAGAAAATGGAAAAAAAGATAGTAGTATTATTAACTGAAAAAAATGATAGAATCAGATAAAGTGAAGGAAGATTTAAACATAGAAAATATTGAAGAAGAAGAAGAGTCTGGTTTAAGAGAGAATGATGATGTTAAATGGAATATAGTCAAAAGAGAAATTCAATTGGTAAAAGAGTGAGAGAAATGAAAAGGAGGAATACAGAAGATGTCAAAAAACAAAAAAAGAATGGGAGAGGATGAATACACATTATTTAAAGGAGCGGGATATGTAAAGTTTTGTCATTAAATGTTAATAGTTTTAAGAAGTTGAAAAGAAGAATATGAATTTTGGAGTGGTGTAAAAAGTGAGATAGTAACGTTATTTTACTAGAAGATTGTATATTTTTGTCAAAATCAAAATGAATTCAAACTGAAGTGTGGTAGGGAAAAATAAAATATGGAATTTCGGGGAAAAAGACCTGCTCATGAATACTTATATTATAGGGGGCGTGGCCAAGGATGAACACAGGATAGCAGCAGATTTCTTCAGCTCCACCAATTTCATTACATTGACAGGAATTAATTACTTAAAAAATTAATTCTTGAAGTAATTTTCTTTCTAAATATGTTTGTTTTATATAGTTCTTGAACTATATCTAAAAAAGAAAGGAAATCTTAATAATATTCCTGTCAGAAATTACTTTGGAAATTTTCCTGTCAGTTTATCAGTCTGAAATGAGTTCCAGTAAGACAAATTCTCAAGACTCCAGCATCAAGAAAGAACTTCAGTCTCTGATAATTATAGTCCAGCAACTTACTGCTAAGATGGATAAAATGGATACTAAAATAGACACTTTCATAGAAAAACTACAAAACAAATAGACTTGTTACATATGGACCTGCAACAACAGAAGATCCAGATGACAGGCATAGAAGAAGCTGTGAATGACATGGAAAATAGAATACAAGAAGAGGAAATCAACATTGAGTTTCTGCTGAAACAAAATACACATTTACAAACAAAGTTGGATGACCTGGAAAATAGATCTAGGCGCAATAACATTAGGATTTTTGGACTGCCAGAAAATATTGAAGGTAACAATATTACTTCTTTTTTAACAACATGGCTCCCTAAAACTTTAGATTTACCAGAAGCATTCTCTTTTGGTATCGAAGAGCACATAGATCTATAGCTAATACTAACTCTAACAAAAACTATTCTAGATCAGTTATAGTTAGATTTCTATCATCTTTGATAAAGAGATGGTTCTTAAATCTGCTTGGGCTAAAGCTCCTGTTAAGATTAATGAAACAACTGTGCGTTTTGACAATGACTATTCTTCCATGGTATTAGCTAAAAGAAAAGTTTTTCTGCCACTAATAAGGGAGCTTAAAAAGCACAGTTTAAAACATACCTTCTGTTTCCTGCCAAGCTTAAAATCTTCCTTCCTGATGGTCCTAAAATTTTCGATGACTCTGCTTTACTGTTTATCAAAAAAAATAAGATTTTGGAAAAAATAGAAGAAATGGAATGGGCTAGTCCTTCGTTAAAGAGACTGGCAACTGAAACTTCGTGGAAGACTTCAGAGAAGAAGAAGAGACTAAAAACAAATGATTTGTACTATGTTTTTTTTCTCTCATCATTTTATTTTATTATTAATCTTTTAAATATAGTTCCTGCATTTCCAAGAAGCAACAAATATTTTGAAAAGATTTAAACAAAGTTATTCTCTGTGTGCAAAGAAATGTTTTGTTTCATAACTAGTCAAAATATCTGGAGATTTAATGGCAAGCTGTGATTTAACTTGTTTCTCTTTCTGAAGAGGAAAAATAAGGTCAGTAATTTGATACATTTTTTTTCTTTAAAAGTTTATATGTTCTTCAAATGCTATTCCTAATTATACTTTCTTGATTACACAGCTTATGCTTGTTTGCAAATAATCTGTCATGCTTTAACCAATAATAATTAGAACTAAATAATAGTAAATAATATGTTTTATTTTTAACTCTATTAATATAAACAGTAAGTAACATTCTATTGTATATACTTCTTATAGCTTTCTCTTACATTTTTTTTTATTTCTGCCTTACACCCTTTTACTTTCTACTCTCTTTTCTTTTCTTTATTAATATATAGAAATGCTTTTGATCATATAGACACAGTAAATAATAAGATTTGCATAGGAGTTGAGTTGGGACAAAAATGTTGAGTTTTGTTACTTATTAATAATTTTGGGCTTGATTTCACTTACATAGAGTCTGTAATAAACTGTAGAATGCATTGTGAAGGTTTTGTCATGTTTAGATGCATTTACACTGCTAAATGAATGTTTGTCACTAGTTTTTAATAAGTTTCCCGACAAAATGTTAAGAGAGACAATCTGGGATGTGGGCTGTCTCATGCACAGTGTCCATGAGCTACTTCAAAATCTTCAATTCTCAGAATTTTCACAGAGAAGCTGAAAGCAGCTGGTCTCACCTTTGACCTAGATATCACACTGACACATCACAGATACAGGAATAGCAGATTAATAATATGTGTTAAAAACCTATGTCCCAAACATATACATTACTATAACTCATTTAATTCATCTGATTGACAAGCATAAATAATTTTATAACTCTATACTGGAAGAAATTGTCATGTGATATATTTTAAAGCAGTAGTATAGCATGTTTGTAAAATCTGGTTACTAAAATGTGTTTGCTGTGCATTATTTTGTATAAAGCAGACAGATTTATTGAAGGGACAGCAATGTAAGATGGTGCTCAGTAAAGATACAACTCAGTGAGATCAGATATATATATATATATATATATATATATATATATATATATATATATATATGTGTGTGTGTGTGTGTGTGTGTGTGTGTGTGTGTGTGTGTGTGTGTGTGTGTGTGTGTGTGTGTGTGTGTGTGTTTGTGTGTGTGTATGTGCATGTGTATGTGTGTGTGTGTGTGTGTGTGTGTGTGTGTGTGTGTGTGTGTGTGTGTGTGTGTGCATGTGTATATATATATATATATATATATATATATATATATATATATATGTGTATATGTGTATGTGTGTATGTATATATATATATATATATATATATATATATATATATATATATATATATATATATATATATGTGTGTGTGTGTATGTAGATATGTATATAAACGTTTCTGAGAATCTGCTTAACTGTGAAGTATGATTTATAACAATTTCTATGAATACAATATTTTATTCTATTGGCAATAATGAGTTTGAGTAAATGCTCACATACAAGCAATTCAAGGTTTTTTTCGGAAGCTGTTAACTGTATTTACATGACAGAAAATAGATGCATCCTAATATATGTAATGTCTGAATCATATTAGCCAAAGTTTTTGATTTAAATGAATGTTAGAACTTATTTTTCTCTCCTCTTGATTTCTAACATCAAGATTATTTGAATGTTATTTGCATACAAGTGTTTTATATTACATGGCTGTATATAGTAGTATGAACAGTTTTTAAAAAAAAAAAAAAAGTTTATTTTAGTTTATATGATGCTGTTTTACCAAATGTGCAGTCTTGTCTTGCTAGATAATTGAATTGAAAACTGTTAACTTCAGTTAAATATAACTAGTATTAAATTGATAAGGTGGTAGCTGACGTACTGCTGCTTAGGGTAGGGGGTTAACTTGAGTGGTAAATACTACTCTAAGTTGGAGTTTACAACTCCAGGCTGGATGCAAGGTTTAATCCTTACATTATTTTCACTTGTTCATTGTTATTTGTATATAGTTTTGACATCCACAATATATTTTGTACATTCATTGTCACTACAAACAAAATTGAATCCTATACGAAATCCCATAAGAGATTCAATAAATACAGCTATATTTAAAGGTACACCTAAAGGAGGAGATGTAACATTACTTATCTTGTTATTTGTTATTTTGATCATAAGATTCTTAAGTTTTAAAAATGCCAAATGACATCTTTAAAAGGAATTTCTTTAAACATTAATGGATTGAATAATCCATGTAAAAGGGCAAGCCTAATAAGATACATTAATTTACATAAGGCCAACTTAGTCTTCCTACAAGAAACCCATCTCTTGAAAAAAGATATTGATAAACTAGCCACAAACAAATATACAGTATTGGTTAGTTCAGAGCACACTCAGAAAAAGAGGAGTGGCTATTTTATGGAATAAAAGTATGCCCATTCCTAAAACCATTAAGTCTTATCAGGATGACAAAGGAATGTTTTGTATGGTTACAATACAAATTAATGGGAAGACTTACACTTTAATTAATGTATATTGGATACCTGTGATTGGTATTAATACAGTGAAACATCATCTTGATAAGATCATATCATTCTCTATAGGAGATATTATTTTAGCTGGTGACTTTAATTGTATACTACATGAAAGTGATACTACCACTATAGGAAAGAGAAGAATTACATCTAATGCAAAACATTTAAAGGATTTTGCTAATTCTTATCATTTGAATTATATTAATAATCAGATAGATTCAAAATCATTACCATATACCTTTTTTTCTAACAGATACAAAACTTATTCAAAAATAGATAGGGTCTTTATTTCTAACCAGATGGTAACAGATTTAATTAATTCCAAAATCATTTCATGTCCTATATCTGATCATAATTCAATTGTTTTTGAATTCATAATAAAAAATACTCATAATGTTCAGATCAAAAGGATACCAGCATACTTAACTCAACTAAAAGACTATAAAGAATATATACTTTCAGAAGTAAAACATTTTTAGACATAAATAACACTCCTGAAGTCTCCATTGTTTATGTTTGGGATGCCTTAAAATCATATCTATATGGACAAAGTATCAGATGGTATAATAATAAAAGGAAATCTTGGGATAAGGAATTGTTAGATATTCAAAGTAAATTAGACTCTTATAAACATAATAATAAAGAAAATATTATGGACAAGAAAGTTATTGAAGAAATAAACAAACTAAATGAGAAATACAAAGAAATTTTAACTCATAAAGTTAAAATAACTTTAGAGAAATACAAGTTTTTGTCTTATTCAATAAGCCCCAAATACTTACATAGACTTAAAAATAAAACAAAAAGGTTGAATAAACAAAACCATATCAAAGAAATCTTTTCTCTAAGGAAAAGAAGAATGTTTCTAGTATACCAGAAATACTAGATGAATTTAGAAATCACTTTCACAAAATTAACCATAATAATATTAACATGGAACCTAAAGATAAAATAAAGGAGTTTATAACCACAAATATGAATAAAAAGCTTAATAAACAACAGATTAAACTATTGGACAAGAGTATTTCATATACAGAAGTTATTACACAAATAAATAAGCTTAAATCAAACAAAGCACCGGGTAATGATGGTATTATACCAGAGATATATAAAATCCTTTCTAAAAATACATATTCATTAATACATAAGGTTTTTATTTTGGCCCAAACTGAGTTAATAACCCCCCATCTTGGCAATATACATTTATTTCGCCAATTTTAAAACCTAATAAAGATCCAACTAGATGTTCTTCATATCGGCCCATCTCATTACTTAATGTTGATTATAAAATGTTTATGAATATCTTTGCTGATAGATTGAAGACAATCATTCCCGGCATTATAGATATAGATCAGACAGGCTTCATTGTAAATAGAAATACTTTTGATAATATAAGAAGAACTTTAACATTAATAGATTTTGCAGATAGGAAAAAGAAAGATTTAACACTTATTAGTCTTGATATAAGTTCAGCATTTGATTCAGTAAGTTGGGACTATCTGTTTACCTTAATGAAGTGCACAAACTTCTCGGATGCATTTGTAAATCTAATTGAACATTTATACAAAGGAACGTTGGCTTATATTAAGGTAGGAACATATGTTTCACAAAAAATACCCATTCCTAAAGGTACAAAACAAGGATGTCGACTTTCTCCACTATTATTCACTTTAGTAATGGAGCCTTGGGCTAATTTGATCAGAAACAGTACTGACATAGAGGGTTTTGAAATAGATGAAAATACAACATCCAAAATTCAACTTTTTGCAGATGATGTTCTAATTACATCAGCAGGATCTAATTCTTCTATACAGTCTCTATTTGATAACATGATGAATTTTAAAAATATTTCTGGTTTAATATTCAATGAAGAAAAAACTAAAATACTACCTATATATACGAAAAATATTCTCATTAGTGATTTTACTAAATATGTACCCAATTCAGGTCAGATAACTTATTTAGGTATAATACTATCTAAAGATATTAAATCTATTATATATAATAATTATAATACCTGTTTTATTAATATACAAAATCTTTTAATACCTGGAATAATATGTTTTTTACTATGGAGGAGAGACTTACAATTATTAAAATGATAATATTCCCCAAGATTTTATACTTAATACAATCAATAATACTTCCACCTACAAAAATAATTATCAAGAAACTGAACACACTAATGTTAAATTTCTTATGGGCACCTAATAGACCTAGGATTGCATTAAAGAAACATACTAATAGCTGGTCTCAAGGGGTATTTCTTTTCCAGACTTTAATTTATATACTATCTCTTCTATTGTAAAAGTTATTACTTTATTAATAGATCAGTCATATGTCACAAAATGGAAAGATTATTGGGAGCTAATTAGTATACACTTCATGAAAATCTCCTTAACACATAAAAATATGATTGTAAATAACTCCATGTTATGGTTACTAAAGGAATTTTGTACTTCACCTATTACACCTAAACATATGGTTTGTTACCCATTAAATATTATTATTAGTTATCATAACTTTATATTCATGCACCCTAAGTATAGGGAATGGAATTGTATTGTATTTCCTATAATGTATACTCAGGGTATGCTTTTGTCATCTACTTCTGAAGGAACTCATTTAGTTATAGATAATGATCTAAAGTACTGGTATCAGTTGATATCTGATAATAAAGTTAAAAATCTAGATTTCTTAAAACAAGAATTTGATCTAAGAGAAACTTGCTGGTTAGAGGTTCAGACCTTTAGACAACATCTCATTAATAAAATAGATTTAATGTCTATAACTGTTAAAGAATCTATTCCAACACTGATTGATTACTTGATATTAAATTTACAACATAAAGTTTCTGATAAAGGTAAACTTTCATACATACATAAAGTTATCAGACAAGAAACTTTTTACAGTGTAGATTCATACTGGAATTATTTCACTTCTATTAATGGGGACCCACCAAATCAACAAGATAAACAATATATATTGGAATCTGCTTATAGAACTACGTCTTCCATTGTCTGGAGACTTTATACATGGAAATTTTTACATAGATCTTTTATACACCTTTGATGATGAATAAAATAAATAATAAAGATAATCTATGTAAGAGATGTAATGTAGAAATTAATGCTGACTGGGCTCATATGTTTTATGACTGTATAAAATTGAAAGAATACTGGAAGTCAATTAATGAATTTTGCAGGCTCTTTTTACAGATAATTTCATTATTTCTAAATCTCTTATATTATTCAACACACCTGTACCTCAAAGTGTTAAAAAGGTTAAGCTTCCCTTGTTATGGTCTATTCTAGCAGTGGCTAGGAAAATAATAACTAGAAATTGGATTTCAGATACACCTCCTTCATTCAATGAATTTAAAAATGTTATGAATATAGTGTGCCATATGGAAATAAACACAATTAGAACTAGAACAAACAGAAAAACATCTTATTTTATTGTATGGGATAATTTACAAAATTTGTTAAAAAAATTTTAATTTCAATAGCATGGTATTTTAGTTTAATTAATTGATCTGATTGTAGTGGATGTCTTTGTAAATACTTTAGTTGTTTTGTTGAATATTATAATAATACCAATTTTTAATTACTTGTATAAAATTGTTATGATATTTCTCTTATATGTTAAAACAATAAACCTGTTTTGAAAAATAAATAAATAAATAAATACTTATATTATATACAGATACAATTAAAGTATTAGATGTCACCTTTGCCATAGCAGATAGAATTACTATTATTGATCTATAATGGAAAGAACATGTTATGACAATTATTGCAATATATGCATATGTGATAAAAAAGGAGAGGGAAGAGATGTTTAGAAAGATAATTCAATATGTAGCAGTTAAAATGGAGATAATTGTAGTAGGAGACTTCAGTTGCAATTTAAGACAGCAAAATAAGAAGGCTTATGATGTTAAACTAGAAATGGATATTATACAATATGGGCAGTTAAACTATAGAAACTAGAGACTTGGACATATAGAAGAGGGGAAAAAAGAACAGAAATATATTATTTTTTATTGTCAGATAGTGTAGTAATAGTTAAACAAGGAGTGTTATTCACATGTTTTTCAGGCCACAGAACAATTCAGATTATGGTAAAGGGAAATGATGATTGCATAAAAATAGGGAAAGGTATAAAAAATAATAAATTAAGTAAAATGGGATAATAAAGGGGTAAAAGAGGTTATGGCATTATGGCAAGATCATGTAGAAATGAGACAATTTTATAAATATTGAGCAGAATGGTGGTTAAATTTTAAACTGAAATATAAAAATGCTATGTGATATGGGAGAAAGAGAAGCTCTACATGGAAAAATAAAATATAAGAAATTAAACAATGATATGATTCATTGTCTAGAAAAGAATGATACTTTTTTATTAAGGAACAGAAATTATATGATTTGAATAAGAAAAAATAGAACATTTATTGTACAAACAAAAATATTTCTTGAAAAGAAAAAAAGAAGCAATTGCACCATATTTTAGTCAAACAATTAAAAAAAAATAACACTGTACTATGGGAAATGAAAGATTCTTCAAGTGGGATGCATAATACATAAGAGGAGATCAGGAATATAGTAAAAGAACATATCAGAACATTATTTAAGGAGCAGAGAACAAAGACATGGAAACAATGGAAGGTAAATACTTTTTTGATAGGGATTTAGAAAAATATAAGAGTAGAAGAACTAGAACAGGCAATAAAAGTAGTGCATTTAAATTCAGCAGGAGGGCCAGCTAGAATAGAATACAAGATGTATAAAAAATGTGACTATAGAGCAAAAGAGATGGTTTATAAAGGTATTAAATGAATGGTTAGAAAAAGGTTTCTGGTGCAGAGTTATGAAGAGATATTTGGAAAAAAAGGAGGGAAGGAAGAAATACAGAATTGGAGACCAGTTGTGGTAAACAATACTGATAAGAGTTTTATGAAAATATTACAAAAAAAGGATGGAAGAAAAAGTAGGCAATGCTGTAAATGAACACATTTGCTATAAAAAGAAAAAGTGTTCAAGATTTATTGTTAATAATTAGAGAAATAGCAGATGATATAGTAGTTAGAAATGTTCAGGCAAAAGTAATGATAGGAGATTTAAGCAAAGCATTTGATTTGCTTCATCACTCAGTATTATGAGATATGTTTGATATATAGGTTCATAGGTTCATAGGTAGGTACTGGGCTATCTGCCCGAAGCTATATATTAGCCCAGCCACGTTGTGCGGTATTCACCGCCCCTTTGGTTAGTTCCCTAGGCCCTTGATCTAGCAGCTAGTACCCTTGACCTCTATCTAGTAGAGCTGTTGATATGATCCCTGGTGTGAACTTTGTTACCCATCCAATTGTCAAGGTTCCTCTTGAAGAGGAATAGTGAGGGGCTCTGTCTTATGCAGATCGGGACCTTGTTCCATAACAAGGGAAGTCTTTGCGAAGGGAATCTATCCCTTCAGCATGTTCTATTCATTGTTGTGCTGAGGTTTATATCCCTAGAGCATGTAGCTTGAGTAGTTTTAATTGGTTTTGCTAAGATGGAGCATGTTCAACAGTTGGACATGGCTCTGTATGTTAGACAGAGATCGCCTCTGAGAAGGTGGTATGCAACAGAGAAAAGCCTTAGTTTTTTCAATCGTGCTGTATAGGGCAACTGTATGAGGCCAGTAATCCTCTTAGTGATGTACCTCTGTGGTCTCTCCAGCTGCTGGACATGCCTAGCCAGGTACATTCCAATTGGTGCATTGTACTCAATAATGGGTCTGATGAGGGAAGAGTAGAGGGGCACCACTACATCCTTAGATCTTGATGCGAACCCTTTCGTGATCAGATGGGTCACATAGAAGGATTTTCTAACCACCTTGGCAACATGGTTATCAAAAGAAAGCTGACTATCTACTTGGGTCCCTAGATCCCTTATTATTTCTTCAGATTTCAAGGGGTTACCTCCTATGTGGTTTTTTTTGGGTACTCTGTTTTTTCCAAAGGGGATTACTACGCATTTTTTAGCATTTAGCTTGAGACCATGGCTTTGACACCATGCATCAGTCTCATTAAGGCCCTTCTGGAGGATATCCATGTCGGCTGGAGACTCTATTATAGCACCCAGTTTGCAGTCGTCCGCAAACTTGGTCAGCCACAGCCCTTCAGTGCTTGCCTGTACTTCTGAAAAGTATATGCCAAACAGGAGGGGCCCCAGGACAGAGCCTAGATGCCCTTAAAAAGAAAGTGAAGGCAAAGTGTAATATAAATTACTGCACACAGAGGAAGTAAAAATATTCCTCATCCCTGGGCCTCGATCATGAAAACTCGAGACTTTAGTCAATGTCTCAGCTCATTTTGAATTCTCTGTGACCAGGTAAAGTTGAATACACAGAGTCCAAGGAAAATGAAAAATTACTTTAGATATCTTCACAGCAACATGCATGCTTAGTTTTAAGCTAAGTGTAGTTAGTCAAAATAATTTTACTTGTGTGCAAGTTTTAGAAAATGCTGATCTAAGAATGGAAACTTGTTGCCATTTGGATGCAATGAAACTGTCATTCAGTAGCACTGCACTGAATAAGTGGTGGTATGTTCCCATGTCTGCATGCTTTGTGGACACTGAACATAACCAGCATGATGGCATGGTCCATGCACGTGGATGAAAGCCAAAAATGGGTATGACAATTAAAGATAAAGCATAATTAGTGTAAATGGAAATGCAAAATCCCAACAATACTTGCCCAGAGTGTGCATGTGTGTGTGAAGGTGCTGGTGGGGTGAAACTATAAGCATCCTATATGTATCAGGACAAGTACAAAAACATGCCAAATGGCGTATAAGGCATTTTCTACATTGCACAAAGATAACCCCCAGCTTGTCTCCAGTAGTTAAAAATATGCTCTGTCCATTTTGCAGATTTAATTACTTGCAAGATTATATTGCACAGTAAATAAAGCTTCAAATAAAACAACACATCTGGCTTGATGTTCTGTATAGGTGAGTCTAAAATGAAAGCATTGCCAGTGAGTTTGTGCACTTGGTAGTAAAGGATTCCACGTAAGCACATTGAGGTGAGAGGAACTTTTGAGTTTAGTCAGGTCATAACTGAATTTTGGTAGATTAACATTTGCATAGTCTGTGAATACTGAGGCACTGGAGGATGCTTTTGGCTCAAGTCTTTGGTGAATGTGACTGACTTGTGGTCCAATTTGACCAGGGAGGAGGTTACAATAGGTGGGGAGCAAAGCTGTCCTATATTAGTAAAGACCAAGTCCAGGATTTTATCTCCCCTGGTTGAGGTTTGACCTAACTTGTCCAGGGAGTTTGCATTTATGAAGTGTAGAAATCTCTGGGCATACATGTTTGAGGAAGTATATGTCTCCCACTTGATGGTAGAGTAGATGAAGTCTCCTAGGAGAATGGTATTTGGCTTAATACGTAAGAACTTCATCCTGGTTAAGTAGGAGATATGGACTAAGGGGGGCAGTGTAGGTATAGTAAGCTTTGATGAGATCAAGGGTTTTGCTTATAGAAAGTTGCTGTGGATGAGTTCCATGTCAATATCTAGTCTAATGAGACTCAAGGTGAGATTTGTTTAAGAATATAGAGACACCTCTGCCTTTAGTACCTACTTGTAATTTGATGGGGCTGTACGAGTGATAGACATTGAAGCCCTCCATTGATAGAGTGTTTTCATTGGTCTTGAACTGGTTCTGTGTGACAATGCATATATCTACATTTCCATGGTATGTGATGATTACAGTAGTGATTGCAGGGTGTGTGTTTTTGTAAAGGCTCCTATCACTGAGCAGCAATACCTTAATGCTGTCCTAATTCTGTTTAGTTATGTTAGAATGTTCCTAAAACAGGTACAATAGATGTGGACAAGGATTTAGCTAATATAAGAAAGCTTTGGTAGAGAGGTGCAGGCTGTAACTAAAAATGCAGTTTGGATTGTCTGCCATCTCTTACCTGAATGATATATATTGTACTCCCTTAGAATGACACTAGAATCTAACCCAATTGTTGAGGTCTGTTATCTTTGGATAGTATTGTAGCACCATTCTTATTCCACAGTGATTTGATATGTGTGTATGTGTGTGTGTGTGTGTGTGTGTGTGTGTGTGTGTGTGTGTGTATATATATATATATATATATATATATATATATATATATATATATACTGTTGTTGTTGTGTCTTTCGGCTTTTCCTGGTTAGGGGTTACCAGCCCTGACGCACAACCTTCAACAAAGGTACGCCCATTCATGCATGCCTCCACGCAGAAGACGCTCTAGCTGAGAATCGAACCGGACAGCGTCTTACTGTGAGGTGACAATGCTACTGCAGCACCACCACCGCGTATATGTATATATATATATATATATATATATATATATATATATATATATATATAATATAAGTAAAAGGCTTAAAAATGTGTGCCTGTCAGCATATAAGAATAACATAGTGAAGATTATGATAAATGGATGGTTGAGCAAAGATATAAAGGTAAAAAAGGGTATTAGACAAGGTTGCCCATTGAGTGGTACATTATTTGTATTAGTAATGAATGCAGTATCAACATATGTAAATAAGGAGATGGATGCTATGAGCTATATTTCAAATGAAGAGATAAAAATCCCCATTTTGCTAAATTATGCAGATTATATTATTATTACAACAAACAATGATGCAAGCATAGCTACAGTGATACAACAAATGCAAGAAATCATTCAGGTTATTGGTTTAGTATTAAATAGAGACAAAAGTCAAGGTTTAAGTTTGAAGGAAAGATCAGGGGAATTAATTTCAACAAGGATAAAATTAAGATAATTGGGAAAAATTACTGGAAAGAAAAAAAATTGTAAATTTCATATGGAAAGAAAAAATAGAGGAAATAAAACACCTGTGTGTTTTGGAAGTCTTTTAAGCTTTCCTTTAAAAAGAAAGTTTATTTAATAAATTCTGTTTTGTTAGCAAAGATGACTTATTTAGCCAGAGTTTATAGTCTTCCTTTGAACTTAGAGAAAGATGTTTACAATATAATATTTCTTTTATTTGGGGATTGAGGTTGAACCCTGTGAAAAGAAGGGTGTTTATTTATTATTTATTTAACATTTGTTTACCGGGATAGTCTGACAAGACCAGGTCCATTTACAGTAGAGGCCCAGGGAGAAAAGCTCCACATTTACATAATCAGACAAAAAAATCAGACAGAAATGTAAAACAGACAAGAAGAATATCAACAACATATGAAGTAATAAAATATATGAAAAGTGAAAAAGGAGGCTTAGTGCCAATAAACCCTATAGTGTATATGACATAATTAAACTTATATACAGTAATGAAATGTTTAAAGGAATATGAGGGCTCATTAATGAAAATATTAAGTCTGAAATGTAAATCAGAATGGTTGATTTTTTTTAGTTCAAGAAAAAAGACAGTTTTTTTAAATAAGAAACGGAAAATGATGAAGACAAGATTATATTTTAGAAAATAAATATGAATGAAATTGATAATAAGAGAAAAGAACGGTAGGATAAGACTGTGAAAAAATATTACAGGATATATCCTTGGAAGGAATTAAATATTGAGAAAAGAAGTACTATTATTGCAAGAATGAAAATTGTAAAAAAAAAAAACATATAGAAGGTTAAGATTTTTAATGGAGATTGTCTATACAAAAATTACTAGTGAAGTAGAATATGCCATCTAAAAATTTTTGTATAAAAAACAGAATCTGTTTGTGTTGTGGGGAATTTGAAACTTGTGGACATGTTTTTCAGAATGTAAAAGATCAAAAATGTTATGGAGAAAGATTATAGATAAGAAATATGTAAACAAATTTAAAGATGTAAATAATTTAAACATGGATATAATTGAATTTGAGTATTATAGAAACAAAAGTAAGAAAGAGGCCAAAAGATTTGATGAAAAATATTTGTTACATTATAGTTGATCTGGAATCAGACAGTTAAGGAAATTATGCTTAATGAAAAATGGGACTTGGCAATAATGAAAAAAATAAGGGACTGGTTGTGGAAATTTGAGTGGGGGGTCTAAAAATTAAAAAGTATGTGATTTGTTAATGGTGTGTGTGTGTGTGTGTGTGTGTGTGTGTGTGTATATATATATATATATATATATATCTATATATATATATATATATATATATATATATATGTAGATGGGTTCACTATGAAATCTCGAAATACTGAAATCCCAAATTTCAGTATTACGAAATTACGTAGCCGAAACCTTAAAATACCAAAAACCCATAAATGCGAAACTCAAAATCCCGAACCTACACTACACACAGAGCACACACATAAACATACACACAACTCCCCCCCACAAGCACACAGACAAACCTAGACCACATATAAGCAGGGGTGCACCTCCCACACCCCCCTACTTATATATACTAACTCTGAGATTGCACAATCAGACACACAGAGGTAACTCACACCCGCACATTTTACAGTCCCTCGCACACACACATATCACAGTCACAACACACACTGACATACACTAGAGCCCCTAACCAACACACTTACACATACATACATACATACCCAAACTAACACCTAATCATTCACACACCACAACACCAGAAGTGCTAATTCAAAATCTCCATACTTCGGGATTTTTAATTTTGTGCCTCTGGTGTTTTGGGATTTC
>NC_056726.1:1302537972-1302542972 GCF_019279795.1 Protopterus annectens
TCTTTTATTTTTATTGTGTTTAACAATGGTATTATTGAGATGAGTTTGGGTGTTTTTAGGAAAAAATATTAGTTTTATTAAGGTTTAGTTTGTAGTTAGACATAGTCGAGAAATGTTCAATTGCAGCTATTATTTTGTTTATATCTGAATTTGGTGTAGTGCAGTATATGTTCAGATCATCTGCAAATGCAGTGAGGTATATTTTGAAGTTGTGTATTGATGGAGGATTGTGATATGTATTTTGTTTAATGTATAGAAAGAGTGGTTCTAGGTATAGGTTAAACAGGAAGGGTGATAGTGGGCATCCTTGTCTTGTTCCATTTTTTATTAGGATCCTATTTGACCAAGTTTTATTTATATACAGAGATGTGTATGGGTTGCTATAGATACTTTGGATGATCTGAATGAAGTTATTGGGTATATTAAAGTAGGGTAGTGTTTGGAGTAAGAATTCTAGATTGACCCAATCAAATGCCTTGTGGGCATCCACTACCATTGTGTAGATGTTGATATTGTATCGGTTAGCGTAGGATATTAGTGCATCTAATGTTAATATATTGTCACTAGTCTGTCTATGTGGTGTAAAACCGGATTGTTCTGGGGAGAGGATTTTTTCTATCAGATTTTTCATTTTGTTTGCAAGTATAGAGGTAAATATTTTAGTATCTATATTTAAGAGGGAGATGGGTCTGTAGCTGTCAGGGTTTTTGGGGTCTGTGTGTTCTTTTAATATAAATATAGTTTTAGAGGCATTAAAGTGGATATCATTTATTTTATAGTTTATTATGTAATTCAGTGTATAGTATAGTAGTTTGGCTATCAAGGGGGAAAATGCTTTGTAAAATTCTGATGTGAGTCCATCCGGACCAGGAGCCTTATGCACTTTTAAGTGTTTGATTGTTGTAATAATTTCACTGATGGATATTGGCTCAGTTAGTTTTTTTTGTTGGTCTAAATTGAGTTTAGGGAATTTCAGTTTTTGAAGAAAAAGAATTCTATCTTCCTTTGAGGTTTGTAGTATTTGTGCTCCATATATTTGAGAGTATATTTGTTCAAATGTTTTAATAATGTCTTCATTTTTTGTGTAGTTTTTGTCTCTGTAGTTTATTTCTGATATATTGGAGGCATTTTTGTGTTGGCAGATAATTCTGGCCAGAGCTCTAGATGGTATTTGAGCTTCTTCTGCGTAAGTGGCTAACATTCTGGCTTCATAGAAAGATAGGTTCCTGGTTTCTAACATATATAGATCCCTTTGCAGTTTTAAAAGTTCTGCTTCTGTTTGGTTCTTAGGGTTATTTATTAGTTCTTTTTCAAGATGCTCTATTTTCCCTTTCAGTATATGCTCCTCTTTCAGTTGTATTTTTTTACAGTATGCTGCTTTTTTGATAAACAATCCTCTGATTTGTGCTTTGGTTGCAGCCCATTCTATGTCAGTTGGTACTTGGGAGTTAGTGATATTTGTAAGAGCTATTTTTAGTATTGCTTCTGTTTCTTTTATTACATCCATTTTGGAAAGCAAATTAGGGTTTAATGACCAATTATGACCCCTGTTCTCTAAATATATCTTTTTGTCCCAGTTAATGTTCAGTGTGATTTTGGAGTGATCTGAAAAGAACCTGGTATGTATAGTTATTGTTGGGTCCATGTTAATGAATATGTCAGAGATTAAGAAGAAGTCTATCCTTGACCACATTTTGTGGCATTGCGAATAGAATGTGAATTTCCCTGTTTTATCTGCACTGTTCCCATGTTTAAAAGGGTCATATAGTTTGAAATCTTGTTTGAGTTCATTAAGGGCTAATGTGGCTTGTTTATTATGTGATTTGGTCAGATTAGATTTATCCTTTTCTGGGTTTTGATATGTATTCCAGTCACCTCCAATCACTAGGTAGTGATCTTTAAATTGGTTTAAGGTTGGGTATAATGACATAAAAAGTGTTGTTGGTTATTACAGGGTGCGTAAACATTAAGTACCATTATAGGTTTTGATATTGTAGGACTATTAAATGTTACATAGCACCATCTTCCCTCCTTGTCAGCTTTGGTTTTAAGTATTTTTTCCTTAAATTGGTTTTTAATTATTATGGCAGCCCCAGCACTGTTTGTTTTCCCCTCTGAAGCTATGATTTGACTTATCCATTTCTTTCTGCTAATTTCTGCCCATTGATCTGCAGTCAAGTGTATTTCTTGTATTAGTATGAGGTTGGCTGTGGTTTTTAATGTAAGGTGTAAGAATAGTTTTCTTTTCTTCTTGTTCTGGAGCCCTTTAACATTCCATGATTCTATTTCCCACATTTATTTATTAGGTGCATTCCTTAGATATGCCATGTATATTAGTTTTGTTTTGTTAGTTTTGTATGTGTTACTGTGTGACAGTTTAGGAAAGCATCTATTTATCCCCGTCCCTACACTGTGCCTAACCACTATATCCCTGGACCAGGAATATTCAGGGGGGGGAGAATGAAGGTTCATTATATGGTTTACCTTTACATCTAATCTTGGAATGTGTTTTCTTTTTAGATATAGATTTACTCCATAGTATCCCCCCTGTGTTACTATAAACAATGTGGACAAAGCTGAACAAACTAGTTCCCTCAACAAACACTGCTACTTAATATCCTTAGCCTCTCAAACATATTATTTATACAGTGATGGTATTGCATTTAAGGTACAGCATGTATTGTTTTTGTCTTGTGACTAATTCTTTCTAATAGTATTTTTAAAACAGCATATTAATATACATTCCTCAGTAAATTATAGCAATATGTGTACCATAGTAATATTGTTAAACAATCAATCTTGTCATTTTTACATTTTTCTCTCATTTGACTTCTTTTTCCTCCCCTTTACTTATTCAGGTTTCGGCCTTCTTTGGTGCCTATAGTGATGTTTTTCCACATCAATCTGTGTGGGTTATAAAATATATACTTGGCACCTATTTAACAGAAGTAGGAAGTATAGAGAGACAAAAAAAAAAAAAAACAGCTTAGCCAAACAGTCCTTCTGCTATAGTTGACATATTAAGGCTATATTTACATTATCCCAGGATTGTTAGGTTATTTTACTAATTTCCTGAGATTACTTCTCTCCAGGATCTTTTAACACATTTCTAGTATTTACATAAAACATTTAACAATTTTTTCCCTTTTTTTTCCCAATATTAATCTATGAGATAGCATAATTCTGACAGTTTATTTCTTGCCTATTATTTAAGGCTGGAGTTTCATTCACCTACCCAGTACTGGGTGTACTGTTTTAGTGAATGGTTCAGTTCAACAGTACCTTATTTCTTCAAGGTTTTGCTTGCAGGTTGGTTGACATATATGGTGCAGCTTTCTTCTTTTAGCTGGTGCAGATCAATTTTCATTTTTCATGCAGTAAAATCCTTTGGAGCTTGCTGAAATCCATTTTGTCTGACTGTTCTTAATGAAGTCCTCAAAAGCCTAGGGGGACTGAATTTGCAAGCCAATATCCGAGATGGGAACTTCCTTCCTATATTCGTGCATCGGAAACAGCAGTTCATTTTTGGTTCCTACCCAGGCTGTACTTCCTTTTCCTGTGTTCCTCATGGCTCACATCAATGATGTAAGGGCCTAGACAGCAAGGGGAAGATTTCAGAGTTGGATCCCAGCTAGAGTGCTCGTGAATGGGGTCGTTTTTTCATCCAAGGGTCCTTTATCTTTTTTTGTGGATTTATTTCACTTCTGAAGGTGGAATTTGCTTGAAAACAGCCAGGAATGTCTCTTTTGCCTCTTTGGGGTTAGCAACCATGTATTTAACCTCTTTGATGTAAAAGATTAACTGATTTGGATATTTCATCTGGAATTTGATTTGTTTTTCTATTATGAACCTGCAGTATGGAGATAGTAGTTGTCTTGCTTGTCTTATTTATATTGGGAGGTCTTGAGCAAAGGAGATTTTATTATTATTTCAGGGGAGTGTGCCTTTTTTCTTTGCTGCCAGTATGATTTTATTGACATCTTGGTAGTTTAATATTTTAATATAGACAGGTCTTGGTTTCAGTGATGTTTGCATTTCCCTCAGGGCTCTGTGGGCTCTCTCTATTGTTATTTGCTGCATTTCTTCAGATTCCTCTAGGAGAGAATTTATTATTTGCTTGATTGTTGGTATTAGATTGTTATGAAGTACAGTTTTAGGTATTCCTCTGATGATGATATTGTTCCTTCGAGATCTTGCTTCCAGGTCTGTTAATTTTGCTTGTAAGTTTTGTATTTCTTTGTCATGGGCATCCGTTTTTTGAGAAATAGAGTCTATTTTTATTTCATTTTCTATTATTTTGGACTCAGATTTTTCCATTCTGGATATTATTTGGCTGAATGAGTCACCAAAGGTTTGAAATTGTAATGATAAGTCCTTTAATGCTTGCTGGATAGGTAATAAGGCAGAATTTATGTCTTCCAGATTAGCTGGCTGGTCTGTCTTGGATTTATTTGTATTTTTAGAGTTGTCAGTTTGTTTAGTTGTCTTTTATCTTTTTGAAGTTGTGTCTTTCTCAGGTGAGGCTAGTACTGAGAATTTGGTCTTAGTTGTTGTTGTTTCCATATTATTTTCCTCTTTTGACATCTTGCTGTATAGTGTTTTACCAATCTTGCAGTCAGATGCAGGACCTTAGTAGCACATTGCTTAAGCTGTTATTCAGACATCTTAGTTAATCCTGCTGTTTCTGAGCTGAATCTGTCACTTTTTCTTCCTCTTTTGTTTGCTGGATGATATTAGCAGTAAATACAGTTATTTCTGTATTATTAATTCTGCGTTGCCTTCTGGGTTTGTTTTAATCCAGGGTATATCGAGACCTAGGTGATAGCAGTGCTCACAGAACAGCGGCCATTTTGAACCCGTTTCCCATTATTTTTTACTTTGTCCAGATTACTTGTTCTGAGAGGTTAAGAGGTATGCACACAAAGTGAAAGAGGACACCTGTCGCAGTCTCAAGAACAATACAGTTTGTAGTACTCATGATGTGAAAACAGAATAACTAA
>NC_056726.1:1302547972-1302632972 GCF_019279795.1 Protopterus annectens
GCAGCAAACTCTATAGCTTATCCCATCAGCATACTCATTAACAGATCAATTAAAGAATCCCTTGTCCCAGACATTTGGAAAAAAAGCATTCATTCTTCCCTTACACAAAGGTGGCACCAACACAGACACCACAAACTTTCGACCCATAGCAATTCTCTCACCCATCTCTAAAATACTGGAAAAATGCATCCATGCCCAACTCCTCAACCACCTGCATGAAAATCAAATTTTATCACCCACTCAGCATGGTTTCAGACAAGGACACAGCACCACTACCACCCTCCTATCCTTCCTTGATACAGTTAACTGGGCATGGGCTTCTGGTAAAATAATTTCTTCACTTTTCCTTGACCTCTCCAAAGCTTTTGATACCATTTCCCACACTATCCTACTCTCTAAACTATGCACCCTCCACATTTCTCCTCCTACCCTACAATGGTACAACAGCTGTCTCTCCAATAGGCAGCAATCCACCAAATGGCAACAGTCTTACTCTCCTTTCCTCAATACTTCCACAGGGGTACCCCAAGGCTCCATACCGGGTCTTCTCTTATTTAGCATCTTTATTAACAACTTTCACACCACTATCCCATAATGCTCAGTAATCCAGTATGCTCATGACTCTACAATAATATGCACTGAAAATTCCAACTCTGAACTCCAGCAAATTACCCAGAATGCCCTCACATCAACTGAATCTTGGATGCTTAACAATCATCTTGCCCTAAATCCAAAAAAAACTAAACTAGTAATTTGTACTCCTAGGAAAACCACTCCATTTGATAAAAACTCTTCACTATACAAGCCCAAGACAATACCACTATAGAAGTTGCCCCACACACTAAATTACTAGGCATTATTATAGATGAAAACCTTAACTTTGACCAACACATAAACAATAACATCAAAAAAACACACCAAAAGCTTGGTATGCTCTACAGGCACCAACACTTTCTTAGCCTCTCTACTAGACAAACCCTTGCAACTACCTTTTTATTACCCTCTCTCTTTTATGGTGCCCCTCTCCTCACTAATATCCAAAATTCTACAAAATCCAAGCTTGCTATGTGTTACAACAGAATAGCAAAATTTGCCACCAAGGCCACATTCTCATCCCACCATTGTAAGTCACTGAAACAATTAGGGTGGCTGGAACTCCCCCACCATCTCTCAGTTACCCAACTAACTACTGTGCACAAAATAATCTACAGACCCACAGACTGTCCTGCTCTCTCAACTCTGCTTGCCAAATACCATTCCAGCAGGCATCTAAGATCTGAAAATCATCTACTTCTAAAAGTAGTTAAGCCCACCTTACCTGCTGGTCAACTCCTCTATGCCTTCACCATCGCCAAACTATGGAACTCACGTCTGCCTTCTATAAGAAACACAGGCAGCACCACCACCTTCAAACAAATACTGAAAAATCATCTCAACTCCTCCTGACTATGTTCCTGCTCTATAACCTAACCTCTTCACTCTCCTTATATGATTACTAAACCCCTATGTCTTTTGCTACTAGTGACTGATGATATTTTCTCCATATTTATTTTTATCTTCACTTGTTGATTCTGGTACAATAATACTGATCTCTGTTTATACCAATCTGATTGAATTCATTGAATTCTGCTTTAATGTATATTTTCTGTATATATTGCTGCAATCAAACAAACTAGATTCCTGCTTTTATGTATATATTCTGTATATGTTACTACATTTACTATCTGTAACACTGTTTCTGCTTCTGTACTAATTAATGTTTATATTTTTTCTGTATCTCGTTGGAGCTTTTCTCCTCGGGCCTCCACTGAAAATGGGCTCTTTTAGGCCCTGTGGACTTATCCTGGTAAACAAATGCAATAAATAAATAAATAAATATTTGTGCACATACACAGATATATATATACAAATGATCTATTTTTAAAAAGTATTTATGATGTACTTGCCAATTTGTTTTGAGGCAGAGTACAGCATTCATACCTTAATCGAAACAGTCGCAGGTTATGGCAGCAAGAAGCGGGAAAACTGGAAGTTATACCATACATGTAAGAAAGTGGTGAAATGGTGATAGCACTGACAGTAGGAGGCCAAGCCATTACCTACACTGCACAGAACAGAGATGAGCTGCATGTCTGGATCTCCTTCATAATTTGTTTTCTAACAAAGTTGGGCATTGTCTAGTGGAGATCGGATGAATGTTCTAGCTGTGTGCACACTGCTTAGTTTCAGCCTGTGCGTGATATGCGTGCATGTTTCTCAACCTCTTAGTGCAAAAATTCTAAACATAGCCAAAAATATTTAGGGGGTGGGTGGGCAAAATTAGTGACAGATTTTTAGTGTTGCTCTTATAAACTTAGAATGATGACAGGATACCAGGTTTTGCAATGGCATGTATTTTCTGAAGGATATGAAGTCTAAAACTCAAATGTTTGTCATAACATACTGGAGATTTTTCAGAAAACCATAAGTCTTATAAGGAATATACCAAAAATATGAGTAGACACTCTATGAAAGTTGTGATTGCTGAGAGGCATGAATTGTCACTTCACCCTCTCACCCCCAGTGGGAGATTGTTCACTACATGCAAGTTTGAAATCCTCTCCGTAGTCAGACCACTGATATCCCCTTACCTAAGTGTATCAAAATTAGCTGGGGAAGAGACTGAATACTAGTGGTAGAGAAATTGACTGTGGTTTAGAATCTTAGCTCTGCTTTCAGCGCATCTAGAATTTATAGCTACACTTTGCAAAAAAAAAAAGCACAGTTGTATAAAATCTTACCATAACAGTAGATGTCGTTGCATTCACTGCTGCAGTATTCATTACTTGTGGGATTCCCTGCTGTGGAAGCCCCAATGTCAGCCAGTATACCAAAGCCTACTGTTGCTTTAAGGTACGCCAAATATCACCTGTACGCCCCTGATGTAATGTAGGGTATAAAGGTGACATCCGGACATACCATCCTCAGAACTGATTGCCCCAGTAGGAACAGCAGTCTAAGGAAACCCAGAAGGTAACCAGTACATCCAGGAAGGAAAAGGACTAGGGGGAAGGAGGGTGGGAGTGAATACTTCAGCCGTGCAGGCAAGGACACATACTGTTATGGTAAGATTTTATAGAACTGTACTATGTCCTTACATTCACTGCTGCAGTATTCATTACTTGTGGAAGAGTGCCAAAGCTCAGGAAGAAATTTGGGAGGAGGAAGGAGCAGGAAAGCCCTCTAAGAAGCCATGAAGAATGGCCCTAGCAAAACCAGCTCTAGCTCTGGAGATACCACCTAGCTTGTAGTGGTTGGTAAATGTATGCACAGAAGTCCAGGTAGCTGCTTCAAGAATAGAATTAGTGTCTTAGCCCTTGAAAAAAGCATCAGAGGAAGCCACAGCTCTAGTAGAATGAGCCTTTACAGAAGAAGGAAGGCTTTCACCATGAAAAGTGTAGCAAAAACAAATAGATTTAAAGTCCAGGAAGAAATAGTTTGCTTGAATACAGTTAATCCTAAAGACATAGGATGAAAAGAAACAAACAACTGATCAGATTCTCTAACAGCCTTAGTCTTTTCCAAATAAATTCTGAGTTGTCTATGCACATCCAAACTATGCAGCACCCTGTCAGTGTCAGATTAAAGAGCAGTGAAAAAATTAGGCAAATGAATATACTGATTAAGAGACAAGCCATTACCCCCTTAGGCATAAACGAAGGATTAGTATGCAAGGAAACCCCGTCTTTATGAAATATCAAAAAAGGACGGCAAGCCATAAGGACTTGCAACTCAGACACCTGTCTGGCAGAAGTAAGAGCTAACAAAAGAACAGTCTTCCAGCAGCAATAATGGTGCAAGGAAGCTGAAGCAGCAGGCTCAAAAGGAGCCTGAGTCAGCTTCTCCAAAACAAAATGAAGATCCCAGGGAAGAGGAACAGGCTTCCTGGGAGGTCTAATATTAAGGACGCCTTTAAGAAATCGTTCAGCTTCAAATGTAGAAGCTAAAGGTGAAGTTAAAGGCAGACAGGCAGAGATAGCTGACAAGTTGGCCTTAATAGAAGAATAGGCCAAACCAGCATTGAGCAACTCACACAAATAAGAGAGAACCAAAGAAACATCTACAGTAAGTGGGCCCAGGTTATGAGAAAGACATCAAATAGAAAATGTCTTCCTTTGGATAAGTAGGATTTCCTAGTAGGAGGTTTCCTGGCCTCCTGCAGGACCTTCAGCATGTCCTCAGCAAAAAGGTCTCTATGAGGAATTAAAATCCTATCACCCACAGTGTCAACTGAAGCATGGACAGGTAGAGATGGATGAGACATCCCTTGTCTTGTGTGAGTAGATCCACCGTGTGAGGTACCTTGTGATGATTGCCCTTGGCTAAGTGGAGAAGTAGAGAGAACCAGTGCTGTCCTGGTCAAAAGGGAGTCACCGACAATATTTTGGGAGCATCTGTTGAATCTTGAAATGGACTTTTGGAATGAGAGGAAGGGGAGAGAATGCATAAAGAAACATCCCCTTCCAAGAAAATGACAGGGCATCCACATTCCATACTAGAGCACGTGGGACTCTGGCACAAAACAGAGGAAGTTGTCTGCTCAAAGAGGAGGCAAATAGATGTACTTGAGGAATACCCCACTGGTGGACAACATCCAGAAACACATCCCTGTGAAGCATCCGTTTGTGGGACTGAGTTAAGTACCTGCTCAGAGTGTCTGCCACAATATTCTGACCTGAAAGGATAAAAACTGCCTGAAGAATCACTTGATACTTGACAACAGGATCCCAAATCAGGAGTGCCATCCGGCAAAGAAGGTAAGGTCTTGTCCCTCCCTGTTTGTTTATATACCACATCACTGTGGTATTGTCTGTGAATATTTTCAGTGGCACTGGAGAGAAAAGAGAATGAAAAGCCTGAAGAGCCTGTATAAACTCTTATCTCTTTGACACTGATGTGCTTCTTCTGTTGCAGAGATGACCACACACTATGTACCTTTAGCGAGCCAAGTGTTGCCCACTCTATCCCATGTCTGAAGCGTCTCTGAACAGTTCCTGAGAGGGAAGAGAGCAATGAAAAGGGAGTCCTGGATTCAGAGACAACTGCTGAATCCACCGGTGAAGTTCCTTTTTGAGACAAGGAAGAAGAGGACCTGCAAAGTCTAGAGGATGTGCATGTTGAAGCCACACTGACTTCAGAAACAACTGAAATTTTCTCATGTGGATTTTGGCTAGAGGGAGCATCAGAATGGTGGATGCCATGAAACCTGGAGCTCTCAGAAACTCCCTGGCTGTAATGGATGCAGAGGAAGAAGAGTTTGAAAGTAAGAAATGAGAGTTAAGGTCTTTGGAGGAGGCAGGGATGCCAGCACTGGCACTGTCTGAATCCTGCATCACAGAAAAATATGATCCTGAGAAGGAGCCAGAGAAGACATTTGAAGTTTATTGTGAACTCCAGGCTCTGAAGAAGGGAAATGGAAAAATGAAGATTTTGCAAAAGGATCTCTGGGGAGAATTCTTGAAATAACAGGTCATCTGAGAAAGGAAATATCTGAATTCGTTGAGGCCTGCAAAAGGCAATCACAGCAGCAAATCATTTGGTGAATACCCTTGAGGCAGTATAAAGGCCAAATGGCAAAGTGAAGAACTGAAAATGCCAGGAAGCAACAGAGAAACACAAAAACATCCTGAAAAGATGATGGATTGGAATATGAAGATAAGCATCCTTGAGATCCAGAGACACCATATAGGTCTGAGGGAGCAAGAGAGGAAACAGAGTCTGAAGAGACAGCTTCCAAAAGGAGGGCACATTCAGAGACGTGTTTAGATAAGACAGGTCTGGAATTAGTTTCCAAGTGCCCTCTTTTCTGGGCAATAGAAACATTCTTGAATAAAACCCTTTCCTCCTTGGGGACACAAGTATTTCTTGAATAGTATCCTGAGACAAAAGATCTCGAAGAACCTCTGAGGAAAAAAGGAAGTTGTTCCCGAGGAGGCTGAGAAATTACCTTAAAAGGAGGATTAGATTTACATATCATGAAGTACCCCTGATGAATGAAGGGTAGAACCCAAGAATCCTGCTTAATCTGAAGTCCAGCAGGAAGAGAAAGAGAAAGGTGAAAAGAAAGAGGAATGTGGCTGGGAAGAGACGGATAATCACACAGCACCAGGTTTATCAGGAAAGGAAGGCTTCTGAATCTCTGAAGTCTGAGTGGCATTAGCAAGCTGAACCCACTTGCAACTCTTTTTACCTTTTTTAGGAGGGCAAGATTGCCTACAAACAAAGGCTGGCCCAATGGGGTAGTTTCTCTGAAATGTAGGCACTGGAGAAACAAACACATGTTTAATTTCCTGTAAGGCCTTCTCCTTATCCTGAAGAGACTTAAACCTGCAGCTGCTTCCACAAACAAAGGTTTACTATTCAGTGGAACATCCATCAACTTAGCCTTAATATCACTAGGTAAAGGTTGAAGCCTAAGCCAAGAATACCTCTACATCACTGAACCAAAAGCAGCAGCACTAGAAGAGGCATCTGCTGCATCACATCTAAATTTGATAGAATGACGAACCACTTGAGAGGAAGTTCCTAGCAAGGAAAGAGAAGAAGTCTTACCCTCAGAATTTGGAGATCAGAAATACGGTGGCAGGTCTGAGAAAGGACAGCCAACACTTACCTAGACATATGGGTCTGATAATTAATAGTCCTAAAAGCTAGGGTTGCAGAAGTGTTAACCTTCTTACCCAGCCTTTCCATAGTCCTGCTATCCTTGTCTGAAGGCAGTAACTTGGGCGAAGGAAGCACTTGAGACAGCTTATCAGAGGCTACAGACACTACAGTGGGGTCAGCAGCAGGGCATTTGTACAAGAAGCTACACTCCTCAGGCACCCTATAAAACCTATCGGGATTCTTGGGAGCGGGAGACAGAGAATCAGGAGCATACCTCTCAACCTGGAAACATTAAAAATCTGGACAAAGGCCCATGAAAAATAGGTACAAATCTGTAAGCTGATTAACATAAAATGTGCATACATAATTAAGCAACCTCGCCCACTCCAATGGAATTGAGGGATATCAACTTTCAAGCGCAAACTGAAGAACAGACAACCAAAATATGGCCCCAGAAACCCAGAACCTGTAGTAAATGGTAACCATTTTCTTTTAAATGTGTAGCAATGATGTTTACTGGGAAGGGAGAAGATGATGGACCTTAGGATTTTGTTTTCAGTGACTTGCAGCATGTGGGTTTTATGGTAAAAGTAGGGTATTTAATGGTAAGCAATTATCTAATCTTAGAAAAATAATATTTATAGTTTGCTTGGACCTCCAAAAGTCATTCTTCATGGCCTACTGATTAGTGGCGTAGCTATAGTTTGTGCTACCCGGGGCTGTCTTTGAGTTTGCAGCCATTCCCCCCTCACAAAATCATGGTCGAATGGGGCCTCCCCATAATCAGCCCTCCTCCCTGCAGCTATTCCAATGTCCCATTACTTGGCTATTTCACCCCATTTACCATAAACACTGTAATGTGCATATTGTTTTACTTCTACAATGATTTGTATTTCATTTAAAAGTTTTATTTTACATTTTATAGCACAAACACTAATAGACATCTGCTAAACAAAGCAATGCAGTCTCACAATGAAAACAGACAACATTAGAACTTCTCTGCCCTTGAAACTCACATTCATTGAAACAGCATTGAAACCCACATTCAAAGAAAATACATCTGGCCAGTGGCAGATAAAGATAACTTTGGGCTGTTTTCAAATCATAGGCCCCTTGCACACGAAACATACATGTGTTCTTTGATACACCTTCTTGGTTGTATTAAATTTTATTCCTTGTATAATACAATACAGTTGTTAGAGGGTGTTTTAAATTTATTGTTTTAAACATTTTTCCAGTAAATAATGAAATAAAATGCATGCACCAATAATGACAAAACTGGCCAATTCAGAACATTTCCATCATAAAAGTCTACTCAAACTTCTACAATCCACCAGTATCAGTAAATATGCACAAGTAAAAGCCATATAAATAATTGCACACTAAAGAGATCTGTAAGTAATGAAGAGGTTGCTGCTAGCAAACAACTTTATGTTTCATCGTTTCATCTACAAATAAATTGTCTGTTGCCCTTGAGAAATAAATTGCCTATGTTACATTAAAAAATGATAAGCTAGCAATATTGCAATAAGGAATGGATGGCAAACTGATAACAGGTTGATAGTTACTAAGTATCTCCGCCAAAGAGGACATTCTCAGGACTGCAGCATCCACCCCGTTTAAAAGTACAACACAGTACAGTATCAGCAATGCATCTACATACTGTGGGAGTAGAATCCACAGCCTTCTGCTCCAAAAGCAAGTACTCAACCTGTTATGCTATAAACAATGGAAGCCAGCTCAGCATAAACAGCACTAAACTTCTCTTCCCCTGAAGCTTTCAGTTCCTTGTAAAATCCACTTGACACTCAACCGTATCTATCAACTTTGCAGCACAAGAAATTTGGAAAAAGTCAAAATTATGGTGGGGTAAAAGCCCTAAAACCAGGGACACATTTAAACATTGCTTGTATAATCTTGTAATGTTGCTAGAATAAAACATTGTGTTACCACCATGTGTTTCACTGCCAAGTCTTGAACCCAGTACCCTGTGCACTACAGTCAGAGCAAAACACCAACATCTCAAATTAGCTGTTTCCTGAAGGATTGAAGACTGAAACTTAATTGGCTATCATTTAGTGAATTCAGTTCTCACTATAGCTTTCAACCTCTTAGCACAAAACACCTGTAAAAAGCCAATAATGGGGGAATACAGCCCCCCAAACATATTCAGTAAATTCAGTTCTCAACATAGCTCTCAACCTCTTAGCACAAAACACATGGACAAAGCCAATAATGGGGGGAATACAGCCCACAAACATATTCAGTGAATTTAGTTTTCACCATAGCTCTCAACCTCTTAGCACAAAAAACCCAGACAAAGCCAATACTGGGCGAATACAGCCACAAAAATAGGGACAGATTTCAAATGTTGATCTTATAAACTTAGAAAATTGCTAGAATAAAAGGTTTTGGGTTACCATGTATTTTCTAAAGAATATGAAGTCTGAAATTCAAATGCCTGTCATTATTTAGTGAATTAATTCCTTTACCGATTTGCCACAAAAATCCAGAAAACCACAGACTTTATGAAGAACAGAACAGAAATATGAGGCAAAAACCTGGACAGCTTTCACAAATAGTGGTGGGTAGGGAATTCAGGCTCCTGCTACCTGTACCCAAGGTACAGGGTTTGAGCCTGTGTAACTCACTGTAGCCACCAGGTATATTTAACTGGGGCATTTCACACACCCACACACACACACACACACACACACACACACACACACACACACACACACACACACACACACACACACACACACACACACACACACACACACACAAGTACTGAATAAACAAACCAAGCTGTTCCCGGACAGAATAAATTCCCTCAGCTTGCTTGCAGCAGAACAATTCCATTTCCTTGCAGCTCTTGGAAGAAAAAGCCAGAAATGCTTGCATGTTACCCCTGAGCACAATTCCAATAGGCTGGCAGACTGTTCTTGAAGCTGATGTCATCGCGCACATGATGATGTCAGGTCAAAAGTCTGAAGTTTAAAAAAATAGCTGGGAAAATTGTAAATTAAGGGGTGCCACTCAGGAATCATGGCACCCCATTATTTGGACCTCAAAACTGGTAACAACCACAAAAGTTTGTACGGTTTAGAGGTATGATCAGGAGCTTTAGAGGCATTAGAAAAAGCATCCAACAAAGCAGGCAGCAGGTGTAGGAGATTCCATCTGCAACAACTCATAGTACCTTTTATGGATATCTGACACCTGAGCACACTACCACTTAAAAAGTTCCATCATCCTAGAGAATGTTCCCCTAAGGAAATTTATTCAAAAGGAGTATCAGGACTATTAGAGTCCTCCTTCTCTGACCCATAATCCAAAGGAGAGGAATTTGAGTAGAATAAGCCAGGGAACCTTCATCAGAATCTGACTCTTCTTCAGAAGAATCCTGTTCTCTAGGTCTTTCAAGGAGGAGTAGAAGACCAAGGAGGAGCAGGAACAGAAACCCCCTGAGAAGGTTTTAATGACATTAAAGCATTAAGCAACCCCTGAGTAAAGGCTTGCACTCACTTTGCGGATCCCTGGCAGCAGAAGAAACATGTTTATTTTTTGTGTCTTCTTTAACAGAATGTCTGCCCTATAAAACCTAGAAGGCTCTGACACAGGATGGCATTCAATAATTGTAGAAGGAACTTCTTCCCTAACTAGAATCTGTGGAAACCCCTGAGGCCCCTCAGAAATAATCAATTATGGTTCCCCCTGAACATCTGAAATGGATGCCGGCACAGTCATCAGACGTGCTGCCAGCTGGATCCTCGCTGGCCTCCAACCCGGTTGTGGCAGAGGAATCTCACAACAAAGCCGGGCAAGCCTCTGGGTTCTCACTGACCTTGGGAGAACCACACGGCTGAGGTTAGACAGCAGAAGATATTGGTCTTACCTTTTTCAGCTTCTTCTTCCCTAATGGCTAACCGGGTTCCTATCAGCAGACCAAAGATGCATGTATTCAAATATATCTTGGTCAAACTGACAAAACCAAAACTGCAAAATATCGAAGCAGCATGTAAGTGAATTCTTTCCCAGGGAAAGAATTTGCTTGACCGCTTCGGTACTTTGCCATTTTCAGCACTGTAGTGCGGTCTTGAAGTTGGTATATTTAAGTAGGGGGATGTGGGTGGCAAAGCCCCCCACTTAATCTCATGTTTTAATGTGCTTTCTTTTTTTTTTTTGTTGGAACAGCGATTTTTTTCTCTTGGAAAAAAAATCTCTGTTCTGACAGTTCGGTTTTGTAAGCTTTCGCTTACATGTGGCCAATTAATCACCGTTCGCTTACCTAAGCGTTCGGTGATCTAATATAGACCCAGCTAACCCTCTGGGTGGGAAGTTCCTTTCATTCTTTCTTTAGGGAGAAGCATAAGATGCTGGTTCTCAAGATACAAAGAAAGGGAAGAAAGCCTACTACAAAGGGTTTTTGTAATGAAAGCCTGACAAATAGGGCAGGTTATATGGTCGTGAGAAGCTCCTAGGCAAAAAATACACTTATTGTGCTGGTCTTTATGTTGAATCTGTCTCCTGCACTGGCATTTACCTTTCCTGGATGACATTAACCCACTGAAGCACCAAAAACCTAAGAAAAAGAAAACCCCAATGGGGTACTTATCTGCAATGGCTCAGAACCAGCAGGAATATGTAGGCAGTACCAAAGAATGAAAACTGCATTCAAACTAGCAGGAAATGACATCAGGCATTCAGCTTGATGATCTGGAGATGCTTTCAGAATGCTGGCAAAGAAGTTTTGAGGATGGTATGTCCGGATACCATCTTTATGCCCTACACTATGTGAGGACCATATGGGTGATGTTCTGCATACCTTAAAGCAACAGTCATCTTTGGTATACTGGCCAGTGTTGGGGCTTCCACAGCAGGGAATCCCACAAGTAATGCATACTGCAGCAGTGAATGTAAGGACATAGTATAGTTTCAGTGGCTAATTTCCAAATGTCTTGCAAACAGCGCTATGAATCAAGTTCTAAAATTTATTCTTCTCTATCTATCTGTCTGTATGCCTGTGTATCTAACTGCTGGACTTATCCAGTGTTCCTTTTCGGTCACAAGTCAGCCAAGCAATATTGAGTGTGGCAAATAAACAAAAAAGAAAGTTATCCAGTTGCAATAATAAAAAGTGTATTATTAAGCTCCATTACCACAAAAGACTCAGCGATTTTCACAGCATACATAAACACTACTTCACTGCAGACCGAAAGAGATAATAATCTAACAAGTACAACTTCAAAGTTTCAGTGTCTCAGACTCAACATGCTGCACAATGAGCTTTGAAGTTGGGATGATCAAAAGGCTTAGTTCTATGGCTGACCCAAATACTTCAATTCATTTTTAGCCACTTTTATTGAAAATAATAAGTGTAGATCCATGGGTGCGCACATGTTTATGTGTGTGTGTGTGTGTGTGTGTGTGTGTGTGTGTGTGTGTGTGTGTGTGTGTGTGTGTGTGTGTGTGTGTGTGTGCGCACATGCCCGTGCACGCATTGGAGGTAGGAGAGTGCTACAATCCTGTGATGAGACATTAAACTGAGGTCCCTGCTGTGCTGTACACCAACACTGTTGCATTTGTAAAGACAGTCTCCTGCTGTAGCTTAGGTCAGAAAGAACATACTGGTGACGGGTATGAACCAGGTATGTAGGCACATTTTGACATCATTCACAAATCTCAGAAGAGAGGAAGAAAAAACAGATGACTATAATGGCTTACAAGTGGTTCACACATAGGGTTGGTGGTTGACTTAATGGTTAAGGTGTTTTACTTGTCAGGCACAAGATACAGGACTTGATTCTCACCTTTGGAGATTACTTAGGCATGTAATAGTCTGCAAACTGATTGCCTAGTACTAACCTTTGAACCTATAAGATGGTTTAGGGGGTAGGGGTTGGCATAATGGTTAAGGTGTTTACCTCACAGATGAAGGTACAAGGCTTGATTCTTTACCTTAGTCACTCCCCAGATATTGGCTAGGCTATAATACTCTGCAAACTGATTGACAAGCATTTGTCTATGAAGCTATAAGAAACACTCTGCTTTACAGGATGGCAACTATTTAAAAACTTTGTTTTGGAAACAAATTAAGAGGAGATAAATTAATGTGCAGCTTTATTCTGAGATACTGCTAGTGCTTGTAAAAGATTCAGCTCTTGGCTTAGTGACATACTGAGGTCATTACACAGACTGTTCTTCATAAAAACAATAATGCCAGAAGCATATTTTTGATAAAAAGACAGTGCTAATCAAAATGACATACCATAGGAGTTGTACATGGTAACACATTGTGGAAAATTGTGCTAATTTTTCTTTTATAACTAAGAGAATATTTGTCAAAGAATTCATGCCAATACATCACAGGCAAAGACATAAACATAGTAACAATGAATAACCACATTGATAGTACAGTAACATCACTGTTAAAAAAAAAAAGTCTACCTGGTCTACTACAAATGTCCATGACCTAGGTTCATAGGTGGATATTAGGTTCTCTTCCATGATGGGAACTTTTTAGCCTAGACATACTTCCCATTTGTCACCTAGTTGTGTTATCCCATGGTGTTTGACTGTCTTTGCTGTAGCTATGTTTAAATACTTTTCATTTGTAGCAGGTTATTTGGTTTGGGTCTCACCTTCACTGCGTGATTTATTTATACACTTTGTTATTAATAAGGGTCCCTACTATAAGGTAGGGCATTTAAGCACTGCCTCTGGTGCTTGAAGACTACTGTTTTGAAGTGAGAGACTCAAGTGTCTTCTAGTTCATGTGGGCTGCAGATCACACTTGGACTTTAATATGAATTCAGTCAAGATACGCAGCCATGTGGAGAGACTGGAGCTGCTACACCTTCCCTGAATGCATTATTCAAGTTTAAGCAAGGTAAATTAAGCAGCCACTGCAGATAAATGAGAAGGGGTGGGAGTAGAGTGTAGGGTTTCAAGATTTTTAGGGGATTCAGGTTTAGGGAGCAGAAGAGCTTTAGAGTTAGGGAGCAGGATGGGAGTTAAAAGTTAAAGAGAGGCAGGAGAGTTTTACGTTTAGGGTATAGGAGGGGAGTTTAGGATTAGGGAATTGTAAGATTAGGGAGTAATATGGGAGTTTGGGTTTAAGGAGTGGAGTTTTAGATTTAAGTAGTGATCAGGGATTTTAGGTTTAGGGAGGGAAAGTGGTTTCATAGGTTCATAGGTGTGTACTAGGCTAATGGCCTTGGAGCCTTTACAAGCCTAGCCCATAGAAGTTCCCTGGCATTGTGCCGCCTGACGTTAGTACCCAGTGCCTCTATCAAGTAGAGCCACTGGAGTGATCCCCAAGGTAAACTTTCTATTTCTCATCCACTCATCAAGATTTATCTTGAAGAGGACCAGTGAGGTGCTCTGCTTATAGGTTTCAGGGTTAGGATTAGGGACCTAGGACTCAGGTTTAGGGTTAGGAAATAGGTGGGAGTTTTTCAGTCAGATTTAGGGCTCTGGTGGAACTATACAGTTTAACAGAGTCAGATGGTAGGAAGGCTACATAATTAAATAAGATTGGGCTACTCGGAGTTAGTGACAAAAGAGAATATTCTTATATATCGATAATTACATACATCAATTAATCAATTAAACTAAATAACATTTAATATTACAATATAAAATTTATAATAAACTTTAATAATTTCTTCTAAAAAAACCATTAGGTGACATAGTATTATATTTCAAAAATATAAATAGTTTCTTTAAACAACAAAATATTTTTAATTAATCTATCATCACCTTTTTAATGAAGACACTTTCTGTCCATTTTATTATTAAAACAAAAATCCAATATATCAATATTATATCCTCCCTTCTCAAAATATAATAATCATAAATATTCTGTTCTAAATCTAACCACATTATTTATTACATAGTCTAGAATCTCATCTCCATAAGGAATAGCAGATAATGTATGGGGGGGGGGATGACAACTAGTTCCAAAAAGAAACTGATGACCATCCATAAATTTACGATATACCGTAGTATTAATCTGCTCACCTACCACTCCAGTTAACATAATATTCTTATATATCTTTGTAACTCTGGCAACCTCAAAGTTAGTAAACAGGGAATATTTCATGTTTGTGTACATTGAAGTTCTTCCTGGGGTGTAGGGACATACGATAAACGTGGTTTCTTTGTCGATATATCAAAATTCTATATATTTGTTTTTTTTCCCAAAAATGTGTTTATAAAGATATATTAACAGCAAATGTTGGTAGGAATCTTTTAATTGCTGGAGCAAAGTATTCAAGCTTCATGTATACTTTTCTCCTTTCAAAGAAAATATCTGGCTATTAAGCAAATTGCATACGTGATTCAGAAGTAAGTTTGCTTCATGAACTGCCAATCACACTCATTTTCAGTGGCTATGTATGTAATAAAGATATGTCCATGATAATTATAAATGCAAAAAAGTATCTGTTATACAAGGAAAACATGTAATCATGGAAATAAAACATTGAATGGTATTTATGCTTACTCAGAGCTGGATCATGTTGAAATGGGGCCCTAGGCAGAGTAATGAATAGGGCTCCCATCTATACCAACATCCTGTTACTTTTTTATCTTTCCCTATTTACCATTAAACGCTGCTGAAACATGCCAGAGGCGACATTTTTTTTCTTCTTTTCTTTTATAATGATCACAGAGATTTGGATTTAATTTAAAATGCTTATTAAATTTGTTACTGCAAAACACTGACAACCATTTGGTTAACAACACAAAACACTCTCACATTGAAAACAGCATGAGCAGCAGTAAATTTCTCTTTCTTTGAAACTCACATTTATTAAAATTGCATCTAGAAATCCATGAAAGTACAAAAAAATGTACTGGGATTCATAGTCAAATATCACACAATAAAGCACTAAGTAGCACAATCTGAAGGGTGAAGAAATTAAAAAGACAAACATATAATGCATTTGCTGATAGCTTGGGATAGTCTACTGGATACAAGTTTCCCTTTTAAAGGGTATCTCATGAGTAATGCCTAGTGATGTGACTTGGTTAGACTCACAGTGTAGACGAAGGCTGAGGGAATCAATCCCTGCACTACAGGAAGCAGCTTACAGCCTTACTCTTCTGCACTAGGTTCCAGATAAACTGTTGTAGCCCATGACAGTGCATTTCACACCCTTGTGTCTGACTTAATATTTAAATAACATTTAGCCAGTTTACAGAAATTAAAGGTCAGTTAGTATAACACAAACAGCAATTATAATATGAAGTGAGAGACAGATTCACATTTAGATAGAGAGGGCAGATAAATTTATTTAAGTAAGGAAATGAGTGAAGAAGGGGGAGTAAGGACTTATAAGGTATGAATAGGTACTTGTTTATATTTAGGGATATAGCATATCCTGAGGGTGAACAAGACCAGAGCCAAATTTTGGCTAGGAAGTCTTTCAGAATGATTTTAAAGGGCTGGATGTAGGGACAGTGTATTTGGAAGTGTGTGTGCATGTTGGTGGCTTAGAGTGGTTAGCTGTAAGGCAAAGCCAGGGAACAGACTTAGGGTTGTGTATGTTTGATGCTGCATCAGTCTATGTCCAAGTGTCTTTTGTAGTGCTGTAGTTAGGAAACAAGTTTTTGTAAGTTAATATGCATTGTTTGGGTTAGTGACTGGGTCAGGGTTAGGGTTAGCATGCATGACTAAGATGAGGCAAGGGCAACATTACCTCACTACTAAAATAACAACACATATTTACATAACACCATAAAAAACATTAAAAGTCTCCTCAGAACTGGGGTAGAAAGCCACACACAAGACAGTCGATTAATAGAAATAAAACTGTGGAAACTATGCAGTTTCGTATTCATTACATAACTTATGTTACTCATCTAATTATCATGTAGATTCAGAGATTTATAGAGTTTGGAAGGCACAGTCAATCCATGGACTATAATCACATTTCTAATACACACCCTCATGGGCACGTTCTACCTCCAGAAGGGCAAAACAGGTCAGGTCCAGGGTGAGTTTGCAGCTGTCCACTCAGTTGTCAATATTTGCCATGCCAGCTCTTTTTATATGAAATTACTTTCTTTTTGTATGCAATAGAATATTATTCCAGAGATGGAGGAAGTGCTGAATAATACATCTGTTCCCCCAACATGCCTTATTTATTTGTTGATGGAGATTCAGTCTTTAATTTGAGTGTTTGTGGAGCCCTTTCTTTTCTGGAGGTGTAGGTAATCAAGGAGAGTTGGGTCTTTAACAGCATAGAATGATTAACACAAATCACTGCTCTGGGATCTATACGAGACAGTGTACAGGTTCATAAATAAGTTCTAGACTAGCTGCCCTTGCAGGCCATGCTGAGCCTAGACAATTTCCCTTCAAGGATGAGAATCAAACCATGTACCTCTGTGAGGTAAACACTTTAACCATCATGCCACATCCCAACCCCAAGGGATACAGGACAGAGCTTCAAGTCTGTCTTAGCAGCTGAGTTCCTTTACTCCAGTGATCTTTTTAGTTATGAAGTTGTGAGGTATAAATATTTGGGAACATCACGTTGAGGAATATATAGCCCCCACCCACACGAACCTTTTATGTCGTCAGTCCAGTGTGTGTATATTTTTTGCGAACTGGATCATGCGTGGTGTAGAGGTTACAGGCAACAAGGTGAGTAATCAAACAGCTCCACTATTTAAAAAATAAAATACTAGAATGTGTGACTGTTTTTTAATTTTAAAATATTAAATCTGACTGACATCTAGATTTAATCTCTGCTGTTCTACTGTGTACTGTTTTTTTTTCAGGTTCAAGACTTTAAAAATTGAAGATTTATTTGTATACTTTTTTCAGGAATGAGGGCAGTAGCAATTTTTAATATCTACATTTTTTTCGGATAATGGTGATGGTAAGTTTATGTTTTTTTTTGTAATTTTGGGTAATGGTAAGCAATGGACATGAACACAGATTGCTGCATTGCTATCACATAGCAATGTTTTGATTGCATTGATTGCCTGAAAGTATGGAAACTGACATCTGCTTTGCCCCCATCTGTGTCCTTGTAGGGCCTGGTTGGTTGCCAAGTAGCTACATCAAGTCAAGGGGTTGGTACTCTTGTATAAAATTCAAAAAAGTGAAAACATTGGGGGGGGGGGTGTACCAGGTCTGTAGTCTGGTAACTTGAATCCACATATGGTTTTTTTCTTGTCCTTTTTGTTATTGCCTAAAACATATTGGCTGTTTTCACTACAGATAACTGAAAAACTTGACACACAAAACTTAGGCTTTTTTGCTTTTGGTTTGATTTTCAGGGTGTGGTGTGGTGCATTGTCACCTCATTCAAGTTCCTGACCCAGAGACTCCCCAGACTCTGGAATAGATTGCCTATGAACCTATGAACCTATGAGCCTCTGGGGTCTTTCCTGCTGCATGATGCATTTGGATAGATGCGTATGAAATGGGACATTATATTCTATAATTTATATGAACAGGGCACACTAGAGATGAATGATGATTACTGCTTTTGGCCTAGATGAAGTACCTTTTTATTAAATGGATCACACAGAAGGAGTTTCTGACCACTGTTGTGATGTGGTGGACACATGCCACCTAAGTGAATTGAGAACAATAATTCAGATAAATCAATCAGTGGAATATAGAGGTTCTACTCATGTCGTGTAAGATTTACCTCTTAAAAACACAATTCTGCTTCCTAATAATTTGTCAGTTTAGCACAAGGGAGCATAGGTAGGGAGGTTAAAATATGTATCGGCCTAGAAATCTGGAAAAATGTGCACATTGTTGCAATGTTCATGCCTTCCAGTTGCAGTTTCTGCTGTTATTAAGTGAGGTGATTATAGAAAGTTTAAGGTTATGCTGCCTGTCTTTAGAAACTCCATCTTTACAGAAAGAGAACATTTCCAGTGTGCTTTACCACTGACAGTGCTTTTATTTACTCTATTACGTTTTGTGTAGGAGAAGTAAAACACATTCCCAGCATTACATTACCACCACTTAGCCACGTGCAGTGTATATGCAAATCAGAAAACCCTTGACTGGGTTGTGAAATTACCAGGGTGGCAATTAAAAGGTAAAAACAACAGCAACATTTTTATACATAACTCTTCAGGACATCTGCTATCTGCTGTATGAAATTATGATTAATGAATGTTCTCAGTTTAGGAGCTGCTATATTAATTAAACTAAATGGATGGTGTGGGATGAGAATCCATGATTACTGTTGTTTATTTGTTTATTTGATGACTGAATAAATGGACTCAGTGGGTAGACGTTTTTCAGGCATGACCCTGAGAATTACAAAGATGTATGATACAGAGATAGAAAATGTTATTAAGACAGTAATTAAGTGAACAGCACAAGAATTTCAGGTATTCACAATAAAACAAAGACAACAAATCTTAAAAGGCAAAAACAATATAAACAAGTATCTTGTCATTTTCTTAAGAAAGGTACTGCAGTGAACATTATAACCTCTCTAACAAAAATAAGTGATTGTGATCTTTCCAGAATGTTAAACACTAGAACAACTACAACTTCTAATAGTAAATCTAAATCTCCTGGTTACTTTGTTAAGAGGTGTTTGGTCTCTTTTCTTGTCATGTTGCTGTATGCTAGCAGATTAATTGCTAATGCAGGAGAATCTAGCTTTGATAAAATATTCTTTTTTTTTCTTTTACTGATAGTCAAATGAGATTATAAGTCCATATTTACTTACTAGGCTTTTGATTAGAAAGGTGCTTTAACAGCCCGGCCAAGCATTCCCACTGATTTTCTTGCCTTAGAGGTTGACTACAAAGGTCCCTGTATAAGCCTGGTGAGATAATCCTTTAGTACTGTGTAACCACTGCTACTGTGTGAAAACCCTTTCCATAGTGAGTGCAAATAAACATAACCCTAGAGCAGATATTTACCTATCTCCCTGTACATAAAGGGGAAGGGTGCCAAATCAGGGGTGAAATTACAGTTTGCCCACCCATATATCCAAGAAGAGGTTTACTTAACTTCACGTGGAAAGGAAGGTGGTTCCAGAGAAGTGATATTTTTCATGTGATATATCTATCCCTCAAGCACATTTTATTTAAGTTGCAATAGAGATGGAGGTCTCTAGGGTGGGTGTTTCTGCCACTATTGGACTTAGACTTGCAGAAGGTCTGGAAGATGGGTTTAGTAAAAGCTCTGTATGCAAGGTAGAGATCTCCCCTTAGCAGCCTGCAGGACATCAAAATGAGGGACAAGACTATGAGGCATGTCAGAAGAGCTTTTGAGAACTAGTCCTTTGATTTTCTTGGTGAGACAATGTTGTTGCTTGGGTTGAGTTAGGTACCTGGTCAGGTATATGCCGGATGGGGCATATATTCAATGACTGTCCTAATTAGTGCAGTGCACAGTGGAATTATCATCTCCCTACACTTGGATGCCTTATCCTAGCTACTAAACCTGTGCTATAGACAACTTGATAACAATAGTAAACACATGGTGGTCAAATGACAGCTCACTTCACCCTATGCTCCCCAGTCCCTCACAACTGGGTCAATTTTCAGGGCAGTGTTGTTGATGTGACAGTTGCAGGGTATGTCTTGCTTGATTAATGCTACAATTATGAACTTTTTAGTGTTTAGTCTAAGGCCATGGTTTTGACATCAGCTATTTGATAGAGCTTTCTGGATGATCATGGTGTTCCCTAGAGAATTTATGATGACAATGAGTTTATAGTCACCAGCAGACATTGTCACCCATAGGCCCTTAACATTTGTCTTGACCTCTGAAAGTAAATGCCAAAAAGAAGTAGACCATGAATCGAGCCCTGTGGTACTCTGATAGTTATAGGTCTCTGGATGGAGATAGCTTCACACACCCAAATTTCTTGGGTTCTATTTGTGAGCTAGTTTCCTATCCAAACAGTTATGTAGGGATTTTTATTTTATTGCATGGGTTTATTAACTATGCCTTACTGTGATATTGTGTTGAATGCCTTTCCATGGTTCAGATAGGAGGTGTGAATAGTTTTTCTCTCATCCATTGCTTCAGTGACCTTCTCAAAGAAATCAGCCAAGTTGAAGAAATCAGCCAGGTTGAGTAGACAAGATCTGTCTTTGACAAAACCAAACTAGCTTAGGTTCCAGCATAAAGGTGTATTCTTAAAGTTGGTGTCATACTTATTTCATAGGGGAGACAGATGCTTCTTTGCATTTATTTACATGTTTATAGAATCTGGCAGTGATGGATTCTGCATTTGTAGTGGGGTCCTCAGGGTGGGATCACTCAGTTCTGATAGATTTGCTTTGGCATAATCTTTGAATGAGTTATTGAAGGATGGCTTCAGTCTTATGGTTAAAAATAATTGATTTTATTATCTGATTTGTCTTGACTGGAAGAGAGCTGCCCCATTTAGAAAAGAATGAAGTTGAAGACTTTTGTCCTTCACTTGGGTATGGACTAGCCTGTCCAATGAGTTTGTATTTAAGAAGTTCAGAAATCTCTCTGCATACATGTTTGGTGACATAAAAAAAAGTTGTCCAAAAATCTTTGTGCATGCTTGTTTGGGGATGTAAAAATGATTCCCATTTACTGGAGTGGTACTCAAAGCTCCCCAATATAAAGGTGCTTGGCTGAAAGCTTAAGTCTTCCATATTAGGTAGGCAGGAGTCATGGGCCAAGGAGATCACAGAAGGGGCCCTACACTTGGCTGCAATGTGATATGGGGTTGCGCTATGTTAGGTTGGACATAAAGAGCTGTGGATCATGATCCTGCTTGACAAGACTGGAGGTATAATTCTGTTTTACATCTCCTTTAGTTACTTCTTCTACTGCCGTGAGTCTGAATGCATGATAAGCAGTCTTATATGAACTGAGGATGGGCGATCTAGTGGTGGGAACCTGAAGCTTTTACTCTTTCTAGTTTTGTTTCTATGCTGGAGCCTAAGGATAGCATAGTGACATGTTTGAAGAGGAATGTTGTCTCACCGTTTTTAGGGATATTCATACTGACTAACTGTAGTGGGGCAGGACAGGGTGGGATGGGAGGAATCACTCTTCTCTTTTTGCCACTTACACTGTACTACTAACTTAAATTAGAATACCTAGTGTGGGCAGAAAGGAAGACTAAGACACTTATGCCATCTCTGGGCAGATGAAGCATGTTATGACAGACATAGGCAGAACTTATTTATTTATGTATTTATTTATTGCATTTTTTGACTGGGAAAGTCCACTAGACCTAGAGAAGCCCATTTTCAGTGGAGGCCCGGGGAGAAAAGCTCCACATTTTTACATATATTTAACTAATAAAAACATTGTTGATACATAATTAAAAAAATGACCCATTACAGCATACAATTAATAAACACATTACTACATACAATTGATAGGCATAGATAAAATAGCAGATATGACATATTAATATTCCATACAAAGCAGAAGCATTTTGAAAGTGAGAGCATGAGTGGAAACAGAAGAATGTAGTAACTTAGAAGTGTATGAGAGTTGAACAAGAAAATAGTATATACATGTGAGTGTATAGGGTTCAAAGCAATGTGGTGATGAGTTCAGGGTGTAGAGGGGGTGAATAGAGTGTATTAGGCTGCAGAGGCATGAGAGAGCAAGTGTAAGAAGGTACAGAGAAAGTGGGAGAGTTTAGAGAAATTGACTCATAGAGGTCAGGGTTCAGGATGAGTTCAGGGTATAGAGGGGGTGAACAGAAGGTATTAGGCTGCAGAGGTATGAGAGAGCAAGTGTAAGAAGATACTGAGAAAGAGTAGGAAAGTTTAGAGAAATTGAGACAGAGAGGGTTTCTACAGAGAGATATAAGGTGCTGGGATTTCTCTATGGGTACAACAACATAGCCAATTAGAGACTAAGTGTAATTTTAGGGATTTCTTAAAAGAATCAGACTTACTAGTTGATCTGAGTGAAGGAAGAAGATCATTCCATAACTTAGCAACAGTGTAGGGGTACAGCATTTGGCCAGCTGATAGTTTGGGTTTCTCTATGGCCAGCAACATTTTGTTTTCTGACCTGAGGTGGCGATTGGGCTGGTACATGGTCAGTATAGCTGAGAGGGAAGGGTACTGTTCAGGTTGGTAGATTATTTTGTGGGCTGTAGTTAGTTGAAGGTAAGTAAGTTGGTGGTAGGATTCTAGCCAATTTAGCTGATGCAATGCGGAGCAGTGATGGGGAGAGTATTTAGAGTTTGTGGCAAATTTGGCAACTTTATTATATCAGGAATCAAGCTTGCTTTTTAGGGAAGATTGTAGGTTGGTAAGGATGGGAGCACCATAAAGCAGTGTTGATTGTAGGAAGGATGTGGCAAGGGCCTTTTTGGCAGTGAGACTGAGCAAATAGTTATGACGATATAGGGCACCTAGCTTTTGGTGCTTTATTTTTTTATGTTGCTGTGGATATGAAGGTCAAAGGTTAGTTTGTCGTCAATGATGACGCCTAGCAGTTTGGTACTGGGGATGACATCTATGATAGTATTGTTATTTGAAGTAACTGTAAATAGAGATTTGTCAATGGTGCTAGTTTTTGAGGGGATGAATAATAATAGTTTTGTTTTGTTGGGGTTAAGGGCAAGGTCGTTCTGGGACATCCATTGCTCAGTAGAGGTAAATGCTTCTTGGGTAAGTTGCTGTAATTTGATGACAGATTTTGAGAAGGAGATGATAGTAGAGTCATCAACATATTGGATGACGGTACTATGAGTAAGGGTTTGATGGAAATTATTGACGAATATGCTAAAGAGGAGTGGGCCTAGAATAGATCCTTAGGGGACACCTGTGATAGCAGTAATGAAAGGGGAGGAAGAGTTTTGCCATTTTGAGGATTGCTGCCTAATTTTGAGGTAGTTAGTAAACCATTGTAGAGCGGGGAGAGACATATTAAGGTTGGAGAGTTTGTTGAGCAGCAGGGAATGAGAAATGGTGTTGAATGCCTTAGATAGATCAAGAAAGAGAGCTAAAACTAAAGAGCCAGTGTCATGGGCTCTATTTACTGTGTCTAAGAAGGAGATGAGGGTGGCATTGGTGCTATGTCCATGCCTAAAGCCATGCTGTGTGGGAGAAAGCAGTTGGTGTTTAACTAGATGATTAATGAGCTGTGTATGGATGCACTTCTCTAATATTTTAGACATGGGGAAAGAATGGCAATGGGACGGAAGTTTGAAATGTTAAAGTTGTTGCCGCCTTTATGTAGAGGAATGACAAATAATTTTTTTCCAGATGTCTGGTATACAGGATTCTTGAATGGATCTGTTAAGGAGTATGCTGACAGGGTAGGCTATGGAAGGGGCTGCTAGTTGTAGGTATTCTGCAGGAGCATTAGTGCAAGGTTTGAGTTTATGAAGTAGGTTTTGGATGGTGGAAGTGGTTATGGGAGATAATGAGAATATGGGTGTGTTGTTTGAGGTGTAGTGGATGGATGGAGAATTTGAAGTGTCAGGGGAGATGTGAGGGTAGGTAGTAGTTAGGTTGGTGATGGTGTCTATGAAGTATGTGTTGAATAGCGTAGCTGTCTCAGAGGGGGTTTTATCTGGGGTTGGGCATGGGGTGTTGTTAGTACCTGGGTAGAGTAAGGAGTTAATTGCTCCCCAGAATTTTTGGGATTGTGTTTACGCTGATCTTGTATGGATTGTAAGTACTTTTTTTTGTTTCTGACCACTAAACGTTTTGCTTGATTGCGAAGTTATTTGTATTGCATTAGGTTAGGGGGTGTGTTGTTTTTTTTCCAGGTTTTCCATGCTTTGTCCCTAGAGGACATGATTTGCTTAGTGGCCTTTGTCAGCCAGCAGGCATGTTTTGATTTGACTCTCTTTAATCTTAGGGGGGCAAGAGAGTTTAGAATTCTGAGGAATGTGGAATTAAAGAATTTGATGGCTTCATTGAGTAGAAGAAATTTAAGTGGGTTCCAATTTGTTTTCTGCAGGGTGTCATTGAGGGTGTTTTGGGAGAAGTGAGACAGGTCTCTGGTGTATTTATATTGGTGGGGAGTAATTGTAGAGGCGGACTTACGTATAATGAAAGCAGGAGAGTGATCGCTGATACTATCAGGGAGAATGCCTGAGGATAAGATTTTATCAGGGTGAGATACTAGGATCCAATCTAAGGTTGAACCTTTATTTGTGTTCTTGTTAGGTCTGGTGATGTCAGTAATTAGTTGAGAGTGTGTGTGAAGGTTGATATTTGTGGATGGATTATTGTTGGAGATATCTAGCTAATTGATATTGACGACACCTAAAATGATGGTTTCATTTTGTATGTTAAGGCTTGTCCAGGCTAGAATGTCTTGTAGAATAGAACTATTGTTTTCTGGGGGAATGTATATTACTAGGATGCAAAGGCTTTTGCAGTTGTTAAGTTTGAGAAATGTGACTAGTACTTCAGCAGATAAAAAAGGGTGAATTGGTTTAGAGTATGGAATGACTGTGTAGGTGTTTGGGAATAATAAGGTAACACCTCCACCTTTCTTATGGAGTCTGTCATTCCTAAGACAGGAGTAGTTTGGGGGTAGAATTTCAGAATCTTGGATGTATGGCTTGAGCCAAGTCTCAGTGATGGCAGTGAAGTCTGGTTTGTGTTGACTCAACCATGCATGCAGGTGGGGAATTTTATTCTTACTACTCTGAAGATTAACAGTGATAAATTTTAGGTTTATTGTGGAGTTGTGAGGATTATGAAAAGGAGAAGAAGGGCCAAGGTTGGGGTGTATGTCACCACAGAGATCCAAGTTACAAATAGTTAAGAAGTTACCTGGGAGGGACTTATTTTTTGTTTTGTTGAGGTACGTGAGGCTGTGGTGATAAAAGAGGTTGTGATGTGTGGAGAGCAGGATTATTTTCTTTTGTAGAATGAGATCAGTTTGTTATAGACTAGAGGAGATAGCAGAATAGGTTGGGAGGGTGTGGAAATGGATAGATGTGGTAGGTGAGGGTAGGGGAGGGAGATGAGTTGTGTGAAATAATGACAGTCTTAGAAGGAGAGAGCAGTGGAGGGTGAGTATAAGGAGAAAGATGTTGAGTACAAGAGATATTGTTGGGTAATATTAACAGTGAGGGGCTAGAATGAATATACATGAGTGTATGTGGGGGCTGAGTGTATAGTTTGAGCTGTGGGGGTTAGAGGTAATACAACATGTATGCTGGTGGGAAGAAGTGATCTGAAATGGTACTGTAGTGGAAAAAATAGTAGCTATGTGTAAAGAGAGGAGGTGGAAAAGGAGGGAGTGTGGTTAGGTGTCTAGGGTGGCTGGAGAATAGAGTGGGTTGTAATATAGCTAGTAAGAAGGAAAAGAGGGGTGGTGTGAGAAGTGATAATTAAGAGGGCTATGGGTAGGATGAATATAGGAGTGATGTGGGTGGAGTCAGGAGGTGGAGGTGTGAGAAAGGGTGTGGTAAGGTTAGATATAACCTTGATGATGTAAGTGATCACATGCTTACTTACATCATAAGACAAAAGAATGACATTACCAATGCCCCCAACTATAGGACTTCTCGAACCAAGAAAAACTTTCAGCCTGTGTTATTTCAAATGGAGCTTAGTGCCTGTGACTGGAACCCTCCAAAAACTCTTCCTCTTGAAGAAGCTGTTATATATTTCAATAACAAATTCTTAACAATCCTCGACAGGCATGCGCCTAAACGATCTATTAGAACAAAATCCAAACCAGCCCCCTGGCTCACAAAAGATACCAGACAAAAAATATTACTTAGAAATAAATCCTGGGCTAAGTGGAGAGCAATCAGAAATACCTCAGATCAACAAATCTTTAGACAGTTGAGAAATGCTATAAAAAAGCTATTCTCTCTGACAAAAAAGCTACTATTGCAAGCTGCAGCAAATTCACCACAATAATCCACAAAAATTCTGGGCAAGCTTGAATAACCTCCTTCGTCCAGGCCACTCTAGCACTCCTACCCCTCTAGGGTCAGAAAACAATACTTCCCATCAAACTGCCAATGTCTTTAATACTTTCTTCACAGACACCATACAAATTCTAGCCAGTCAACCAGCTACAGACAACTCAGATCTACCTAACTCCTCAATTCATACTCCGCCAACATTCCAACTACAACCCATCTCTACCTCTTACATCCAAAAACTTGTCCACAAATGCCGATAAGTTACCATCTGAATACCTACAGCAAGCAACTAAAGTAGTCGCCTATCCTATATCCATCCTGATAAACCACACCATAACTGAAGGAACCATTCCAGATCTCTGGAAAATCTCCCACATTATTCCCTTACACAAAGGAGGTAACTCTAATGACTATTCTAACTACAGGCCTATAGCTCTCCTTTCTCCATTAGCCAAGATTATGGAAAAATGCATTCACCATCAGCTAATGGACTACTTAATTCAACATAACATTCTAGCAAACTGTCAGCATGGCTTCAGGCCTTTACATAGTACCACCTCAGCTCTTCTATCCTTCACCAACACCATTAATAATAACCGTAATAATAGCAGCCTCTCATCAGCACTCTTCCTTGAACTGTCTGAAGCCTTTAATATGGTTAACCATCTCTTACTCATATAAACACTCTGTCATCCCTCTCTCTTGACGCCAAAGCAATTCTCTGGTTCATGTCTTACCTTAGTAATAGACAGCAAGCCGTTCTTTGGGAGAATAAACTATCATCTCACCTTCCTATCTCCCTGGGAGTCCCTCAGGGCTCCATTCTTGGTCCTCTTCTTTTCTCATTTTTTTCTCGTTATTCATCAATGACCTTCAAATAGCTATTCCTCAAACCACCTGTATACAATATGCTGATGATTCTATCATATGCTCTGCCAACTCTATATCTGAACTTCAATCTTTAACACAGACAGCTTTCAACGCAGTAGAGGCATGGTTCTTGAAATGGTGCCTTCTTTTGAACACCAAAAAGACCAAGCTACTACTGTTTACAACAGACAGTAAGTCCTCCCCCATAGATTTCTCCATTCAATCCAATAATGGCACCCTTATATCCCCCGACTCTTCCACCAAACTATTAGGAATTACAATTGATAATAACCTCACCTTTGACAATCACATTAATAACACCATTAAAACTGTTAATAAAAAAACTGGGCTCCCTATTTAGGATAAAACCTTTCTTAACTCCAAAAGCCAGAATGACTATTGTCCACTCCCATCTAATTAAAACTCTTCTGTATGCAGCACCCATATACACTAACTAAAAAAATTAATCTTAGCAAACTAGCCAACTCCTATAATAGTATTGGTAGATTTGCCACTGGAAACCCATATAGAACTCACCACTGTCTTAACCTTCACCAGCTAGACTGGCTCGAACTAAAAAACCTTCTGATACTTTCCCAACTTACCATTGTTCATAAGATTTTTTACCAACCTAACAACACACCAATACTCAACAACCTTATAGCACCCTATAGGAATCTTGATTCCTTACGCTCCTCCAATAAACTCCTAGCCAGTACCACCAAGTCTAACAACTTAGCTGGGGACTCACTGTTCTCCAATACCGCTGGAAAACAATGGAACCTCTTGCCATCTGACCTAACCTCACTTCCATCCCTTCCTCTCTTTAAACAAAGTCTTAAGAAACACCTTAAAACTCACTGGCTATGCCCTTGCTGTTACCCAGACTGATCCTCTGGATTTCTCTTTGTCATCTCTTGACTTCCTACTTTCCTCCACTCTTTCCTGTCTACTCCTCTGAATTAGTAGCACCTATAAGTTATCTCTACTACTTAGGCACCAATTAGATATCTTTTCTACTTGGCTATGACTGTATCCTGAAGGTAGTATTCCTGCCATTTTCTTTATACCTCTTCCTTTTTCTACTGTTACTGTCTAACCCTTTGGAAATAGTAACTGTCTGGAGTAAACTAGAATAACCAAGGATTTAAATGTATTCTAATAATGTCTTGGGGTTGCCCTAGATATTCATACTGTAAAATGATCTGTAGATGTTTGTTTTGTGTCTTTCGGCTTTTCCCGGTTAGGGGTCGCCACAGCGGAACTCCGGTCCGCTAATGATTGGCAGTTGATTTTTACAAACCGGCTTGCCAGGCCTGATGCACAACCTTCAACGAAGGTACGCCCATTCACGCATGTCTCCATGCAGAAGACGCTCTAGCTGAGAATCGAACCGGACAGCATCTTACTGTGAGGCGACAACACTACCATGATATATTATTGTAGTGTGTCGCATAGTCTTCCCATAACTTAAACTGTAATACCTTTCTTGTTTATTATAAACATTTTTTTTATGTGGTGGTGGTTGTCTATATGTGGAGCTTTTCTCCCCAGGCCTCTACTGAAAATGGAAATATATCCAGCTGGACCAGCCCGGTCAAAAAATGAAAAATTAAAAAAAAAATGTAAAATAAATAAATAAAATAAAATAAATATAAAAGTAATGTATTTGGGGGTGGGTGAGAATGGAGGTAGAGTAGGGGAACAGAGTGGGTTTGCCCCCACTAGAGGAGGCTAGAGAGCTACAAAAAACAATCAGGTAGGAGGTATACTACAATTAGAAATGTTATATCAGGTAGGCTGGTGGTGTTCGTTGAGGAGAGCACGTTACTCTATATGCAGAATGGGAGGACTGTTGTGGGAGATTCCAGTCCCTTAAGGTGGGGTATAACAGTTTGTAAGGTTAGGACTAACTTGTTCTTAGAACTGCATGTTTGCAGGATGTATCATTTCACTGTTCTCCAAGAAAATACCTGTATTAGTATAAGATGCATTTTTTTTTACTGGATAAATGTTTACATTTCCGTGTTCTGATTATAGATTAGTGAAACGATATTACTTGAAGTGGAGTATTGGTCCTCTTTGAGTCGAATGTTAAGCAGCGTACACATAAAGCTGGCATTGTTGTACAATATTATTTAGTTTCATAAAGGCAATTGTCTGATTTTCAAGAGACATTTCAAAGATTTAGTACAAGATATGTGTAGCTGAAGTGACTAAGACTGATCAATGCATTTATCTGAAATCCTTATTATTCCCTGCTAACTAGATGCTAATTCTTTGATAGTATTAGATATGATATTAAACAGGACATAACCCTGAGGCCGGTGTATTTGCTTCAGCACTACTTCCTGTCAAATGGCTACACTTAGCATTATGTTATTATTATGACATCATATTTGACCATTAAAAGGTAGACTGCTTTTCATCAAACTATCATCCATGGAAACTACCATGAAACAGGTATAATGCTGATGAGGTATGAAGTAGAATAGCATTACATACCTGCTTCTAGGTGAAATTGTCAGAATGGTTTCTCTTGGAACCTTAAAACACTTCTTGTAGACTAATCTTTGCATGAAAATATGTCCTGTTGTCTTGTGCTCCCTTATCTGTTTGTACCAAAGTACTTTTACATATTTCTCAGTAATGTTCTTTTAAAAATGTAAGACAGAGAGAGCTTTAAGCTGTACTATAACAGACTAAAGTTTTAGATATAGTAATTTTATATTAAGTAGATCTTGTAGTAGCTCTAGATGTATGTATGTGCTATGTATGTCTTTGTGGGTTTTCTCTGAGTACTTCAGTTTCTTCCCACCTCCCATAAATGTGTTAACTTCTACCTCTAAACTATGAACACATATTGCATTTAAACATAACTGTGTCTCAGAAGGACCAGTTCATTCACCCAGTTAAAAAAAATGAAATTAAAATATACATAACTATTGTTTTGATGTATAATGTAAAATAACACATCAAACCACTGAGCAAGCTTAAGTTAGCTTGTTAGTTTGTTAGTTACCTAGTTACTCCTAGCTGTAAGACATTCATTAAAGACCATTTTGCCTATGCTGTCATTAAGCAAATTCCAAACACACATATTTTTAATATTTAACATTAATTGATTGTCTTTACATAATGCATTTAAGCATAGAGATAACATTTATCAAACATAGCTTTTATTACACTCCTGCTTATTAGAAACTTTAGAAGGATGCATAAGAAACGTTTCCTGAAGTTCTAAAGGGTCTCTGCCATAGAATTAACACACAACAATACAGGCATTCTAACTTGCATTCTTTTGTAAGATATTGGAATGACACCTTATTTTGAAAGGAATAAATTAGATTTTTAGAATTTTTCTGCTAGCCTAGGCTTCTATGCCTTGCAGGGGACCACCCTATCAGCAAGTTCTGTCTGGCAGTCAATGACTTTTATAAATCCCCAGTGAAGCCAGAATGAGAATGCATGTGGTACCACCCACAGAAGCTTGGTTCCCCTGGGTTTAGACCATGTTGTTTGTGAGTATTAATATTTCATCATGGAGAAAAGAATATGCATACTGATTAAATTACAGTATGCACAGAATAATTATAAACATCCAAAATATAGTTTCAGTTTCTTATTGGGATGTATGGTGGGAACTGACCTCGGAACCTCTCCCAAGGGACACCCCCGAAACTCTTTCTTCCCATCTACAGTTTAAGGCTGTATGTCTTTTGGATTTTGTTGCCATGGGGACCAGCCTCTCCACAGGCATTGGGAGGCTCTTGTTATGATAATGAGCTTTCTTTTTTGTTGTTTGTTTCAGAAGTTCTTGGTGGGAAAATGATAGCTCTGAATCTGTTTTCTCAGACAAGCATCTTTTAACTCCTTTGTAACCTGAGAGGAAATCAGGGTAGGGAATGCACAGATTCAGTTGTGTGCTCTGGTAAGTATAGATATATATATATATATATATATATATATATATATATATATATATATATATATATATATTGCTTTGTGGGGCAGGATGGTTTGAATGTCTAGAATAAAGTGTGTAGCTTGATAAATAGACTGTGGAAGAGACTTGAAATAAAGGAGCTGCACTTCAGTACATGTTATAACAATGATATTCTAAATTTCTTTCAGAAAAAACTAAAAATGTTTTGCTTTGTGTATAAAGGGTACCTATCAAAGGAGTTTATCATGACATACTAAACACAGCAACTTTAAAACAAGGACGTTATTTACATGATTGAGACTAGGTCACACAAACTTTAAAAGTGTGACATGTTGAAACCTTAGGGTGCAGGTCCACAGTTTAGTGGTATTATCTCCATAAAAAAATTGCCTCTGCACAAATGGAATTTAGGTGTTCTGGGCAGTATGACAGAGAAGAATGCATCCCTTTCTTTGTCTTTTCTAACTGTTGTAGACCAAAAGATTCTTTGTATGTTGTCATGTGAATGTATCAGGGAGGAAGGGGAACCTTTGTGCCAATTTTGATTCAGTGAAATCAACAATGGCAGCCTTTTTCTCCTGGCAAAATAATAAACCCAAGTCGAACTTTTATTATTTATTTATTTGATGTTTATAAACTGTACATATTAAATGAATTACATAACTATAATAGAATGAAGACTGCCACAAGGAAACTTGCAATAAGTTTTAATCACACTTACAAACACGTGATATGAAGATTTTGCCTTTACTATACTACAGAGCTAAGTGCTTGCTGAAAAAAATCTGGACTGTGTGTGGGCCCATTTCATTTTCCTCACTTTACATTTTGCTGCATATAGCTTACTTGTTGTGAAAGTCACATGCTAAAGGAGACAGGCAGGAAATGAGTCCGCTGACCACCACAGCTACCTGTGAAACTTAGAAAAGTGACTGATCCTGCAACAGAGTTTAGAGTGTTGGCTAGAGCTTAAATGAAGTGCACTGTGGCATACACTGATAGGATCAGTTTTACTTCCATGATTAGTTGTCCTTAGGGCTGTCACCTGTTAAGATGACCAAAGTGGCACATTTCTAACTGAAACGTGAAATATTACAAAACAAACAACCCCCTCAACAATGCAGAACAGTCATTTACTTTTATTGCTAAAACAGAGTTTTTGTTTAGAGTGTTGGTTGTTTTTGCCACATTACGTTATTTAAGATATACTATTACACTTTTCAGCAGTATTTTGAGGAAAATAAGAAAGCAATTTTTTCTCCTAAAATATAAGGAAATTTGCCCTTGTTCCTTTTTTTTTTCTTTTGCAGGACACTAGAGCCCAAACCAGAACTGCACTGAAAAAAGAGGGACGGACGATAACCCTAGTAGATATTTTGGATGGCCAGTGTGGAAAATTTTACATATGCTTATTAATTAGATTTATTATTTCATTTGCATTTTTTTTGTCTGGATCACTGACCTGAACCTTACAGATCCTTTTCAGTCATGACTAGTTAGCAACAAAATAAAAACAATGCTTTTCAAATTATCCCCTTGCAAGCATATGAAAATACTTATATTGTGTGATGAACAGCTAACTGGTTGTCTGACGGAACCCATGTGGTTAGAGTAGCAGGTGTCACTTCTGAAAACAAAAATGTTACCGGTGGTGTAACACAGGGCTCAGTATTGGGCCCTCCCCTATTCGGCATATATTTTGCAGACTTTCAGGCTGGCACTTCCGGCCTTTGATTTACTAAGTTTACAGATGACTGTAAACTGGGTGCTGTTATTCGATCTTCAACTGACTCACATTTGCTCCAACACGGCTTAGACCATGTTAACAATGTGCAAGGTCAATGGTCACAAATAAAATGCCAAAAAATGTAGCATAGTTCCTTTTGGTAAACAAAACAGTTTCACTTACTGTATAGGAAATGTACCCCTCCAACCAGACACTGTTGTAAGGGATCTACGCACTTTTACTGATAATTCCTTATCGTTTGACCATCATGTCTCCTCAATAGTTTGATAAGCCTTTTGTCTGGTCCATCTAATTTCCAAAGGCATCTCCACTAGGTCCAAACAGGTCTTAATTCCCCTTTACTCATATCTTGTCAGACCCATTATTGAATATAATGCACCTGTTGGCATGTACTAAACTAAACATATAACACAACTCAGTAGAGGTCAGAGATTCATAGCTAAAAAGATCAGCAGCCTCAAAAATCTTAGTTATCAGGAGAGTCTGGCAGCCATTTCTCTGTACGCAGTCTCTTACAGACTTCTCCTTTGATCTCTGTGTCTAGCCTTTTGTGCCATGAAAGATCCAATCCTATTTGTTCTCCTATTCCTTTGCAGAACTAATAGTACATCAAATACTCAGTTAAAAGAACTAAACCCTCCTCAGCAGATAAACAAGATGTAGAGGTGCAGCAGTTAGCATTGTTTCCTCACAGCAAGCAGTTCCCTGGTTTGATTATTGGCTGGAGCACCTTCTGTGCAGAGTCTGCATGCCCTCCCTGTGGTTGAGTGAGTTTTAAAGACATGTAGGTAGGTGTGTGTGTGCCTTCTATGAAGATTAGCTGCCGGGCTGGCAACTCAGTGTAAAACCTCCATTGCCAATCAATTTGTGGACCGGTGATCTGCTGTGGCGACCCCTAATGTGAGAAGCTGAAAGCTATTGCTTTGGTGTGATAGATTTATATACCAACATGGATCTACTTCATAACACTGAAATTTCATAATGTTGAATTTCATAACATTGAGACCATAACATCGAAAATTCAAAACACTGAAAACCCAAAACATTGAAAACTCAGAACACTGAAAGTGTGCTTCATAACATTGAAAACTACATTGCACAAGTAAATAATATCACCTCCACCTACAGAAACACCTTAATAAACACACTTTCCCCTACGCAGAAACACAGCTATGCACAACTCAGGTAGACCAGGTGAAACAAACAGCCAAAAAATGTATAAACACAGTCCACAAAGGCGTTGCACTAGAAATGACACAGACAGGTAGAATCTTGTTGCAGTTTATTCCACAAGTAAACAAGGATAAGCACTTTCACAGAAAATAAAAACTCTGCTTCATCAGATCCACCATATTCACAGCAGAAGCAGCTTAAATACTATATACCCCACCAATCCTGAGCCAAATTGACTCACACACCCTTTTTCATTTAAAGATACAAATCCATACAGCCAAAAGCACATTATAAAAAACATTATATATAACAAAAACATTTAAAATAAACACTTAATCAACCTGTGTGCTTTCAGTACAGGTTTAAGAGGGACATTCTCATTTAGTCCCAACCCTTTGTGCACTTGCATCCTAACAATCCACTCAAGTTCAACAGTCTCTGTACGATTCCTGATGTCACCCATTCTTAAGAGTTTCAAAAACCCTATCAAACACTCTTAACTTGAACTTATGCTCAACTCCCTTCTCCACTACATGCTTTTCTAGAGTATTTGACATGTATTTGATGTTAATGGAATAAAGATGTTCCCTTATATGCTCCTTAAACTTCCTATTGCTCTTCCCCACATAGAATGAAGAGTATGTGACAAAATGCGCTAAATAAATAACATCTTTAGTGTCACAGCTAGCAGAAACTTTAAAATAAAATCTCCTGCCATTATCAGGGCTCACAAAAATATTATCCATCTCAACATATGTGCAGTATTTACATCCTCCACAAGGAAATTTCCTTCAATTCCATTTCTACTCTCCTTCACTCTATCGGGATAGCAAAGGAGCCATTTAAGATTCTTTTTATTTTTAAACACAAAGGCAGGTTCATCACCCACAATACTCCTACTCTTCTCATCCATTAGCAGGACTGGCTAATGCTTCTTAATAAGAGTAGTAACATCATTCACTTTACTGCAATATGTTACTGGAAAGCTGAAGCATCTGAATGATTCCTCTTTCTGTTCTAAATTCTCTTCCCTATATTTCCAAGAAAAGTATGGTGGTCCTCTATCAGATCTAAATTGGCAACTAACATTAAGTCCAACTTCCACTTCCCTGCTTTTATATCCCCTCGCCTTAAAGTTGTGTTCTAGAACAACCAATTCATCCTGGAACCCAGCATCTCAAGCATTAAGTCTGGATGCTCGCATACCCTGTCCCTTAATTATATTACAAAATACATATGAGGGGTGCATACTAGTCCTATGTAGGAGGGATTTCCTATAATACGTCTTCCTATATAACATGGTGTCAAATGTCATATTTGATAGTCTAACAACCTTCACAGCCTAACCTCACTGTAGGATAGGAAATTAACTTTTTTCCACTGTAGTGCGATCTTGGAGTTGGTATATTTAATTTACAGGGGGTGTGGGAAGCAGAGACCCCCACATGGGGGGTGAAGAGTGGCGTGCCCCCCCTGCAGAAACGTAGTAGAAAGTGTGTTTGTTAGTTAGGTGTTGTTATAGGTGGAGAGGATGTAATTTCCATATGCACTGCAGTTTTCACTGTTATAAAGCACACTTTCAATGTTCTGAGTTTTCAGTGTTTTGGGTTTTCAATGTTTTGGGATTTAGATGTTTTGGTCTCAATGTTATGAAAGTCAACGTTATGAAATTTCAATGTTATGAAGTAGATCCACCAGCACATCCCTTACCTCTAGAATAGACTTCCACAACATGTCAAGTAGAGAAGCACCCTTGCCATTCTACCAAATTCCATTAGTGACCACTGCCCTATCACAGTAACTAGACACACTCCCCATTTCACCAGACCTTTGAGGTTTATCACTTCCTGCAAAATCTCATCCTTTAGTCCAGACTCTTTCACTGACCAACTCTCCAGAATTAACTGGTCCCATCTCACTACACTACCCTTAGATAAGGCTGTCCACTCTTTCAACTCCACCATTCTAAACATCCTAAACTCCCTTGCTCCCCTCCGTACTATCAGAATCAAAGCTAATACCGCTCCTTGGCTGACCAAATCTACTAGAGGCCTGATGAAAAAACATGAGAGGATATGGAAATTATGGACTAAAACTAAGACCCCTTCTCTCCTACAGACCTATAAAGAACTTAGGAATCAAATAAAGAAAAGTATCAACAAAGACAAAATCAATTTCTATGCAAACCTTCCCACTACCCTAAAATCTGACCCTAAAAAAGTTTGGAGCACAATCAATCATATACTGCATCCAGGAAACCCTTCCCCTCCTAACCCATGCCCGAAAAAATACTTCTGAAGAAATTGTCACTGCATTTAACAATCATCTTATTAACTCAATAACTACCATAATTAATGATCTTCCCACTAGAAAAAATACTAATAAACCCACATTCTCAGCTTCTCCTCCTTATCTATCTAACTCTTTTTCCCTCACATCCATCTCAACTAACTATATTAAATCTCTACTCTCTAAACTCAAACCCTGCTCCCCCTCAGCTGATAGACTATCTTCTTACTTCCTACAGACTGCTGCTGAACCCCTAGCCTATCCAGTATCCATCCTGATCAACCGATCTATCTCTGAATCATATGTTCCAGCAATATAGAAAACGTTCTATACATTACCTATACATAAAGGAAGTAATTTTTCTGATATATCAAACTTCAGACCAATTGCTATACTGTCTCCCCTCTCCAAGATTCTTGAGAAGTGCATTCACAACAAGATAATGCAGTACCTTCTACAATAGAACCTTCTAAAACACACACACAACATGGATTTCATCCTAAACACATTACTACAACTGCACTAATATCCTTCATCAGTACTGTATCACTGGTCTTTGGCAACAATAAACTTGTTTCATGTCTGTTCCTCGACCTGTCCAAAGCCTCTGACATTGTCTCCCATCCCCTCCTCCTAGAAAAACTCTCTCATTTAAGATTCTCTCCTCCCACCATATCCTGGATTTCTAGCTATCTCTCTAACTGTCTACAGGCTGTTAAATGGCACTCTGCTTGATCTCCCCCAAGCGTCCCAATGGGTGGCCACCAAGGATCCATATTTGGGCCACTTCTCTTCAATATTTTCACCAACCTACTTTACACTTCTTGTCCCAACTCTACACTTGTACAATATTCAGATGATTCACCATTGCTGACAATCCATCTGACCTCCACACTACTACCCAAGCCTGATTCAACACCATAGAGACATGGCTTTGTGACAACAAATTAATTCTCAACCCTAAGAAAACTAAGCTCCTACTCTTCCTCCCAAAAAACCTCATCAATCTGAAAACTACATTTTCCATCCTATCTAGCAATAGCAATATCATTACTGCTGAACCTAGCACTAAACTGCTAGGAATCATAATAGATGATCAGCTTAAATTTGATCTCCAAGTCACTACCTCTATCAAAAAGACTCACCAGAAACTGGGATTCCTTTAGCGTAACAAAAGACATTTAACCAATACAGCCAGAATAACTCTCTCCCATGCATTTCTTCTTCCCACCCTTCTCTATAGCTGTCAATTACACACAAATCTTAATACCATACTCATAACCAAACTTGAAAATACCTATAATAAGGTTGCTAGACTTGCTGCAAACCAAACCTACAAGTCACACCATTGCCTATCTCTTAAACAATTGGATTGGCTTGAATTCCCTCATTTGCTGCTACTACATCAACTGCAAATTATCCACTCCATCCTCTATCTACCATCTTTCTGCCCTAGCCTTCTATCTATTATATCTAAATATTCCCCAACCAGGACACTACGTAGCTCAGACCAGGACTTCCTACAGATCTATAAACCCAAAACTAAAACAGGGTGTTTACTCTATAACTATAACCCTGCTTCAACTTGGAACCAACTACCCTTACAAATTTGGTCTCTTGACCAAACCAAGCATTTGAAACTACCCACTCTGAGATACCTAACAAATAAATGGTCCTGCCACTGTAGTCATCCTCCCTGAAACTACCCAACGTTAGCTTCTGTTCCTCCTCCCTCCATTCTCTTCCACTAGCTAGCTTAATAATCATCTGCCCCTCTGTCTCTATGCTTTCATGACATTGTACCTACGTTTTTGTGGTATGATTTCTGACATTTTAGCAACTGTTTTCTGTATGATTTATTGTAAACGTTATCTCTCTATTTGTTTAGCTGCAAATGAAAATGTCTTACTGATTGTAAGCAAAATGCAAATACTGACTGCAGAGCTTTTCTCCTCTGGTCTCCACTGAAAACGAGCTAAACGCTCAGCTGGACTAACACAGTTAAAAAATGTAAAATAAATAAATAAATACAAATAAACCTAGATAATTGAATGGACAGCCTCAAATTCTCTCCTGTTTTATCTTGTCTTGCCCTCCTTGAGGCTAGATGGAAATTTTGAATAGGATTTTTGGCTAGGCTTGAAATGGTCTGCAGTAGTTACTTATGAACCTATTAATCTATTTCACTACTGACAAAACATGACCATGTATGTATAATGTAAATTATTAAAACTGACACTGTTTAACATTCAAATTATTCCTTAAAGGATACAAACTTGAGCAGAACTATACATTATTTTCATCACTGAAAGATGATTAGGACCTCCCATTAGTTGTATGTCTGTGGTTATGTATGATGTAGAAAGGAACAACAAAGAGTTGCCAACCATGCAGAATTCTTCTGGACTGTCCAGAATTAAGGGACACTGTATAGAAAATGGACTGGACAACTTATTGTCCAGAAAAAATACCAGGAGATTAATTTTCTTTTAATTAAAAAAAATTATGTTTTTAAAGGATGTTCTTCTTTAAGAACACCCTTTGCATCTGGTCGCACACAAAAGCAGAAGACGAAAACAGTCTTCTGCATTTATGCTTCAACAAAATATTAGTTTAAGGGTGTGCACACTTATGCAACCAGTGTATTGTACATTTTTTATATTTTTCCCCTAACAGATTTTGTTTGTGTTTCAATTGAATTGTACAGGTTATAGGTCACATTAAAGGTGGGAAAAGTTTTGAAATGATTTATTGTAGTCTCATTTTTTTTATATCATAAAAACCTGGCATTTTAACAGGGGTGTGTACACTTTTTATATCCACTGTAGGTGCTTTAGAGGTGCCAGCCAGGCTTCACAGTTACATTGCTTTCTACCGTTCACAGCTCAATAAACCTCTTTATTAGCATTTGTTCTGACACAACTCTGCTCTGTATTTATTTTTATCTACTGATTCCTAGCCTTAGACTAATTTTTCCTTATCTGATTGTCTTCGCTATCAACTCCACTCTTTAAAATACTTCCTTTTCTTCTGTCTTCTATCTTTCCTGACCTCATACCTTAATTTTTGTCATTTGTTTAAAAAAAACAAACAAAAAAAAAAAAAAAAAAACTTTACAAGCACCTGCTGTTCAAGTTTCAGATCTTTCTGCCATAGTATTGTAAATGTGTTAGAGCGTCTCATTATCCTGAATTTCTGTTTATTCTAAGTCTAAAAATGTTCCTTTGTAAATAATGCCATGCTTTACATAGCTTTGTGCTCACAGCTTCCTAGGAGCTTACTAGGCTAATGAATCAAGAACCCTTATAATTTTAGACAGTTTTAAGCAGATTTGACCCAGTCTTCTATCCCCAGGGGAAAGATAACAAAGGTCAGCAAGTGGGGTTTTGTCAATTTTTACAGACTGTCTCTGTCCATAAAGGACATGGGCACCACCCCAGGAGTGAATTTGTGATTTGCCATCTATTAGTCCAAATTGCATTTGAAGATGGTAAGGAAATAGCTTTGCTTCACGTGAATAGGAAGCCTATTCCAGAGGTGGGACAATCTCTGAGACACATATCTGTCCAGCATGATCTATTCATGACAGAGATCAGGTTTAGATCCATAGAGTGGGTAACCCTTGTGCAGTTAACTTTGTGAATATGCAACATTTCCATCATGGATGGGTCAGAGATTGCCTTGTAGGGCAGACATAGATCACCCCTTAGTAATCGGTAGGAAACTGAATACAGTGACAGGGCTTTTAATCGGTCTGAAGACATATTGGTTATACCCTGTATTTTTTTGGTGAGAAACCTCTGAAGATGCTCCAGCTGTTGCAGGTGCCTGGTGAGGTACATGCCAAAGGGTGTACTGTACTCGATTATTGACCTAATGAGGGTCAGTGCAGTGGTACTATGACATCCTTAGGTCTGGATACCATGCCCTTACATATAAGCTGAGCCACATAGAAGGATTTACTCATCGTCATGGACACATGGTGGTGAAAGTTCAGATTACTATCTGTTTGAGTACTCAGAGCTCTCACCCATGGGTCCACAATTAGGGTGTTGCTATTCATGTTGTAATTTGCAGAGGTATTTGATTTCACAAAGGGTATTATTATGCATTTCTTTGCATTTAGTTTGAGGCCATGGCTCTGGTACCAATCATTAGTCTTTGTCAGTCCATTCTGCAGGATATCAACATTGCTTGGGGAGTCACTGATTGCCCCCAACTTACAGTCATTTGAAAATGTGGTGAGCCAAAGACCATCTACATTTGCCTTGACATGTGAGAAGTCTATCCCAAACAGGAGGGGGCTCAACACTGAGGCCTGTGGTACTCCACTGGTGACTAGCCTCTTGCTGGATGTGGATTCCCCACTCTAATAACATGTGTCTTGTCTGTGTGCCATTTGGCTATACATCTGGTGACATAGAGGTTTATGCCCAATTTTATGAGTTCATCTATAATACTTGAGTGGGGTATTGTGTCAAATGCCTTGGCCAGGTCAAGGTAGGTGGTATGCACCCTCATCCATGGCCTTGGTGACCATCTCCAAGAATTCCACCAGATTAAACAGGCAGGGCCTACCCTTAATGAAGCTAAACTGGGTTGGATTTAGTCTGGAGATTTCCTATGTCATTGCTAATCAGGTCCAAGATTGTTCTTTCCATAACCTTGCATATGAGGCTATTCAGACTTATATGTTCAAATAGTGGCTTGAAATGCTTGAGCAGACCTCAGCCATCCAGATCTCTGTTTACAGTTTTTTTCCAAACAGACTTTGTCCCAGTAGAATGCAGGACAGCAACAGTCATCCCTCTGCACAAGTGGAACCATCAAGAGAACCAGGATGGTTTCCTGGTTCTCTTGATGGTTCCACTTGTGCAGAGGGATGACTGTTGCTGTCCTGCATTCTACTGGGACAAAGCCTGTTTGGAAACTGTGGTTAAACAGAGATCTGAGTGGGTCTGCTAGGTCATTTTTCAAGCTATTTAATAGCCACGCTGGAATTCTATCAGGGCCCTTTGACACAGTGTTTCTAGCTTTAGAGAATGCAGTGATGACCTGTTCTTTTGTGATAACAGGCAAAGGAATGGTAGGGGGTATTTAACAGGGAGTGACTGGAGTTGATGAGGGGGTGAAATTTGAGCTGAATTTATCAGCCAGCAGGTTTGCTATTTCTTCTGGATGAGGATAGGTCATGTCATCTACAGCCAACTCAGCACATTGTTGAGTGTTTCCCTTACGATTTTGGACATAACTAAAAAAGTTTTGTAGTTACCCCTTGCTTGGAAGGTTATTTTAGTCTTGTACTTAGGTTTTGAGGACTTGCCTAGTTCCCTGATTTGCCTGTTGAGACTAATGAGGGATTTTTTCTCTTTTGTGCACCCTCCCACTTGCTTCAAGACAGGAATTTCCTCCTTCTGGTGTATAATATAATTATTCCAGGGGTCCACTAGGGTGACTTATTTCACCAGCTAGATCTGAGTTTAGTTTGGTCAGATACTGCCATTTCTATGCAGTTGTTTAAGTGGTTGTTACAGGGCATTCATGTATACTTCTGCATAGGCTTTTGTGCTTTTGGCATGGGGAGCTTTAAAATTACCTATGCCATCATTTAATAGAAAGTAATTTTCTTTGAAAAATCCTTTAGGGTTTTAGGATTTGATAGGAGTTCTACCATTACATTTATTTCAAAGGAGACCAGTTTATGATCCAACCTTACCAATCAGGACATTATGCTGGGGTGGGTACAATTCCCCATGTTTGTGAGTACTATGTCAAGGATATATGAGCCTCTAGTTGGGAGTGCAGATGAGCTGTTCCAGAGCGTTTGCATTAACAAAGTCCAGGAATCCCTGAGCTTGCATGTTTGTGGTCATGTATTATTTATTTATTTTCAGTTTGATTACTGAGGAAGTCCACTGGGCCCAGAGAGCCCATTTTCAGTGGAGGCCCGGGGAGAAAAGCTCCAGGAAACAGATTACAGTAAAGACAGCAGTCCAATAAAAATTAAAGTACAAGTACAAATACATATCAAATAATACAAAGTGTGAGCAATATTTCCCATAGTGGAAAAATATTGTGCATATACATTTTAACAAATTCACACAGTTAAAGTCAAAAGCTATTTACAATATTTACAGAGTGTGAGAGAGTGTATGGGAATTAGCTATAGAAGGTTATAGCCAGCTATAAGGTGCTTAGGAACCCAGGAGGATACCCTCCCAGGGCTTTTGTTAAAGAATTTGAGGTAGAGAGAATGCAGTTCCATTTCCATTTGGAGGAGAGGTAGGTGTATGTTTTGAAGTTGTTTGTGTTTGACATTGTCCTTAGTATGGAAGGGAGAGAGTTCCATTTCTTACCTAAGGAGAAGGAGAGAAGAAGTTGTCCACCAGGACGTTTAGGTTTGTGGACAGCAATTAAGTTTTGGTGTTCAGATCTGAGAGTTCTATTTGGGGTGCATGGGGAAAGGATGTTAGTTAGAGTGGGACGTTTGGTTGGATTAAATATTAGTCTATGTGCTGTAGTGAGCTGGAGGAAGTCCAAGTAATTTGTGAATGTATGTTTCCCAGTTTATGCAGGAGTGGTTAAAATTGCCCATAAGTAGTGTATTGGGCTGAATGGCAAGTGATTCTAGCATCTTCAGGCATGGGGAGTGGTTTTTATGGCTCATGGTTGGTGGCCTGCAGCTAGTGATGATACGGTGGGGGGATTTTGCCTTTGGTCAGCTGGACATGGAATAACTCAAGCGAGTCATCCTGCTTGTCCAGTCTTGCAGTGTAATTGTTTTTTATGTAAATGAAAACACCTCCCCCTTTCGATTTTTTCTTTTTCTTTTCTTTTTTTTTTATTTATTTGCAGTTTGTTAACTGGGAAAGTCCACTGGGCCATGTTGAGCTATTTTCAACGGAGGCCCGGGGAGAAAAGCTCCAGTGATGAGAGTATTTGTAATATTTACAAAAACAAAAGAAACAAAAATGAAAAGTAATAACAATATTTACAAAAGAATTAAAGATCGCAAGTAATACACAATATTTATGAGCTCATACAAATGTAAGATTGAAATGAGAATGTAAATTCAAGAGATTTATTGGGGGTTCTTTGGCTGAAATTGGGATAGGAAAGATCAAGGGGGTGGAAAGCATCAGGTGGGGTTAGAGCAGGAGCATTCCCAGAGGGAGGAGAGATGAGAGTGAAGTAAGCCCTTGAAGGTGGAGGGATTATGGGTAGTTCTAATGTGAGGGGGAAGCGAATTCCAGGGTCTGGCAAGGGAGAAAGATAGTAAGAGTTGTCCAGGAGTACGTATGGACTTGTAAACTTCAAGGAGATATTGATTGTTGGATCTGAGTAATCTATGTGGCTGGTGCAGTTTTAGGGTGGTGGAGAAGGAAGGACAGTTAGAGGGTTTGAAAATAAGCTTATGTGCAGTTGTGAGTTGAATATATGTCATGTAGTTTGGAAGTTCCAACCAATTTATGGAATGGTGGGAGTCACAGTGATGAGTGGAGGATTTGGATCCGCTGGCAAACTTAGAAATTTTATTGTAGCAGGAAGATAGTTTAGATTTAAGGGTAGATAGAAGATTTGTAAGGAGAGGGGCTCCATATAGAAGTGAGAGGATGAGGTATGTGGTGGCTAGTAGTTGTTTGCTTGAGGGAGTAAGGTAGCGATTGTGTCGATACAGCATTCCAAGCTTCTGATGAGTTTTTGTGATATTAGTTTATAGGTGTGTGTCGAATTTTAATTGATCATCAATAAGGATTCCTAACAGCTTAGTACAGGGAACAATTTCTATAGAGGTCTTGTTTTGGCTGACAGTAGAGATGGATGCTTTGTCAATTTTGGTGTGCATGGAGGGGGTGAATACCATAATTTTGGATTTAGATGCATTGAGAGCTAAATGGTTATCTAGCATCCAATTTTTGTTGTGGAAAAAGGTGTCTTGGGATATATTCATAAGTTTAGGGAGGGAATTGGTGGATCAGATGATGGTAGAGTCATCTGCGTACTGGACAAGTTTTGCATTGGGGATATTCTGATAGAAGTCATTGATAAAAATGTTGAATAGTAAAGGGCCCAGTATTGAGCCTTGTGGAACAGCAGTTGGGTAGCTGGTGAACCAGTTGATGGAGGAAGAGGATAGGTTGAGATGAAAGAAATTGGTCAAGAGGAGTTTGTGGGATACAGTATCAAAGGTTGGGAGGGTGGCCTAATGGTTAAGGTGTTTGCCTTGCAAGCACAAGGTGCAGAGTTTGATTCTCACAAGGGATAATTGGCTAGGCTTAAAATGTCTTGCAAGGGCAGTTAGCTTAGTACTAATCTATGAACCTATGAAGGCATTAGATAAGTCGAGAAGGAGGGTAGATACTATGCTGCCAGAATCACGAGCAGAGTTAATGATTTCAAGAATGGTGAGCAAGGCAGTAGTGTTGCTGTGACCAGGTCTGAAACCATGTTGAGTAGGGGTCATTAGTTGATTGTCTAACAGGTAGGGTAAGAGTTGTAGATGGATGCATTTTTCAAGAATTTTTGAGATAGGAGACAGAATAGCTATTGAGTGGAAATTGGAGTCTGTAGAATTGCTTCCCCCTTTATGGAGGGGAATGATGAAGGCTTTTTTTCCAAAGGAGGGGTACATAGGATTCTTGGATAGAGCGATTTATTAAGATGCAGATAGGTAGTGCTATGCCATCAGCAGCTAGTTTGAGGAAGTTAGATGGCATGTTGTCAGGGGCATTAGAACAGGGTTTTAGTTTTAGTAGGAGTTTTTTAATGATATATCTAGAAATAGGCTTGAGAGAAAAATGAGGGAGATGAGTATAAGTGGAGTTTGGAGGTATAGGATTAGATGTATTGGGTGAGGTGTGAGTAAATATATTATTAGGCAATGATGAGGTGAGTTTGGCTAGTGAGTCAATAAAAAAGGAATTGAATTGAGTAGCTAGGACATGGTCAGATGAGGTGGGGTCAGGGCAGGGGTTATCTTTTTTGCCAGGATGGAGGACTGAGGAGATACTATTCCATAATTTTTTTGGGTTGGTTTTATGGTTATTCTGAAGTTTGGAATAGTAGGATTTTCGGTCAATAGCTTTTTGTTTTTTTACCTGATTTCGAAGTTGCTTGTATTTGTTGAGGGAGTTGGGTGTTTTGAAGTTTTGATAGTATTTCCAAGATTTGTCTTGGAGATTTGTCTTAGATGGTCATCTAAATGTGTGATAGGCATTGTAGCCTTTCATTGCCAGTTTGCTTTCCACAGACTTGAACCACGTCTTTGTAACTGCATAGACATCAGCATTCCCCAGGGTGAGAAGAGTTTACAGGGAGTGCTCTTTCTTCTTAAGACACCAAGTACTGAACAGTAGTACCCTCAACTTGGCATTAAAATAATTTGTTGCATTGATTGGTCTGTTGGTTTGGCACTACCAAAAAAAAAGCACTATGGGGGTGGCAATACATTGGCCAGTATTCAAAAACCTAGCGAAAATAGGTGAAGACCATCTCTGGCAAAGCAGGATGGTTTGGGGATGATGTTGTCCCAGGCTGACAAATACTGGATACCCTTGGAATGACACCAGTAGCTGAGCCAGTTATTGAAGTCAGTCATTTTCTGTTTTTATTGTGATATCATTCTTGGTGACGGTATAATACTTTTAAATGCAAGGCTCATACCTGCCTGCAACACATATTCAGAGAGAACATCATGTCTCTATTCATATAGTCCAGGGAGGTATATCTCAAGTTATCCACACCCGCATAGTTTATGACTGAGTCATACTGGTGCTTGTGGTTGTGTGACTTGAGTGCCTGCATGATCTGCCAAATCCTGGCCTCTGACAGGCAACTGACTCTAACCTTGTCTTTATCCACCCTTGGGGGGGGGGGCACCCGTGTGTCTCATGATGTAGTCTCCTATGACCAAGATGTTTACATTTATGGTGTTTTGCCTTAGGGGAGTTGCTTGCAGAGACACTGTGATGTGTATTTTTATGCGTAGTGGTTGGTGTTGACTTGGTTTTGTTTGCATGTGGTTTCTGAGGACAGCATATGCCTCTGTGGTTTTGATAAGTTACCTGTGAGTACCTCCGCATATGTAAGTTTATATGTCGAGACCTTATTTAGTGAGGGAGATGATGTTTGTTTGCTGACAATGTGTTTGTCATTTCATTTGTTAGTACGTGAGAGCTATGTTTCAATTTTCATAGCGTAACTATATTACTCATATTGTGTTTGTTTCAGAATTATGCAGTTGTCAGTATCATGAGACAGTTGCTAATTTGTCTCAGGATGCCCATGTCCACCAGGCTGTTCACAGGGATAGCAAGAAAGTGCCTATCCATGGTTTCAGGTTTTTTTTACTATGGGTTTAACCAGGGAAAAGGGTGGGTAGATTTAATTGGAGTGGGATGACAGCACACAGATGAAGAATGAGTGTTATACTCAGTCAAACTGCAGCTATCCAACAAGATGATACTGCTTTGTATGCAACTGAGATGCTCCTACTTAGAGCAGCAGGGGGACAGTGGAAAGTTGCACTGATGGTTATTTTATGGGAAATTTTAACTTGAACGGGTTTGTGTCTATACAGGGCACTGCTAACTGCCACTGAACGGAGAGCAGCTTAGCGAAAACACTGGGTTATATAGAGTCAGAAAAGACAACCTTTACAACAGCAAAACCTATAGACCATTCAGGAAAACACACAATAAGCTTTCAGCCAGCAACCACTAACTCAGGTAAGTTTGCTACAGCACACTTCTACCACAAGAGTGCAGTCAGAAAACCCTCTCAATGTAAAAATGCTGGTTTTAGAGCTCAAGTGCATGGAAACAACACTATCTAGATGCCACAGTCCTGTAAAACTTGCAGACACAGTGCAAGTAAGTACTACAGCAGCAGTAAAACAGTTCCACTTTGAAACTCTACTGAAGTGCGAGAAATAGAACAAATAATACAGGATTCTTATGAAAATGGCCATCGGCTTATTACGTTGAGATCCACCCCCAAGCTATCTCTTCTACTGAATAGTGCAAAAAAACAAAAGCCAATGGCAACATTGTAGCCATTGGCTTATTACAGTTAAATCCACACTCCCTGTTCTTCCACTGAAAAAAAAAACAGTGTTCCAGAACAAGGGGAGGCAATGAGTGATGAACCTGTCTCTTTATCTAGTTTTAGTTATTTCTGGATGAAGGTTTATCTCTCTTCACAAATTGACTTTTTGAGGAAAAGAAGATCAAGAATAACTAGATCTCTAAGGGTATGAGTCTTCTCTCAAAAACCTGGGAGACACTGAGTACAAAGATAAGGACTCCAGTCTCTACAGCTGGTTAAGGTTGTTGAGAGAAGAGATATTTTTTGCTAGGAACCTCTGTGTTTTTCATGTTTTTTAAAATGTCTAGCCAGAGCCATGCCAAAGCGTGCATTGCATTCAATAATAGGTTTGAGAAGGGCAGAATACAGAGGAACAATAACTTCCTTAGTTTTAGAACGGATTTCCATGGCAATTAGTTGCAAAACATAGAAGGATTTCGTAACTATGGTCACATGTGATGGCCAAAGGCGACAGCCCCCTACTAAAGGCATAACACTTGCAACAAAATCATTGTTTGCATAAAATCAGGAAAAGGAACTCATGCATAGTCAGTCATCAACTTCATATGGTTATATTCAGAAGTACTAAAACTTCTTTCTACTGGTGTTTGAGTCAGTTTTGCTCCATAAAGAGAGGTTATCAATTATACTTCTGCTGCCAAATAGGGATGGTGTACTGCATTTCTTCAGTATGACCACCTTACAAATGGCAACAGAGTGAGTGCAAAAGAGACAAAAAAAAAAAAGTAAAACGGAAACTAGCATTGTGGATTGATCACCACATAGGAATGGGGACAGGACATATACATGACCTGCAAGCTTAAATAATCTTACGAACAGGTGTTCTTCACATGTCAGTAGTAACATGGACAAACACACAAGAAAAAATCAATAAGCATTGTACAGTATTTTATGTTTCTTGGTGGCCTGAGGGTCATAAGTTTGGTTATACACCATGAATTTAATATATTTCAACAAGGCATCTGACATGGTGGTACACAAAAAAAAATAATTTAATGTTAGACCTCTTTAAAGTAAGTAAAAAAAAATGAAAGTTGGAATAAAAATTTGCCTGATGACAGAGACAGAATAAATGCTGTCTACAAAGAAAAAAGAACAGTTACTACTACAGTTCCAAATGACCTTTTCAAGGGATTAATTATTTTTATCTGCTATGTAAGTGAGGCAGTAGAGACATTCAAAAAGAAACGTAAGTCTTTTTTGCTGATAAACTAAAACGTTTGGGACTTAGATGATAAAGAGGATGTTGTGGAGAGGGATGGGATTAGGCTTAGTCATTTTGGAAGACTAGTGACATATCCAGCAGCTTAAAAATAATACAGTGAAGGGAAAAGTAATGCAGCTTAAGAAGAAAGGAGTAATACTTTCTGTTAGTGAAATAATTAAGATTGCAAGCCCTGAAAAATAATAAGGGGGTAATTATGTGAAATTATTTCAAAGAAGGAAATGAGAGTGAAACTGCAGTAATCTATTTATTTATTTATTTAATTTTGTTTACCAGGGGTAGTAAGCTGATCAAGCATTAACCATTTGCAGGCGCAGCCCAGGTGAATGGCATTCACATACAGTATCTGAGTAAACTAACGATGATGATGCATGCAGTATAAAGTAGTTAACAGGCAAGGAGTAGTTACAAATTGTTAGAATAACTGTTGTTTACAAAAAATAAAATAAATTAAATAATTAAATCATTTGGGTAAGTGGTTGATAGGAAATATATGAGTGAAAGTGAGAGGAGGAGGATGGAAAATTTTAGGTGATGCCCCTGTTAGAAAAACATAAACAATTAGCTAGCTGCTGTAGGCTATCTTTCAGGTCCTTTTTGAAAATATGGAGGTCAGTGGACTCTCGTAAGTGTAGAGAAAGGAACTGCCAGAACGAGGGGGCAAGTGTGGAGAATGTGTATGCAGTGGAGTGCAGGTTAGATTTTGGGGTGGTGAAGAGAGGGATCTGATTAGTAAAAATAACAAAGGTTGAATATTAATGTTTTATCATGGAGTTTTGCAGAGAGAGGAGAACAGTTGTGATGGTGCAGTGATTGTGTTAGTGGAGTCCAAGTAAAAGATTTTCTCTTAGTTTGGTTGGGAGCCATTTGGCTTTTTCTAGGGAGAAGCAGTGGTATTCACAAGGGGGAGAGTCAGTTAGGAACCTACAAACAGAACTGTAAATAGTCTGGAGAGTGCTGGCATTATGTGGAGGTCTATTGTAGGAAGTTTATACTCAAGTTTTAAGAGTAAAACTCCTTTACCTGGAGTAGATCTATGGACTTACGTCATACCTGTTGCAGCAAGGAGATCAGGATCAAAGTCCTGCTACTCAGAGGGACAGGCAGAACTGTCAGGAATTGCGCAGTTGTTCATTCACTTTTTAGAAAATTTATTAGACCTCCACCCTGAGTATGAGGTACAGATTGGAAGCTCCAGAGACTAAATGAAAAAGAAAAGTGTCTGTTAAATTCTAGCCATGGTTACAGCTGTTCAGATAACGACAGTCAGAATACTGCAGATTTGTATCACAGGTCATTTGAAGTCAGAGTAAAGACACATAATCTGAATATACTTCAAAAAAGCAGAAAGGCATACTGGAAGTTTTGACGTGCCTTAAATAGACTTAGAGTATTCATGACAGGACCACCTTTAAGACAAAGAATGGCATGGCATAAATAGAAGATGCATTTGTTTTTGATTAATGGACAATTAACGGCCATTTATTTGCATGGCCAAGAGTTTGGGAAGACATGTAATACAAGAAAGAATGTGTTTTACACAGACAAAGATTTTCAATTGGGCCACATTTCCATAATGGATTTGGAATTAAAAAAGGTATATTTAGGATACTGAAGAAATAATTAGACATTTATTCATCTGTATTTGTTTTTTGGGGTTTGAGAAGAGAAAACTATTAACTTCAAATGGTAGCTTACTCATCAGATATGGAAATGGGCAAAATAAATGAACTGAGATGCCTCATAAAATCCTCCAAAGCTATTTACGAAAATAAAATTGCCAAAGATTCCAAAGACAACCACAAAGCATTCTATAACTATGTCAAGAATCTAAATGGCAATGCTCAGATCTGCTCTGAGCTAAAACAGAATGGCATTAAATATACTGATCCGAAGGATATTGCCAGTATCCTGGCAGATTGATTCAGTGCCAACTTCACCCCCCTCTCACCCCCTAAATGGCCCATCTCAATACCGGAAGATTGCCAAATTCCAGTAATAACGCCACACAGGTACAAAACGCTCTCTAAAGCCAAGAATACAGCATCCATGGGACCAGATGACATCCCGGCTGTGTACTACATGAACTACAATATGAACTGGCACCTCACCTAAGTGTCATGTTTAATCATAGCCTCACCTCAGGTTTCGTGCCCACTGAGTGGCAGAGCTACAGTTATCCCAATCCACAAGGGTGATCCACCTTGGATCCCGGAAACTACCGTCCCATCAGTCTGACAAGCCTTATCTGCAAGGCCATGGAGCGTATTATCATGGAACTTATAAACAAAGACATTGGCAACCTTCAAACACTGGACCCCACCCAGTTTGGGTTTGTGAAGGGCCGATCTTGTCTCCTGAACCTGATTGACTTCTTTGAATCAGTCTCCAGAGCCATGGACAAGGGTAAGGTGGTCCACACAGCCTATCTAGACCTTGCCAATGCCTTTGACACCATCCCCACTCTGGAATTATAGATAAACTTACTAAGTTGGGCATTAATCCCTATGTCACCCAATGGGTTGCTAAATGGCTTACTGATAGAACCCACACTGTAAAAGTAGCCGACTCCAAATCCAGCTCCAGACAAGTGACAAGTGGAGTACCTCAGGGTTCAGTCCTGGGGCCGCTCTTGTTTGGCATCTACTTCTCTGAAGTACAGGTCAACACTAAGGGACTCTGGCTAACAAAGTTTGCAGATGACTGCAAACTGGGAGCCATTATTGAATCCCCAAATGATGTGGATACTCTACAAAAGGGCCTTACAGAAACAGATGCTTGGTGCCAGAGCCATGGGCTCAAGCTCAATGCCAAGAAATGTATTGTTATCCCCTTTGGGAAAAAACATGTATCCATGAATTACCATATAGGTGGCAGTACACTAAACACAGAAAGTGTGATAAGAGACCTAGGGACACAGGTGGACAGTGGTCTCACCTTCGATAACCACATCGCCACAACAGTCAGGAAATCCTTCTATGTGGCACACCTCATCCAGAAAAAAGGAGGTCATTGTCCCACTGTACTCATCCCTCATTAGACCCATTATAGAATACAACGCCCCATTTGGTATGTACCTCTCAAGACATCTGCAACAACTGGAAAGGCCTCAGAAATACCTCACTAAAAGAATCACAGGCCTAAAGCAGATGCCCACGCTGACCGCCTTAAAAACTCCAGCTATACTCTGTACATCGTCTACTCAGAGGCGATCTCTGCTTAACATACAAGGCCATGTCAAACCCAGAGCTGTTGGACATGCTACACTTAAAGAAATCCCAATCCTCAGAGCTACGCCCAGGGATCTAAACCTTGTCATCACAATAAACAAAACATGCTGAAGGGATAGGTTCCTGACCCAGAGACTCCCCAGACTCTGGAATAGATTGCCCATACAGGTCAAGCAGAGTGCCTCTTTGGACCTCTTCAAGAGGAACCTTGACGATTGGATGGAAGAAAGGAAATTCACCCGAGGGATCACGTCAGTCGCCCTGCTAGACAGGGGTCCAGGAAAGTAAATAATGTGGGAAGAAATAGCCAGGGAATTGTTATGGCTAGGCTTGTATAGGCCCTAGGGCTGATAGCCTAGTACCAACCTATGAACCTATAAAACAGCCCTTACCTACTGTCAGATCCTTGCTCATGTGTTACTAATGTCAGCAAAAGAGACTATGCTAACATCATTAACTGGAATAACATCCTCTATTACAACAAGTGATGAAGTGAAAGGTTGCTTTGTAGAAATGCTGGAATGTAGGTACCATCTCTTACTGAAACACACTCTGTACCTTGTCAGCATTAATAGGTTTTACTGCTCATGGCAGAGTCATATCCAGAAAAACTCCTTGCAGGAGCATGGGTCCCACTAACTCTGATGAAACAGAGTAAAACACATCGATATTTCAACACTTCATTCTGGGGCAGTAGAAATGAAGCACGTCTGCTCCTTCCAAATGGTTTGTTGACATAAACTTGGCTCTAAACTGATGCAAACAGTACTGGATTAGTAGGGCTGCATTGTGCTAAGACAACACAAGCAATACTTTAAATTGTACATGGATAATGAAGGGGCAGATTGGTGTACTTGGAAACCAAGCTACTGTCAGTTAACAACGTGGTAGCACAACAAAAAAAGTTGCTGTATGGTCAGGCCTGCACTCTTGTAATTAATGTCTATCACTTTAAAGTAATGGTATTTATAATTACTTGAACAAATGCATTGAGCACGTATTCGCATATAGTGAATGGAAGGTGGGGAGTTAGTGTTCCGGCCTCACATCTGTACATTCTAACACTACATCTTGTTTTCTTGGATGCCCTGCCTTTCTCATCGCTGTTAACTGGACATTATTGCTAATTCATATTTTCTTTAACCAAAACACCTAGCTCACAAAAATTGCTTGTTTAGACAGACTAACAAATTACAAATTAAAACTTTTTGTTTTCCTTCTATGGATTTAACTAATTGCATACATCTCTTGTATTGTGATTTATTGTCAGAGCAGTCACTTTGGAGTGTTTACCTTCTCTGCTAAATGAAATCTAATTGTAATGTAAAATGCCACAGTTTGATTTTTGTCGCAATGTGAGATCGTGTCTTCTACAGTTTCCATCACACACACACACACACACACACACACACACACACACACACACACACACACACACACACACACACACACACACACACAGTGTCTGTTTCTGAGCTGAAGTCTGAGATGTACATTCTTTTCTACACTAGAATTTTTTGTTTTCTTTTTTTATCCAGTTAGAAATAAATGATGTACTTCCCTTTCTAGGCACAAGTGAATATTTAAACACAGAATCTAACATCAGTAACTTAATTGCTGGTGAAGGGCTAATGCCAGCTTGAAAACCCAAGTAATTGCAAAACCTGTGTTGGTCCAATGAAAGGTATTACATCATGTTTGTGTTCCAGGGCCTTTGTACGTCATATCTCTTGATTCTCCAGTTTTCTCAAAGATAGCATGAACTCCCAGTATCTGCATGTCTTTTCACCAAGTGCACTGGCTTCCTCCCACATCCCAAAGACACATTATAGATGAACTTAGCCAGGGAATTGTTATGGCTAGGCTTGTACAGGCCCTACGGCTTATAGTGTTAAAGGCTTATAGAGCCTGCATATTTGAACTGTTTCTTACTGAAATTGGTGCGCCTTGGTTGCTGTAGCATAGACTAGATCCAGGCCTGCTGAATCTAGCTTTGTCTGTATAACATGAGCACTTATCCAGGCCTTCTTAAAAGTATTCCGTTGTATTTATTACTGTTTGGTAGTAACCTGATTAAAGTGTAGCTATCATTCTAAGCCTTTTGGTTTAAGCACTTGGGCTTCAGACCAGTTGTTTTACATTAAGAAGGTTTGTGGTCTGTACTATTGTGGCAGGACAGGTAGCTTACATCCTTCTATGTTGGGAACTGTTGATTGAAGGCTCAGTGTCTGTTATTCTAAAAGTGTATTAGTTCTAGTTTAAGTACTTGGGCTTCTAGCCAGTCATTTTACATTAAGAAGGTTTGTGGTCTGCACTCTTGTGGGAGGAGAGGCTGGACTCTGCCCTTCTGAGCTGGGAATTTTTGGTTAGAGGCTTACAGTGCCTACATATTTGAACTGTTTCTTACTGAAATTGGTGTGCCTTGTTTGCTGATGCATAAACTTAGATTCAGGCCTGCTGAATCCAGCTTTGTTTGCATAACTTGAGCACTAATCCAGGCCTTCTTTTTTGGAGAAAGTTTCCCTGTACCCCAGTGGCAGGAGTGTTTAGTAAGAACTTGTCTGATTGAAGACCACAGGAACAGGGCTCAGTTTTGAGATTTTGTTACTGGTTAATTGGGTAATTTGTTTAAACGCCTTTTCTGATTGCTTGTAGTCATCTAAGTGTATTTGTTACTGTTTGTAGTCATTTAAAACAGTTTTAAGTGTATTTTTTTTACTGTTTTTGCCTTATCTTTTCAAAAACATTTTTCCTTGTTTCCCATCTTTCTAAGCTAGTATAGTCCAGTTTTCAGGCTAGTGCTGAATTCAGGGCTATGTTACAAGTTTCTGAGTTGCCCATACCTTACTTGGATAGAAGGAGGTTTTTCTGTTCACCTGTGAGAGAGGGAGCTTTGAGTAGCCATCTGTCCCTGGAGGAGTGGTTCCAGCCTAGAAGTTAGTAGTATATAGGCCATTTTGGGCTAATTTCGATCTCTTTCATTTCATTGCTGTAAAAAACACGTTTGCACGGTCTTGCACGTCCGGGCAGCGCCGGTTAGCTAGGGCTAAATTATTCCCGGCTCCACCAAGTCTCCTCTTCAGTTTTTCCCTTGAAAGTAGTCTAACTCTCATCCTAAGCACTTAAAAAGCATCCTACAGTCCAGCACTTTCTTCACCCTCACCAACCAAGCAACTAAGCAGCTCACCCTACTATTCAGGCATGACCAAAGGGCAATTTCAGGTATACTCTCCAGTCCAGCTGGTGAACCTGGATATCCTGAGGCAATGTTACAACTGCCTCATGTACACAGACAACCCTCTCCTCCTACCACAAAACATGAACATATGTGAGAGATGCAATTATATAGCTAAATTGGAGGCTAAGCTCTCTCCACCCAAGACTGGAACAGGCAGTCATGAGGAGAAGGTTAACACTTGCACCACACCTCCAGCCTCACATACACATACTAAACCAGCACTGGCAAAAAATTCACATAAATACAATAAATCATACTCTGAGGCTCTAAATAAAAACCTGCAAAAGCATCAGAGACCTCCAAAGCAGGCACCCAAAAAACTTGCACCTCCCATCACAAACCAGATAACACATAAAACACAAAATCAGTGTGCCGCACAATCACAGCCCTTAAGGCGAAATAACATACCTAACACACTAGTAATAGGCAACTCTATAGTCAGGTACACTGATGTCCCACTCACTAGGCTGGACAAGGAGAAGGTTACTGTTAGCTGCCTGTCGGGCGCCAGAATCCTGCACATAACACAAGCACTCAGGTCACTCCAGAACAAGTACAAATATGACTCTGTCATTGTTCAGGTTGGTGTGAATGACCTAAGACGTACCTCCCTGGACTACATGAAAAGAGACATGGAAGAGCTCTCTGATCATGTAGCCCGGGCGGGTATGACCCTGACCCTGAGTAGCATCCTGCCCTCCCCAAGAATGATACCGCAGTATAAAGAAAAAAAAATGATTAATTTCAACAATTAGCTAAGTTTCTGGTGTCATTCAAAGGGGATCCAGTGTCTATCAGCCTGGGACGACATGCTCGACAAACCTCATTGCATCACAAGAGATGGCTTGCACCTGTCACCCCCAGGCTTTTGAATACTGGCCAAGGGTCTTGCTGCCCCCATAATGCCTTTTTTAGGCAAGGCTCAAAAGTCAAACCCACCTCCGTAAACAGCACAAATAAAAAAATGAGGGTTATGCTACTCAACGCCAGGAGTTTAAATCTCAAAATGCGCACGCTCAAAGCACTCCTCAGTATGGAGAACGTTGACATCTGTGCAGTAACTGAAACCTGGTTCAAGGCTCCAAAGAGCACCCCAGCACTACCGGGCCACAACTCATACCACACAATTTGGCCACAGAACATAGACCAAAACACAAAAGGAGGGGGTTTATCCATATTCATCAAGGATACCTACACCTCCAGATTAGTGGCGCAGCATGATACCTCTGAGATCATCCATGTGCAACTAACATCGGGCAAATCTGCAATGCAAATTGTGGCCTGCTACAGATCACCCTCCATGACCCAGGACCATCACTCCGCCTTTCTGGAGACACTGGAAAACATGAAGGTCTTACCAAACACCCTGATATTGGGCGATTTCAATTGCCCTACTATTAACTGGGAAAACTACTCAAGTACTAACTCCCAGGTCCAGCACTTCCTGGAATTTATCAGCTCAAATGCCCTGGATCAGCTGGTGAACTCCCCTACCAGAGGTGAAAACATATTGGACCTGGTCATCACCAACATGGGCGACAGGTGTTCCGCATCGGAGGTCAACCCGTTACTGGTTAGATAAGACCATAAACCAGTCACTCTGGATGTCCACACCACCCCACCACCCCCAACCAATGAAACCAGAGTGAAAAACTTTTCTATAGCAAACTTCACCTTACTTAAGACAGAGGTGGTAAGTTTCACAGCCCCCACGCTAAAGGATAGCAGTGTCCAAGATGCAGAAACCTTTAGAAATGCACTCTATGAGCACCTACAAGGATGCATGGATCGTGCGATCCCTAGCAAAACCAAGACTCACTCCCCTAAGAGAAGGAAACCAGTGTGGTGGACCCCTGCCATAAATAGGCTATACAATAGAAGGAGGAAACTAGTTCAGAAAAAAAGAAAATCCCAAGAAGGAAAGACATCCCTGATCAGTATCAGTAAGAAACTAAAGTCCCTCATAAAATCATCCAATGCTAACTTCAAAAGAAAAATAGCCAAGGATTCGAAAGATAACCACAAAGCCTTCTTTAGCTATGTCAAGAATCTAACTGGCAACTCGCAGATATGCTCTGAGCTAGTGCAAAATAGCACAAAATATACTGAACCTACTGATATTGCCAACATCCTGGTAGATAGATTCAGTGAAAACTTCACCCCCCCTCTCACCCCCAAAAGGGCTCAAAACAATACCGGAAAAGTGTAGCGTCTCGGAAATCACAGACGCACAGGTGAAAACAGCCCTTTCAAAAGCCAAAAGCACAGCATCAATGGGGCCAGATGGTGTCACAGGCTGCATCTTGCACGAACTACAGAATGAGCTAACCCCCCACCTAAACACACTGTTCAACCTCAGCCTCTCCATAGGCTATGTGCTCATAGAATGGTGCACAGCAACAGTTATTCCACTCCACAAAGGAGGGGCCACAACTGACCCTGGTAACTATCGCTCCATCAGCCTGACTAGCCTGATCTGCAAGGCTATGGAGCGCATTATCATGGAACTCATTAACAAAGACATTGGGAACCTCCAAACACTTGACCCGACCCAGTTTGGCTTTGTTAAGGGCAGATCATGCCTACTAAACTTGGTTGACTTCTTCGAGACAGTCATCAAGGCAATAGATGAGGGGAAGGTGGTTCACACAGCCTACCTGGACCTCCCCAAGGCTTTTGACACCATTCCCCACTCGGGAATTATAGAAAAACTCAACAGCCTGAACATAAACCCCTACATCACGAGATGGGTTGCCAACTGGCTTACAGACAGAACTCACATGGTAAGAATAGCGGGCTCCAGGTCCAACTCTAAACCAGTCACAAGTGGTGTCCCACAAGGCTCGGTCCTGGGACCCCTACTGTTCGGCATATACTTCTCAGAAGTACAGGCAAACTCAGGAGGACTATGGCTAACCAAGTTCGCTGATGACTGCAAACTGGGAGCCATAACTGATGCTCCGGCTGACATGGACATTCTTCAAAAGGGCCTTAATGAGATGGACACCTGGTGTCAAAGTCATAGTCTCAAGCTAAAATTCCAAAAAATGCATAGTCATCCCATTTGGGAAAAACAAAACACCCATGAATTACCACATAGGTGGCAGCCCCCTTAATACAGAAGAGGTAATAAGAGATCTGGGGACCCAGGTAGATAGTAATCTCTCCTTGGACAATCATATTGCCAAAGTAGTTAGGAAATCCTTCTATGTAGCCCATCTAATTATTAAAAGGTTTGCATCTAGAAATAAAGAGGTTATAGTGCCCCTCTTCTCGTCACTCATCAGACCCATCATAGAGTACAATGCCCCATGTGGATTTGGGATGTACCTCACAAGACACTTCCAACAGCTGGAAAGACCACAAACGTACCTCACCAAGAGGATTACTGGCCTCAAACATATGTCCTATGCAGCCCGACTGGAAAAACTCTGGCTGTACTCAGTGGCATATCGCTTACTCAGAGGTGATCTCTGCCTGACTTACAAAGCCATGTCCAACTCAGAATTGATAGACATGCTCCACCTAAAGAAATCCAAGTCACTGCGAGCCACTCGCTCTAGTTCATAGGCTCATAGGTTCATACTAGGCTATCTGCCCTAGGGCATTTATAAGCCTAGCCAGAGTGTGTTTGGCTTTCGCCACTCATTTTAAATTAATTTTGCTATGCCTTTTTTTGAGGTTATTATACTGTGCCTCTGTCTAACAGTGACACAGAAGTGATACCCGGGGTAAACCTACGATCCCCCATCCACTCATCAAGATTCCTCTTGAAGAGAGTCAATGAGGGACTCTGCCTAACCTGGACTGGGATTTTATTCCAGAGTGAAGGGAGCCTCTGGGTTATGAATCTGTCCCTCCAGCATGTCCTATTTATTTCAGTGCTGAGGTTCAAGTCTCTCGAGCGCGTAGCTCGATGGGATATGGATTTTCTGAGGTGCAGCATGTCCATTAATTCCAGGTTGGACATGGCTTTATACGTCAGGCACAGATCGCCTCTGAACAGGCGGTATGCCACTGAGTAGAGCTGGAGTTTCTTTAACCGGGCAGCATATGGCATCTGTTTGAGCCCTTTGATCCTCTTGGTGAGGTACTTTTGGGGTCTTTCCAGTTGCTGCAGGTGTCTGGTAAGGTACATCCCAAAGGGGCATTGTACTCAATTATGGGCCTGATGAGGGATGAGTAAAGAGGCACGATGACCTCCCTGATCTAGATGTGAATCCCTTCATGATTAGGTGGGCTATATAAAATGTTTTTCTAACCACTTTGGCCACGTGGTTGTCAAATGAGAGATTGCTATCAACTTGGGTCCCCAGGTCCCTAATTACTTCTTCCGTACTTAATGGATTACCACTTATGTGGTAATTTGTGGGCACTTTGTTTTGCCAAAGGGGATGACTATACACTTTTTGGCGTTTAGCTTGAGGCCATGACTCTGGCACCAGTTGTCTGTTTCTATGAGGCCCTTTTGGAGGATGTTTGTGTCGGCTGGAGAGTCAATTATGGTGCCCAGTTTGCAGTCATCTGCGAACTTGGTCAGCCACAGTCCTTCCGTGTTGGCCTGTACCTCTGAGAAATATATACCGAACAAGAGAGGTCCCAGGACTGAGCCTTGTGGGACACCACTTGTAACTGGTTTGGAGTCTGACATGGCTCCAGAAATTCTAACCATGTGGGTTCTGTCCTTGAGCCAGTTTGCAACCCATCTAGTGACATAGGGGTTTATATTTAAGCTGGTAAGCTTATCTATAATGCCCGAGTGGGGTATTGTATCGAAGGCTTTTGCGAGGTCCAGGTAGGCTGTGTGGACCACATTCCCCTCGTCTATGGCCTTGGTGACTGTTTTAAAGAAATTGACCAGGTTTAAGAGGCAGGATCTGCCCTTAACAAAGCCGAACTGGGTAGGATCCAGTGTCTGTAGGTCCCAAATATCTTTATTTATGAGGTCCACGATGATCCTTTCCATAGCTTTGCAGAACAAGCTAGTCAGGCTTATGGGGCGATAGTTTCCAGGATCCGTTGAGGCACCACCTTTGTGGAAAGGGACCACTGTTGCTGTATGCCACTCTTTGGGTACATATCCTGTAGTAAGGCTGAGATTGAACAGTAGTTTTATGTTTGGGTTTAGCTCTTCTTGGAGTTCATGTAGGACGCAGCCTGGGACACCGTCTGGTCCCATTGATGCTGTGTTTTTTGCTTTGGAGAGGGCGGCTCTTACCTGAGCACCTGAGATGTGAGGGGGGCAGCACTCTATTGGGATAGATATTTGCCCTTTTGGTGGGGAGGGGGGGGGGAGATGTTTGCGCTGAACCTGTCAGCTAGGATGTTGGCAATGTCTGTGGGTTCGGTGTATTTTTTGTGATTTTGGACTAATTCTGAGCATATCTGGGAATTCCCACCCAGATTCCTAACATAACTAAAGAAAGCCTTGTGATTATCCTTAGTGTCCTGTGCAATTTTTCTCTCGAAGCTGGCCTTAGACGATTTTATGAGTGCCCGTAGTTTTTTGCTAACACTGATCAGAGATGCCTTCCCTTTTTGGGATTTTGCTCTATCATGTAGTAGTTTCCTCCTTCTATTGTATAGTTTGTTTATAGCTGGGGTCCACCAGACAGGACGTCTGCCTTTGGAGGATTGGGTCTTGGTTTTATTTGGGATTGCATGATCCATGCATTCCTGAAGGTGTTCATAGAATGCGTTTATAAAGGATTCTGTGGTCTGGGCCATATTTTCCACAGGCCCGTGGGCTTTGAAGGATTCCACCTTGGTTTTGAGGAGTGTGAAATTTGCTTTAGTGAAGTTTTTCACTGTTGTTTTCTGGGCAGGGGGTAGGGTCGGGATGTGAATATCCAGTGAGATTAGTTTATGGTCTGATCTTACCAGTGAGGGATACACTTCTGGTCTGGAGCATAGAGTCCCCATGTTGGTGATGATCAGGTCCAGTATCTTTTTCCATCTTGTGGGAGTGGTAACAAGTTGTTCCATAGCATTTGAGTTTATAAATTCTAGGAAGCTTTGGGCTAGGGTGTTGGAGCTAGAGTAATGCTCCCAGTCTATGTTTGGGTAGCTGAAGTCGCCCAATATAATGGTGTTTGGAGAGACTGTCATATTTTCCAGTGTTCTCAGGAAGGCCGAGTAGAGTTCCTGGGTTTGGGAGGGTGGTCTGTAGCAGGCTATAAACTGGAAGGCAGTTTTACCCACTGTTAGTTGCACATGGATAGTCTCTGATGCTTCGTGCTGTGCCACCAACCTGGAGGTGTGGGTATCTTTGACGGATATTGATACTCCCCCTCCTTTTGTTGTTTGGTCCAAGTTTTGGGGCCGAAAAGCATGGTATGAGGTATAACCTGGTGGTGCTGGGGTGCTCTCAGGAGCCTTGAACCAGGTTTCTGTTACTGCAAAGATATCGATGTTCTCTATGCTAAGGAGAGTTTCGAGTGCATGCATCTTGAGCTTTAGACTTCTGGCGTTGAGTAGCACTACTCTTAGTTTCTTATCCCTTGTGATACCTATGGAGGTGGGTTTGTCTTTTGAGCCTTGCCTAAAAAAGGTACTATGGGGTAGCAAGAGCCTTTTCCAATATTCAAAAGCCCAGGGGTGATAGGTGCAAGCCACCCCTAGTGAAGCATCGTGGCTTGTCGAGCATGTCATCCCAGGCTGACAGGCATTGAATCCCCTTTGAATGACACCAATACTTAAGCCAATTGTTGAAATTGATCATCTTGTCTTCATATTGTGGCATCATTCTTGGTGAGGGCAAGATGCTACTCAAGGTCAGGGTCATACCGGCCTGGGCTACATGCTCAGAGAGCTCCTCTATGTCTCTTTTCATGTAGTCCAGGGAGGTACGTCTCTGGTCATTCACACCAGCATGAACAATGACTGAGTTATATTTGTACTTGCCTTGGAGTGACCTGAGTGCTTGTGTTATGTGGCGGATCCTAGTGCCCGACAGGCAGCTCACCGTGACCTTCTCCTTGTTCAGCCTGGTGAGCGGAACGTCAGTGTGCCTGACGATAGAGTCACCTATTACAAGTGTATCAGGTGTGTTGTTTAGCCTTAAGGGCTGTGACTGATCAGCACACTGGCTTTGTGAGCTATGTGTTGCATGTGTTTTGTTTTGGGGTAGCGGTTGCTTGGGTGTCTGCTTTGGAGGTCTCTGCTGCTTCGGCAGATTTTTATTTAGAGCCTCGAGTATGTTTTGTGTGTTTATGTGTTTGGTTTGCTGTCGTGGTAGGTCTATGTGAGACTGGAATTGTAGTGAGTGTGGTTTCCTTTTCCTCCTGACTAGTTACGCCAGTACTGAGTTGACAGAGCTTAGCCTCCAGTTTGGCTATATGGTTGCATCTCTCACATGTGTTGGAATTTGTTGGGAGAGGAGAGGGTTGTCTGTGTACATGAGGCAGTTGTAACATTGCCTCAAGATTCCCAGATTCACCAGCTGGACCGGAGAGGAGATTGACAACTGACCTTTGGACATGCTAGAATAGTATTGGGAATTCCTTTATAATTGAAAAAAAGGGCCAATGGGGAACAAGGTACTCAAGGGGAGTTTGTGAGGGTGTAGTGCTTTTAATTTTTTAGTGCTGACTTATATAATTGCTTTAGTGAGCAAGTGCCAGGTAACTTAAATGCAATGTGCTACAGGTAACTTAAATGCAAAATTGACAAACAGTAACTTTCATTCAAGTGAAACAAGGAAATAAGTACAGTAAGCAATGCAGATATCACTAGGGATCCACAGAAACGCTGAAAAGCCGTGTTTTAAGTGGAATTATACAATGCCTACCCTAAAAACGTGCACGCTGATTGGCCAGCCCAACCAGCGTGCCCGTAAATCTCAATATACTAGGAAAAGGTCCGGTCACCCGGACTTTTCCGTTAGTAAAAACTGTCTCGCTATGTTAAAAGAGTTTAACATAGCGACACAGATTTAAAAGCAACGGATCTCCGTTGCTTTTAAAACTGTCTCGCTATGTTAAACTCCTTTAACATAGCGACACAGTGTAAAACAACGGAGATCTTGCGATCTCCGTTGCTTTTAAATCTCGCTATGTTAAATGAGTTTAACATAGCGAGACAGCTTTAAAATAAGCAACGGAGATCTCCGTTGCTTATTTTAAACTGTCTCATGTTAAACCCATTTAACATAGCGATAGTAAAGCAACGGAGAACTTATGCTCTCCGTTGCTTTTGCCCACAGTTCTGATGTACTGCGTAGGCATGCGCAGTACATCAGAACCGCCGTGAACACCAGACAGGAGCGGAAGGGCAGCAAAGAGGCATTATACAATGCCATTATTTAAGAAAAGTAATCATTTCTTTTCTTAAATAATGGCATTATATAGCAATAACACTTCTGGGTGTGGTAATGCTGGATTACCCACGGTTGTCTTTGTTTGGTCTCGGCCTCGGGACCAAACCACGCCAATGGTAAATCCAGCATTACCCACACCCAGGCGTGGGTTATTGCTATATTAGCATTTCAGGGAAATAACAAGCAAACAAACAACAAGCATAGAAACAAAGCAAAATTCAGAAGGCCTGGATCTAGTCTATGCTACAGCAAACAAGGTGTACCAATTTCAGTAAGAAACAGTTCAAATATGCAGGCACTATAAGCCTTTAACCAGAAATTCCTAGCTCAGAAGGGCAGAGTCCAGCCTCTCCTCCCACAAGAGTGCAGACCACGAACCTTCTTAATGTAAAATAACTGGTCTGAAGCCCAAGTGCTTAAACCAGAACTAATACACTTTTAGAATAACAGACATTGAGCCCTCAATCAGCAGTTCCCAACTTAGAAGGATGTAAGCTACCTGTCCTGCCACCACAGTGCAGGCCACAGACCTTCCTAATGTAAAACAACTGGTCTGAAGCCCAAGTGCTTAATCCAAAAGACTTAGAATGATAGCTACACTTTAATCAATTTACTTCCAAGCAGTAATAAATACAATTGAATACTTTAAAGAATGCCTGGATTAGTGCTCAAGTTATACAAGCAAAGCTAGATTCAGTAGGCCTGGCTCTAGGCTATGCTACAGCAAACAAGGTGTACCAATTGCAGTAAGAAGCAGTTCAAATATGCAGGCACTATAAGCCTTTAACCTGAAATTCCCAGCTCAGAAGGGCAGAGTCCAGCTTCTCCTCCCACAAGAGTGCAGACCACGAACCCTCTTAATGTAAAATAACTGGCCTGAAGCCCAAGTGCTTAAACCAGAATTAATACACTTTCAGAATAACAGACACTGAGCCCTCAATCAGCAGTTCCCAACTAGTGAGCTAAACTTTGCCACAACAATTAATAGAACATGCTGGAGGGATAGATTCCTGTCACAGAGACTCCCCATGCTTTGGAATAAAATTCCTAACTACATTAGGCAGAGCCCCTCACTAACACTCTTCAAGAGAAACCTTGACGAGTGGCTGGGTAACAGAAAATACACCCCTGGGATCACTTCATTGGATCTTCTTGACAAAGGCTCAGTTAATTAATGAATGGGGCGGCGAAAGCTGACACACTCTGGCTAGGCTTATAAATGCCCTAGGGCAGATAACCTAGTAGCTACACATGAACCTATGAACCTATAGCCTAGTACCAACCTATGAACCTATTATCCTATGAACTGCTACGTAAACTGATTTCTTAACTCTTGTAAGCTTATGCATCACTTAGCTATCTAGTCCTTATTATCTGTTTCTATAACCTGTCTTCTTCCATATGTACATTCTGTTACTTCTTTCTTTGTATGTGTTAATTATTCTTATGTTTTGTTTGCAATTATTACTATTTTTAGTACTTGGTGGTGCCAACTTGGTTAACAAAACATAAAAAAAATAAACAAACAAATTAATAATTGCTGTCCTTTAAATTGCTAGTAGATGTGTGGTTACTTGTCTATGAGAGTGAGAGATGTGTGTGTTCTGTGATGGGTTGGTACTCCATTCAGTTCTGATTCTTCTACTTTTTAGTAAAGTGACTTTCATGGTAAAGTGAGGAATCAATGAATGAATGAAAAATTAAATGAAGGAATGAATGTAACACACGGTAAATAATTAATGCCTACACTAAGGGTACAGTAAGTGTACACTGTTCTTATTGAACAGATACAAGCATCTTCTTACTCTTTATTTTAGTTTTCCTTTTGATTTTCTTGTAGCCTTAAATATTAGGGGGATTTATAAAAGTAACCACAAAGTGTAGGCTACATGTACACTTAGTGCAATCTTCCTGAGTGATTAGAAAGCACAAAACGTGTGGCAAGGTTTCTTGAATACAGACTCTGTACATGTAGTACACACTTAGAGCCATGGTGGTGCAGCGGTTAGCGCTGTCGCTTCACAGCAAGAGGATCTCCTGTTCGATTCTCGGTTGGAGCGCATGTCCTCCCCACGGTCAAGTGACATTTAAAGACATGCAGGTAGGTGCTTGCTTCAATAGGTGTGCCTTCTTTGAAGGATGGGCATCAGGCTGGCAACTTGGCACCGTAAAAATACATTGCCAATCATTAGCGGACTGGAGTTCCGCTGTGGCGACCCCTAACCAGGAAAAGCTGAAAGGCATTAGTACATGTAGTGTACACTTAGTGAAGTGGTTAATTAATCTAGCCCAGTAACTATTATAGTACCTTTGTGTTTAAATTAACTAAAGTTTAACATTGCCCTACTAGAAATGGTAGTCAAAACTGTCAAAAGAATGAAATAGTAATGTGAGTGCAAGAACAACGAAATGGCAAAACACGTTTTCTTATCTCATTTTATTCTGTGTAGTATCCTCACAATTACAACGAAAAACAAATAGGTCCTACCAACAAATCATACAGGTTGAATAGTCTAAATTGACATTAAAAGCCAGATTAAAACAAACCCTGAACAAGATGAGCTTAGTTTAGAGAAGTTTCTGTAGTCCAGGTATTCTAAGAAAATGTAATAGAACAATTTTTTATCAGCTTTTAATAGTGTCTGAATTACATACCTGAAAAAAATAAAAATAAATAAATACACACACACATATACATATATATATATATATATATATATATATATATATATATACATATACATATATATATATATGTGTATATATATATATATATATATATATACACATATATATATATATATATATATATATATATAGATATATGGATGGGTCTACTTCTAAATTTTGAAGTTTCAAAATATCGACTTTCTTATGGTCGAGACCATAAGATCGAAGTTTTGAAACTTTGAATCATTTAAATGGAGATTGTTGTATAGCACGGAACATTATATTCACAGTTTTCCTCACTGTACTCTTGGAGTTGATATATTTAATTAGCAGCGGGTATGGGGGGTGCAGGTTTTTTTTTTTCATTTTTTAATTTAAATTTTGAAGTTTCAAAACTTCGATCTTAATGTCTCGACCATAAGAAGGTCGACGTTCTGAAACTTTGAAATTTAGAAGTAGACCCATATATAAAACCAAAGGAGTCTGTGTTACAATTTAAATTAGAGATAAATTCACCTCACATCTAGTTAGACTGGACAACTCCATGGAGTTACTCCATACCAAGGTTATGGTGGGTAAGACCCCCATTCAAGTCTTAGCCAGTTGTAGAGCCCCCCTCCATGGGTCACGGCATCTATGAAGCTTACTTAACCAAACTGAAGACAATCCAAATTTTACTGAACACACTGGTTAATAGGGAATTTCAAATATCCAACCATCATCTGGGAAATCTACTCTAGCCCAAACTCTCTAGCACAAAAGTTCCTTGACTTTGTGAATTCAAATGCCCTGGAGCAAACTGTCCATACCCCGACAAGAGGAACAAATATTCTAGATCTGGTCCTCACCAACATGTCAAACAGGTGCACTGCGGCAACTGTTGGATCCTCATTAGTTAAAACTGACCACAAATCAGTCACCGTCAAACTGACACTAACACCAGAACTCAAAAAGGGTGAAATCAGACTAAAAAAACATCACCAAGGTGAACTATACCCTACCCCAAGCTAAAAGTGGTAACTACACCGAAACTTACACTAAAGCCCTGTACAGTTACTTGTATAAGTGTATAAACTTGCCTGTGCCAGATAGAATCAAAGCCACAGCCCCAAGTAAAATCAAGCTGCCATGGCGGACTTCCAGCATCAACAAACTGTACAATACCCATGAAAAGAAAACAAAGACAAGGACCCAACAATGGGAAAGTACCCTTCTCAGCCTTGACAGGCAACATAAGACAACTTGTCAAATCCTCCAAGAGCTCCTTTGAGAGAAACCTAGCAAGTACTGCCAAGGATAACCATAAGGCCTTTTACAGCTATGTGTGGAACCTAAAGGGTAGGACCCAAGCATGTGCATAACTGGTTGCCAATAATTTCACACACACTGACCCCACAGAGATAGCAAACCTGCTACTGGATAGGTTTGGAGAAAATTTCACTTCCTTTTCCCCTGCTAACTTATAACAAACCCCCCCCCCCCTCCAAACTTACATGTCTGAAGAGCAGGTCCACAAAGCCCTGTCCAAGGCAAAGAACATAGCCTCTATAGAACCAGATGACATCCCAGACTGTCTTCTAAACAGGCTAAAACATGAACTAGCATCACCACTAAGTACACATTTCAAGCATAGCCTAACCATAGGCTTTGCTCCTGCAGAATGGAGAACAGCTATAGTTATTCCCCTCCATAAAGGTGGCCTAGCAACAGACCTAGGGAATTACAGACACAGTAAACCTGATCAGCCTCATTTGTAAGGCCATGGAATGTATCATTATGGACCTCATAAATAAAGACATAGGTGACCTACAAATCCTGGATCCTACCCAATTTGACTTCGTGAAGGGCAGATCTGCTGGATTTATTTGAAAGTGTGACTGAGATCATTGATGAGGACAAATCTGTGTGCACAGCATACCTCAACTCTGCAAAGGCTTTCAACACAATCCCACATTCATGTATTACCAATAAACTTATCAAACTGAATGTAAACCCCTTCATTGTAAGACGGGTTGCCAACTGGCTCATAAACTGGACGCGCTCTATCAAAGTTGGTGACTCCACATCAACCAGCCACAGTGGGGTGCCACAGGAGTCAGTACTGGGCCCTCTACTGTTTGATATATACTTCTCAGAAGTTCAGGTCAAAACTAAAGGGTTGTGGCTGACCAAGTTTGCAGACGACTGCAATCTAGGTGCAATCATTGAATCCCTAAATGATGTCAGTATACTCCAGGATGGTCTTACGCAGACCAACAACTGGTGTATTAGTCACGGTTTTAAACTAAATGCAAAGAAGTGCATCAACATTCCCTTCAGCACAAACAATGTCCCTTCACACAATCAGATCAATAAAAATACCCTAAGTACCCATGAAGTGGTAAGGAACCTGGGATCACAGATTGACTGCGACCTTTACTTCGACCGCCATGTATAAATTGCCTCATGGTTACTGGCAACCAGTTAATTCTCAAACAAACTGATATGGCATGTGAGAGATGTATTTACACAATGTCACTGGAGGCAAAGCTCTCACATAAAAATACTCCTAATGTCAATAAGGTTGTCAGTAGTACACATGCTGCACCCATCACCCACAATTCAAAGCAGACATATAGACACGCATATGTTGAGGCACTTATACGTAACCTTTCTAAACCACAAAGACCTCCTAGATGAAGTACACATAACAAATACCCTCAGCAGCCCCAAATGTGCTCTTTCAAAACAGCACCCACATCAACACATACAGCTACATCTCATGGAGCCTCTACCTAAACCCATAAGGCAAGTCACCACAAAATTCAACATTCTAGTCATTAGAAACTCCATCATGAGACACACTGATGTCCCTCTCACCAAGCTAAGTAAGGAGAAAGTTACGGTCAGTTGCTTATCAGGGGCTAGGATCCATCACATTACACATGCACTCAGGTCATTGGACCACAATTACCAATATGACTCAGTCATAGTCCATGTGGGAGTAAATGACCTGCGACCTATCTCCCTAGACTATATGACATCATGGAGCTCTCGGAATATGTATCTCAGGCTGGTATGAGCCTAGCATTGAGCAGCATTTTATCTTCTCCAAGGATGATGCCACAGTATGAACAAAAGATGATTGACTTTAATAATTGGCTTAGTTTCTGGTGTCATTCTAAGGAGGTGCAGTATTTGTCAGCATGGAAGGAGATGGTCAACAGACCATGCTGCTTTGCAAGGGATGGTCTGCACCTCTCCCCTCTAGGCATTCGAATATTAGCTAAAACTTTGTCTTCCCCCATAGTGCCTTTTTTAGCCAATCCCAAACTGAAAGTACTTCCAACATAGCAAATCAAAACCAAGAAAATCTAAAGGTGTTACTGCTCAGTGGTAGGAGTCTAAACAAAAACTCCCCTTCCTAGAAGCACTTTTTACCGTAGAGAAAGCTGATGTCTGTGTGGTCACTGAGACATGATTTAAAGCCATTGAGAGCACACCAACAGTGCAAGGTTATAATGCCTTCCACACATTTAGGCCAGCTACTTCACAGGCAGGGACTAAAGGTGGAGGTGTCTCTATTTACATCAAAATAAATATACTTCTAGGCTGGTAAAACAGGACAATGCACTTGATCTATGTTCAAATCACCATAGGTAAAATCCAGTACCACTTTCTTGCAAGCTATAGGTCCCCCACGATGACCCAGGAAACCCATACCATGTATTTAAACTTATTAGAAACATTGACCATCCAACCCAATACCATATTCATGGGTAACTTTAATTACCCCACTATTAACTGGGAATCCTATACAACACCAAATGAACAGGCATAGAGATTCCTGGATTTTGTAAACACAAACTCCCTGGACCAGATAGTCAGTACACCAACCAGTGGTGCAACCATACTGGATCTGGTCCTCACTAATATGGGAGACTGTTGCACAACCTCTACTTTAATGCCTTCCTTGGTAAGGTCAGACTACAAAATCATCTCCTTTGAAGTAAAATTAAAACCTGGACCCCCAGCTAAACCTGGAATATTCAGGAACTATTCTAAGGCTAACCTCCTGCTATTAAGTGAGAACCTGGCAAAATTTCAAGCCCCCATAAACCCTGTCAACACTTCTGCCTGTGCAGAACTGTTCACAGAAACCCTGTACAAGCATGTTAATAGCTGCATAGAGGCATCTGTACCCACCAAGAAGAAGCACAGAACTAACTCAAAAAACAAGCCACCCAGGTGGAATAACAAAATCAATCGGCTATATAACAGGAGGAAGAAAATCATGGCAAAAATTTGGAGATGAAGCACCTAGCAGGATAAAAGCACTCTCAAACTAAACAAACAACTCAGAGAGCAAATAAAGTCTACCAAAGCCAAATTTGAGGTAAGTCTGGCCTCCCAGGCCAAGGACAACCACAAAGCATTATTTAGCTATGTCTACAACCTCAAAGTCAATACACAATTGTGTGTAAAGCTCATTGCAAATGGGGCCACCTATACTGAGTCAGAAGATATAGCAAACCTCCTGGCTGATGAATTAGCTCCAGCTTTACTCCTTTCTCCCCCTCAACCTTCCCTAAGGAAATATCATCAAATATAACTCCCCCTACTGCCACTAGGGAATAGGTCCTTAATGCTCTTTCTAAGACTAAGAACACTGCATCAATGGGCCCAGACAATATCCCAGGATGCCTTCTAAATAGTATGAAACATGACCTATCAGTGCCTCTGGAATTACTAGTTAGTGGTATCTTCCAAACAAGCTTCATGCCTTATGAATGCAGAAAGGCAACAGTTTTCCCTCTGCACAAAGGTGGGTCATCTACAGACCCTGGAAACTACAGACCTATACATCTCACCAGTGTTATATCTAAAGCCATGGAAAGAATTATCATGGAGATGATCTATAGAGATATAGTAAATCTCCAGACACTGGACCCAAACCCAGTTTGGTTTCATTAAGGGCAGGTCATGTCTACTCAACATGGTGGACTTCTTTGAGAAGGTTACCAAAGCACTGGATGAAAGCAAAATCGTTCACAAGGCCTACCTTGACCTGGCCAAAGCATTTGACACAATACCCTACTCAGGCATTGTTAATAAACTCAAGAGGTTAGGTACAAACCCATATGCCACCTGGTGTATAGTCAACTGGATCACAGACAGGAACCAGGAATTTAGATTTGGGGAGTTCACCTCTACAAAGAGGCCAGTCACAAGTGCAGTCCCTCAGGGATCAGTCCTTGGACCGCTCCTTTTTGGCATTACTTCTCAGAAGTAAAGGCCAATGTCAGTGGTCTCTGGCTGACTAAATTTGCAGATGATTGCAAATTGGGAGCTGTCATTGAATCTTACACTGGCACAAATGTTCTCCAGGAGGGGTTGACACAAACAAACAACAGGTGCCCGAGCCATGGACTAGAACTAAATGCCAAGAAATGCATAATAGTATCCTTTGGGAAGGCATCCATCCCTGGTAACTATCATATTGACAACACACCCTTACAGTTGATCCAGTAGTCAGGGACTTAGGGACACACATAGATAGTAATCTAGCCTTTGATCATCACATGTCTACAGTGGTGAGGAAATCATTCTATGTTGCGCATCTTATGAACTAAGGTATGGCATTTAAGTGCAAGGAAGTTATTGTTCCACTGTATCTGGCATTCATTAGACCTATCACTGAGTACAATGCCCCCTTTGGTATGTATCTAACCAGGCATATCCAGTAATTGGAAAGTACACAGAGGTTCCTCAATAAAAAAATACAGGGCATAAGTAATATGCCCTATGCAGAACACCTCAAGGCCCTATCCCTGTATTTTGTCTTGTACAGGCTTTTGAGGGGAGATCTATACCTGGCACACAAGGCATTGTCAGACCCCACTCTGATGGACCTCTTACATATCCACAAAACAAACAGCACCACAATTAGGGTCTATATCACGACATCGAAAAGGATGTTAAGTGAACGGCTTAAAAATTGAAAATGCTGTTCATCGAAGTTGCACACATCCCGCTAATTATACATACCAACTTTGAGATCACACTATATTGAGGAAAGGGCAAATTTTCTGATCTTCACTGTACTGCAATCTCACAAAACACACCTCGATGAACAGCATTTTCGATATTAAAGCCGATCGCTTAACGTCCTTTTTGATGCCGTGATATAGACCCCCAGAATTACCCATTTTAATGACTTAAACCTTGACTGTGATATAAATAGGACCTGCTGGAGAGACAGGTATGTATCCCATAGACTACCCCATCTATTGAACAGGCTCCCCATCCATGTGAAGCAGAGTTCCACCCTAACCCAATTCAAGTGCAACTTGGACAATTGGATGGGAAGCTGGAAGGTCATCTCTGGTTTGGCACCTATCTCTAATGGACACAGATAACCTGAAAATGGTTCATCTCCCAGGCCCATGCTTACACTTATCAAGGGTATCCGGACTTGACCGAGATTTGGGATGCATGGCTAGTCTTAAAACGGCCCTTGTGGTCATTAGGCTAGTAAACACCTATGAACCTATGCATCTACCATTGTAAGGAAAGCTTTCCACATAGCTCACTTGATTAGTAAAGGCATTGCCTTGAGAGCAAAAGAAGTAATAACCCCCTGTACTCGGCACTTATCCAACCCATAACTGAGTATAATGCCCCATTCAGTATGCACCATACTAATCACCTACAGCAATCACAGAGACTTCAGAGGTTTCTAACAAAGAAAATCAAGAGCTTCCAGCATATGCCTGACATAGACCGACTAAAATCCCTGTCACTATACTCCTTATTGTATAGACTTCTTAGGGGAGATGCCTGGCCTACAGAGCAACTCAAGACCCAAACCTAATGAACTTACTGCATATCCGTAAATCAAATGGGTCTATGACTACCAATTCCAGGGACTTTAATCTGGCTTGCGACTTAAATATGACATGCTGGAGGGACAGATTTATCTCCTAGTGACTGCCACATCTTTGGAGCAGGCTACCAATTCATGTGAAACAGATCACTTCTATGACACGTGGATGAGTGGATGGGACACCAAAATTCTTTCCAAGGATAGTGCCCATAACCCTCCTGGACATGGGCAGTCATCACTAAATGCAGTCTTGGGTATTGACTACTACCTCTGCGAATTACACTGGGTTGAAAATTACCTCTGGGTCGATAGCTGAGTAATCTCCTATGATCCTAAGATCCTAAATGGTCTCTGCTATGAGTATTTGTTAAACTCCATGCTGTGAGCTGCTAAGCAAATTCATCATGTAGCTCTGCATTTGCTTACATACTGTATGACACTGAGCAAGTCACTTGGCTATAATAATAATGCTGGTTTACCTCTATAAAAAGGCAGTTGTTTCTATTGGGTATATAACTGGTTAGCTGTAAGTAACAGAAGAAAAGGTAAAATAAAACACACTCACGTATACACAAATGTATGCATGCACACACACAGGCATATATTTGGACAAATATATAAATATAAATATAAATATATTTTGACAGCTCCGATGGTTATGAACCTATAAAAATGAATAAGTAAATAAACCAATTAAAGACAGATTTGCTGAGAATGTCATATTGGACCTTCAGCTTGAAGTGAGACATATGGAGCGAAGTAATGCAAACAGACTGATAGGTCGCAAATCGCTACTCTCTTGTCTACATCTCATAGCTTGTTCTGTTGTGATACCTGTGTAGCCAATGCAGGACAATGCAATTTGAAATATGAAGGAACTGAGCATGTGCTGGATCTAATAAGTGAGGAAGTGGATATGACACGGGCAAAGGACACTAGTCAATAAACGTGTGCCTTAATTGAAAAAAAATAGTATATATAAAATATTAACCATTTTTAGCATCTAATATTGTTGACAAGCATAAAGGTGATATGAAATTTAATTAGGTCCTGTAACGAATGAAAACATTGATTATCCATGCCTCTATTTTCTTAAACTAAAAATAGACAAAGAAGGCAATAACACAAATCCACATACTATGGAGAATAATAATGGTAAGCCCCATGGCGCACAGACAATCTGAGCACACCTTGTGGCCTATGGACTTCAGAGGAAGACAAGGGTAGGAAAACAATGATGCAAACCTATGATGATCTCATGGTGGGGTGAACGGGGAGAGGATATACTGAGGTGCACCAGGGTGTATCTACTTCTTGTAGAGATCGGGAGTTAGCATAACCAGTTAATGTAGTGGGTGAGACACAGAGAAGCACATCACTGTGGGTGGACTGGCAGCTCCCTCACACTTCAAGCCCACCTCAACCTGCAGACATTCAAAATAGGAACAAAGGCACTTAAAAAGGGGTCAATATTATAAAACCAAAAAGACTTCACCGTGAATGCTCACATGAGCAAAAATGCCGGTAATCAAACTTGCTATTGTGGGGGGCTGTGCCCCCCACACCCCTCGCTAACTATATATTCCAACTCCAAGGTCGTACTACAGTGAAGAAAGGGCAAATATCCCACTCTTCACTGTAACATGACCCCACAATCACAGTTTTGATTCCTGGCATTTTCGCTCATGTGAGCATTCGCGCTGAAGTCTTTTCATGCATCTGATATAGACTCCATAAAAAGTAGGGATATCTGAGTAAGAATCTAGGCATCTAATTAGCATAACATTTGAATACCAAATAGTAAAAAATTCTTCATACTTTATGTAGGAATGTGGGATACTACTTAGTAACAAAACAGAATGACAAAAGTGACAGGAAAATGTAAGCATATTATCAAAGAGACAGTACAAAATCTGTAGATTCTATAACACAACGTTATTTATTTTTGCTTCTAAAAAAGAGATATAAGTTGTGTCTCCACTTTCTTTAAATTATTGTTGCCACTAGTATGTTGGTCATGTAGTGTGGTTTTCCATACACTAGACTTCAAAACTCACATGTAATGAATGATTCAGAAAATTGTGTGAAGGAGTAAATTCATTAATTAATTTATTTATTCTTTGTTGACTAGATTAATCTATTATCCTCTTTTCAGGGGAGACGTGAGGTGGTAATTTACATTACTAGGGGAAATTTTGCCAGAGTATTGGGTAATTTCCCCTACTCTTATCAATAGGTGCCATGGGATCTTTTACATGCGCCTGAGTTACTACCAACTCAAGCAGATGGGGCTCTGGTTTAACATCTCATCACAAGCCTGAAAATAAGTACGTACATACCACCAAAAATAAGGACATCCTAAAATAGGCCTGAAAATAGGAATGCTATTCTAAAATTAGGTGGTTGAGAGGTCTGTAGCTCCTTCTTGTACATCACCTAACACATCAGGGATTTTTGGCATAACAAATCGTCAAACATAGCAGCCAGTTGCAATAGGATAGCTCCTACATCCCCCCTCCCCTTCTCACTTATAGTTTGCAGTCTGCCAGCAACAAGCCATGGGTCTCTGGAAAGACAGAACCCTCATGATAAAGAGTTTTATCAGTGTATGTCTCAATATGTGGAAGCCATAGCTGAGAATGGAGTAAGAGGGTACAGTAAAGAGTTTGCACCTAGCAGTCAGTCTGATCAGAATGTGCTCTTCCTATAAATGCCCTGAAACCTCTGCAAAATGCTGCCATGATGCACACCACAAAAAAAAAAAAAATCTTGTCACTCTGCCTTAGAAAACAGACCCTGACTGTCAGACTATTAAAAAAACTAACTGACCCAATGTTATTGCTTTGGCCAACCTACTCTTAAATACCTTCACCTTGGGTCTCCCCTGAAAAGTGGACACTGGTCTCATGGGACATTTCCAGCTGGTTTATATATGGGTCTCCTTCTAAATTTTAAACTCCATACACATAAAATCTCCTTTCCCCAAACTCCTCCACCCTATCCAACTCCTTTTCCTGATGTACCTAGCTCACAGGCATGCCCTTCCCTAGGATGTGAGCATTGTGTGTTGCTGCGACTTGGCTGAGCTCACATTCAAGTTTGAGACTGAGCAGCTCCTCAGGTCTGTGGCATTGAGGACCTTGTCTTGAGCACCTGGGATATGAGTACTCACAGTGCAGCACTTGACTCTTCAAGATACAGCAATGTGTGGTGGCACTGCCTCTTCGTTACATCTTTTGTAGATGTCAAATTAGCATAGAACCTGAAAACAGTAACACTACTATTCATGCAATTTTTGTTGTAGTCACTGAATAAATGCTTCTCCATATATAGTATGAGCATGATTTCTTATAGTAAAATCATAACACCCTATAAAAGCTACCAAACCTTAATAAGCAGCATAGTCTCACAATCCAGGTCTTTCAACAACAAAGTTGGATCTATGCCAACTGCATGAACAAAGCTGTTTATTCAGTGCATTACCGTGTATGTCACCACTTTGCATTTCTTCATATAAACAATTTCAAATTAAGTTGTTTGCGGACATCTCTTTATAAATCCAGGTTTTTCTCATTTGAACAGCCCTGCTTCCATTTATATAATAAACATTTTGCTTTGTGAATACCTGGTAAGTAATAGTGAACTTGACAATAACAAAATTATAAAAATAATGGTACTTGATACTTTCAGACTGAAAACACAATGGAGCTGATAAACTAAGTTACTCCTGCAACACAGAAGATTAAAGCCTTTATCAGCATGACAGTACTCAGCGGGCATTTCAATGAAATCACAACTGTAATAACTCATTATCATACCACCTGGTGAGTCATACTCTGCAATAAATTTGTCTGTTTTTTTTTTAATTTGCTTCTCATTAACATCCTCAGCCAGCAGAGGTATGGCTTCATTAGACCCAGTTTAACTCTTAGCTTTTAGCAATGCAAAAATGCTGATATATCTTGTCAAGGAATAATATGTTTGGAAAAAGCTGCAACATTCTTTAGTGAAGCCATATCACATAAACACACTAACATTCAGAAAACATGCTTCTAAAATTTATATGATATACTTTGCTATTTAAGTTGGTTAACATTTCAAGCACTCCTTTCATGACTGGTTATGAAGCTGTATGTTTTGAGCTACTGCTTAGATTCCTCTTAGCTCTCTGTCATTCTTAGCATCTTTTAAAATCTGTCGCCCCTTTGGGATTATGCCAGAGGAAGCTTCTTTCTATGGTAGGAATCAACACATTCTATCAAGCCACATACCTCTCAACCTCTTAGCACAAGAAATCTGGACAAAGTCCAAAGTAATAGGTTCATAGGTTCATACTAGGCTATCTGCCATAGGGCATTTTTAAGCCTAGCCAGAGTGTGTTTGGCTTTCACCACCCATTTTAAATTAATTTTGCTATGCCCTTTTTCAAGGTTAGTATACTGTGCCTCTGTCTAACAGTGACACAGAAGTGATACCCGGGGTAAACCTATGATCTCCAATCCACTCATCAAGATTCCTCTTGAAGAGAGTCAATGAGGTACTCTGCCTAACCTGGACTGGGATTTTATTCCAGAGTGAAGGGAGCCTCTGGGTTATGAATCTGTCCCTCCAGCATGTCCTATTTATATCAGTGCTGAGGATCAAGTCTCTCGGCGCGTAGCTCGATGGGATTTGGATTTTCTGAGGTGAAGCATGTCCATTAATTCCGAGTTGGATATGGCTTTATATGTCAGGCACAGATCGCCTCTGAGCAGGTGGTATGCCACTGAGTAGAGCTGGAGTTTCTTTAACCGGGCAGCATATGGCATCTGTTTGAGCCCTTTGATCCACTTGGTGAGGTACTTTTGGGGTCTTTCCAGTTGCTGCAGGTGTCTGGTAAGGTACATCCCAAAAGGGGCATTGTACTCAATTATGGGTCTGATGAGGGATGAGTAAAGAGGTACGATGACCTCCCTTGATCTAGATGTGAATCCCTTCATGATTAGGTGGGCTATATAAAATGTTTTTCTAACCACTTTGGCCACGTGGTTGTCAAATGAGAGATTGCTATCAAATTGGGTCCCCAGGTCCCTAATTACTTCTTCTGTACTTAATGGATTACCACCTATGTGGTAATTTGTGGGCACTTTGTTTTGCCAAAGGGATGACTATACACTTTTTGGCATTTAGCTTGAGGCCATGGCTCTGGCACCAGTTGTCTGTTTCTATGAGGCCCTTTTGGAGGAAGCTTGTGTCGGCTGGAGAGTCGATTATGGCGCCCAGTTTGCAGTCATCTGCGAACTTGGTCAGCCACAGTCCTTCCGTGTTGGCCTGTACCTCCGAGAAATATATACCGAACAAGAGAGGTCCCAGGACTGAGCCTTGTGGGATGCCACTTGTAACTGGTTTGGAGTCTGACATGGTTCCAGCAATTCTAACCATGTGGGTTCTGTCCTTGATCCAGTTTGCAACCCATCTAGTGACATAAGGGTTTATATTTAAGCTGGTGAGCTTATCTATAATGCCCGAGTGGGGTATTGTATCGAAGGCTTTTGCGAGGTCCAGGTAGGCTGTGTGGACCACCTTCCCCTCGTCTATGGCCTTGGTGACTGTTTCAAAGAAATCGACCAGGTTTAAGAGGCAGGATCTGCCCTTAACAAAGCCGAACTGGGTAGGATCCAGTGTCTGTAGGTCCCCAATATCTTTATTTATGAGGTCCATGATGATCCTTTCCATAGCTTTGCAGAACAAGCTAGTCAGGCTTATGGGGTGATAGTTTCCAGGATCCGTTGAGGCACCACCTTTGTGGAGAGGGACCACTGTTGCTGTACGCCACTCTTTAGGTACATATCCTGTAGTAAGGCTGAGATTGAACAGTAGTTTTATGTTTGGGTTTAGCTCTTCTTGGAGTTCATGTAGGACGCAGCCCGGGACACCGTCTGATCCCATTGATGCTGTGTTTTTTGCTTTGGAGAGGGGGGCTCTTACCTAAGCATCTGAGATGTCAGGGGGGCAGAACTCTGCTGGGATACATATTTACCCTTTTGGTGGGGAGGAGGGGGAGAAGTTTGCGCTGAACCTGTCAGCTAGGATGTTGGCAATGTCTGTGGGTTCGGTGTATATTTTGTCATTTTGGACTAATTCTGAGCATATCTGGGAATTCCCACCCAGGTTCCTAACATAACTAAAGAAAGCCTTGTGATTATCCTTAGTGTCCTGTGCAATATTTCTCTCGAAGCTGGCCTTAGATGATTTTATGAGTGCCCGTAGTTTTTTGCTAATACTGATCAGAGATGCCTTCCCTTTTTGGGATTTTGCTCTATCATGTAGTAGCTTCCTCCTTCTATTGTATAGTTTGTTTATGGTTGGGGTCCACCAGACAGGACGCCTGCCTTTGGAGGATTGGGTCTTGGTTTTATTTGGGATTGCATGATCCATGCATTTCTGAAGGTGTTCATAGAATGCGTTTATAAAGGATTCTGTGGTCTGGGCCATATTTTCCACAGGCCCGGGCCTTTGAAGGATTCCACCTCGGTTTTGAGGAGTGTGAAATTTGCTTTAGAGAAGTTTTTCACTGTGGTTTTCTGGGCAGGGGGTGGGGTCGGGATGTGAATATCCAGTGAGATTAATTTATGGTCTGATCTTACCAGTGAGGGATACACTTCTGGTCTGGAGCATAGAGTCCCCATGTTGGTGATGATCAGGTCCAGTATGTTTTCCCCTCTTGTGGGAGTGGTAACAAGTTGTTCCATAGCATTTGAGTTTATAAATTCTAGGAACCTTTGGGCTAGGGTGTTGGAGCTAGAGTAATGCTCCCAGTCTATGTTTGGGTAGTTGAAGTCGCCCAATATAATGGTGTTTGGACAGACCTTCATATTTTCCAGTGTTCTCAGGAAGGTTCAGTGGGGTTCCTGGGTTTGGGAGGGTGGTCTGTAGCAGGCTATAAACTGGAAGGCAGTTTTACCCACTGTTAGTTGCACATGGATAGTCTCTGATGCTTCGTGCTGTGCCACCAACCTGGAGGTGTGGGTATCTTTGACGAATATTGATACTCCTCCTCCTTTTGTGGTTCGGTCCAAGTTTTTGGGCCGAAAAGCATGGTATGCGGTATAACCTGGTAGTGCTGGGGTGCTCTCGAGAGCCTTGAACCAGGTTTCTGTTATTGCACAGATATCGATGTTCTCCATGCTAAGGAGAGTTTCGAAAAGTGCATCTTGAGGTTTAGACTTCTGTCATTGAGTAGCATTACTCTGTTTCTTATCCCTTGTGATACCTATGGAGGTAGGTTTGTCTTTTGAGCCTTGCCTAAAAAAAGGCACTATGGGGGTAGCAAGAGCCTTTGCCAATATCCGAAAGCCCAGGGGTGACAAGTGCAAGCCATCCCTAGCGAAGCATCGTGGCTTGTCGAGCATGTCATCCCAGGCTGACAGGCATTGGATCCCCTTTGAATGACACCAATACTTAAGCCAATTGTTGAAATTGATCATCTTGTCTTCATATTGTGGCATCATTCTTGGTGAGGGTAAGATGCTACTCAAGGTCAGGGTCATACCGGCCTGGGCTACATGTTCAGAGAGCTCCTCTATGTCTCTTTTCATGTAGTGCAGGGAGGTACGTCTCAGGTAATGGGGGGGACAAAGGACCAAAAATATGGACAAATTTTAAATATTGCTCTTATAATTTCAGAAAGTTACTAGAATAAAATATTTTGTCTTAGCATACATTTTCTGAGGGATATGAATTATGAAAATCAAATCCATGTCATTTTCTACTGAATCTGCTTCTCACTGATTTGATAGGAGACCATACATTTTATGAGAAGCAAACCAAAAATCATCATCTTCTTTTGGCTGTTCCCATTAGGGGTCGGCACAGCAGATCATCTGTTTCTATTTCTTCCTGTCCTCTGCATCTTGCTCCGTCACACCAACTACTTGCATGTCCTCTCTCACCACATCAATAAACCTTATCTTAGGCCTTCCTCTTTTCCTGTTACCTGGCAGCTTCATCCTTAGCATCTTTTTCCCAATATACTCAGCATCCCTCCTCAGCACATGTCCAAACCAATGCAATCTTGCCTCTCTGGCTTTGTCTCCAAACCTTCCAACCTGGGCTGACTCTCTAATATACTTATTCCTAATCCTGTCCACCCTCATCACACCCAGTGCAAATCTTAACATCTTTAACTCTGCGACATCCAGCTCTAACTCCTGACTTTTTGTCAATGCCACTGTCTCCAACCCATATAACATAGCTGGTCTCATTACCCTATTGTAGACCTTCCCTTTCACTCTTACTGGTACTCCTCTGTCACAAATCACTCCTGACACTCTTCTCCACCCACTCCATCCTGCCTGTACTCTCTTCTTCACCTCTCTTCCACACTCACCATTACTCTGAACTATTGATCCCAAGTATTTAAACTCATCCACTTTCACCACCGCTACTCCTTGCATCCTCACCATTCCTCTATCCTCCCTCTCATTCACACACATATATTCTGTCTTAGTCCTGCTGACCTTCATTCCTCTTTTCTCTACAGCATATCTCCATCTCTCCAGGGTCACCTACACCTGTTCCCTACTCTCACTACAGATCACAATGTCATCTGCAAACATCATAGTCCACGGGGACTCCTGTCTGATCTTGTCTGTCAACCTGTCCATCACCAATGCAAAAAACAAAGGGCTCAGAGCTGATCCTTGATGTAATCCCACCTCCACCTTAAACGCATCTGTTACTCCCACCGCAGACCTCACTGCTGTCACACTACCCTCATACATATCCTGTACCACTATTACATGCTTCTCTGACACTCCTGACTTCCTCATACAATACCACAACTCCTCTCTAGGCACCCTGTCATATGCTTTCTCTAAGTCTACAAAAACACAATGCAACTCCTTCTGACCTTCTCTGTACTTCTCCATCAACAGTCTCAGAGCAAACATTGCATCCGTAGTGCTCTTTCCTGGCATGAAACCATACTGCTGATCACTAATCATTACATCCCTTCTTAACCTGGCCTCCACTACTCTTTCCCATAACTTCATGCTGTGACTGATCAGTTTAATCCCTCTGTAGTTACTACAACTCTGCACATCACCCTTATTCTTAAAAATCGGTACCAAAACACTTCTTCTCCATTCCTCAGGCATCCTCTCACTTTCCAAGATTTCTTTAAACAATCTGGTTTAAAACTGCACTGCTGTTTCACCTAAACACCTCCATGCTTCCACAGGTATGTCATCTGGACCAACAGCCTTTCCATTCTTCATCCTCTTCATAGCTATCCTTACTTCCTCCATGCTAATCCAGTGCACTTCATGATTCACTATCCCCACATCATCCAACCTTCTCTCCCTCTCATTCTCTTCATTCATCAACCCCTCAAAGTACTCTTTCCATCTGCTCAACACACTCTCCTCACTTGTAAGTATGTTTCCCTTATTATCCTTTATCACCTTTACCTGCTGCACATCTTTCCTAGCTCAGTCCCTCTGTCTAGCCATTGGTACAGGTCCTGTTCTCCCTCTTTAGTGTCCAAGCTTTCATACAACTCTTCATATGCCTTATCCTTAGCCTTCACCACCTCTCTTTTTGCCATGCACCTCATCTCCTTATATTCCTGTCTACTTTCTTCATCTCTCTGACAATCCCACTTCTTCTTTGCCAACCTTTCTCTGTATACTCTCCTGTACTTCCTCATTCCACCACCATGTCTCCTTGTCGTCCTTCCTCTGTCCAGATGACATACCAAGCACCTTTCTAGCCATCTCCCTTACTAGCTTTGCTGTAGTTACCCAGCTATTTGGTAACTCTCTACTGCCACCCAGTGCCTGTCTTAACTCTTCCCTGAACTCCACCTCACATTTACCCTTTTTCAATTTTCACTGTTTGATCCTTGGTGCTACCCTCACACTCTTCCTCCTCTTCTTGATCACCAACGTCATTTTACAAACCACCATCCTATGCTGCCAAACTACACTTTCCTCGGTCACCACTTTACAGTCTCCAATCTCTTTCAAACTGGCCCTCCTACATAAGATATAATTCACCTGTGTGTATCTTCCTCCACTCTTGTATGTCACCCTATGCTCCTCCCTCTTGTTAAAATATGTATTCACCACAGCTATGTCCATCTTTTTCACAAAATCCACTACCATCTTAACTTCTGCATTCCTTTGCTTAACACCATACCTACCCATTCCTCATCCCCTCTGTCCCCTTCGCCAACATGCCCATTGAAATCTTCTCCAATCACCACTCCCTCACCATTGGGTACAGTCATCACCACTTCATCCAACTCACCCCAAAATTTTTCTTTCTCATCCATCGCACACCCAACTTGTGGAGCATAGGCACTAACAACATTCATCATTACACAATCAATTTCCAGCTTCATAAACATCACTCTATCTGACAATCTTTTCACCTCCAAAACACTCTTAGCATACTGTTCCTACTTATTTATTACTCCTACACCATTTCTCCTTCCATCCACACCATGATAAAACAATTTGAACCCACCTCCAATACACCTTACCTTACTCCCCTCCCATCTGGTTTCTTGCACACACAATATACCAACCTTCCTTCTGTCCATCATATTGGCTAGCTCTCTCCCTATACCAGTCATACTGCCAACATTCAAAGTTCCGACCCTCACTACCACAGTCCTAGCCTTTCTCCTCTCTTCCTGCCTTCGGCCATGCCTTCCACATCTTCTCCTCCTTCAGCCAACAGTAGCCCAATTTCCGCCAGCATCCTGTTGGCTAACAGTACTGGTGGCGGTCGTTGTTTACCCGGACACAACCTCCTGCTACAGTTTCCATGCCGGAGGATGTCTATTTCCTGTTAGATCTGTTTGTACAGATTAAAACTTGGGCAAGTAGTGAGACACAGCAGAAGGAAATTAATGAAACTGAAACTCCTCTGAAATCTGAGATGTTTCATTCACACTGAGTTTCACAAGTAAAAGTTACTGATCATGTTTGGTTAAAACTGCCCTATAGCGTTAGTTATGATTTTCAAAGTACAGATGCATGCAGACTTTTTTTTCCTGAAGGGGCCTTTTGGCAGCAACCTAAGGTACAAGCATTTGACAAAGTAAACATTCCTCGGGAAAGTACCATTGTTTACTGTGAGCTAATCATGAATGTCACTACTGTTATTTACTTTGGCAAGATACGACATACTACTTATAAACAATATAATCACACTTCCTAAGTTGGAGTTTTTTGTACTTGGCACAGTTCTAATAACACTTCTCAGCATTTTCAACCAGCAATAATGCATGACCATAAACAGATACACACAAAGAGGTGAACCATACAGCTTGTGACATGAATTTTTCACATACATTTTTCTTCATATTTAATGACCGCAGATAAAAGAACTTTTTCAGCAGTCATTTATAAATCCCCACTGCCATATCATGCTGCAAACTGTATTAATTGTACATGTCCTTGAACAGATGTATTTTGCTACCCAAATGTCTGCAGCATGAAACAATTATTTTTTAATACACAATGAACATTATGCATCACAAATTCAACATTATATGACATCAAAGTCATGCAGTGCTGCGTTCAGTTTAATTACTCATTCTGACTAAGTCCACATTAAACAAATCCTAAAACAATATAAATGTTAATGCTTGGCAATTATCAGTAAAAGCTTTGATGCAAAAATAAATGAATAAAACAATTAACTTCATATATGTAGTCTAATAATGTGTGCTTATTTTACGATTTATTGGATTCATAATGTTAAGTACATTTTAAATAAAATATGGTAATGCTGTTCTATTCAGTTTGCTCTGGTATTAAAACAGTTGCA
>NC_056726.1:1302635472-1302740472 GCF_019279795.1 Protopterus annectens
GCGCTTACTTGTGTTTCACAGCTAATGCCTTTGCAGCTTTCCTTCTCCATCCACTTGTCAAGCTATACTAAGGATTTTTAACTTCTCTGAGCTGACCTACATTTTTCTACAACCTCTAATAATATGATTTATAGACTCAATAGTCACACTGTAAAACAATATTTGCTTAAGTCAATCTGAAATTGTTCTGCTTTCTTGAGTCATTAATTTCCCCTCCCTCCTGTGCCCTTCCTCACAATTCTACCTCTTCCACTTAGCTAATACATGACACATATGGTGTGTGAAAGGGTCTGATAGAAATTGCATGGTGACAGCACAAACTGTCATTTCCACTTTATAGCACCAGGACAAAAGAAAATATAATTATTAATTAAGGTTACAATTTATATGTGAGGGAAACAAAATCTGTCTGCTAAAACATGACATGTTGGCAAAAAAACTAGAGCCAACCAGCTTGGTTTAGTTAGTTATTTGAGAACCTATTGGATGTTTTGATTCAGTGAATGTTTTGAAACATAACTTGTTATAGAATAAAGCGTAACTCACTGAAACAATTCTGGATCCATGGCATAGAGGGATAGACCCTCACTACAGATTCAGTGACTAGTGGCCAGGTAGGAGAAACATGAGCTGGTAGTACGAGATATGTTTTTGGTGGAGGGTTGTGGCTGATGGCTCATCCATCTCTGTGTATATGAGAGTGATGCACAAACTCCAGAGGAAACTGGCACCCACAATTAAGGTATCACACGAGAGCATGGCACAACAGCTTGCATCACAGTTATGCATAGAAGAGTGCATGCATATCACATGTAAACATGCAAACACCAGCATGCATCATAGTCATGTATGGAAGAGTGCATGCATGACACATTTAAATATGTAAATGGCAACATGTATCACAGTCATGCATGGCACATATAAACATATAAACAGAAGCATGGCACATATAAACATGTAAACAGAAGCATGAATCACAGTCATGTATGGAAGAGTGCATGCATGGCACATATAAACATGTAAACAGAAGCATGCATCACAGTTATACATGGAAGAGTGCATGCATGGCACATATAAACATGTAAACAGAAGCATGCATCACAGTCATGCATGGAAGAGTGCATGCATGACACATATAAACATGTAAACAGAAGCATGCGTCACATGCTGATGCTCAGATCCATAACAGGTGTGGAGATTAGCAGTACAGAAATAATCCTCAGGAGCTGTATATCACAGCCAATTAGTAACAAGTACTGACTACACACACCCTGAATATAGGATATTATTACTGATATAATATATCATCTTAGAAAATAGACACCCAAGTTTAATGTGGATATGAAAAATGTGTCAAATGGTGAACTAGATAAGAATATGGTTATGCTGATGGGCATCTTTATAAAATACCTGGTAGTTAAGGGAATATTTCAATATGTGTCTGCTATAATTGTACCACTTAGGTATGCTTCCCACTTGTGCTGTAAACCATATTAGCAATTACCACAGCCCGGACAGGGCAGTTTGTGCAGAGGATTAAAGCTATGAGCTGTGAAAGTGTACTTAATTTTATTTTTATTTATTTGCACCTTGTTGACCAGATTCAATGTGACTAACTGAAATTTGGCCAGGGCAATGGGGAGATTCCAGTATTATTTTTTTTGATAAATGTCATGGGACCTTTAAATTCACCTGTGCTTGCTCCAGCTTAAGTAGATGGAGCCTTAGTTTAGCATGTCATGAAGCAGCTGGAGGAGGAGAGCTCATGGCCTTCTGATGTTCTAGCACCAAAGCAGAGTGTGTTATGGTCACTGACATTTATTGAAATATCAGATTTATGCAAGGGAGAAATTAGGGATAAAAGGGATGAGCTGTGGATAAAATGGATGAGACATGGATAAATTCCCTGCAGGATGACAGCCGTGATTCTCTACTTTCATCCTCCTCATTGGTAGCCTTGGGCACCGGAAAAAAGGGATCAGGAATAAATGGGTTGATGGAAGAGAGGACTCGATGGGTAAGAGGTAGTACAACAGAAAAGGAAGTAGAGAAATGTTACTAGTAGGTGCAAGTGACTGCCACGAAGGGCTGGTGCCTGTCACATAGGTCCTTATTGTGCTTTCATCCTTCTACATGATGACAGATTAGATGTAAATACGCCAACATTTTCTATGGACACAATCTGCAACGGCAGGTCTTTCCATTACATGAGACTCTAACCGAGAAGGCTTTGCTGCTTGTTATATGAGGTTTGGGTGGAGCAAAGTACCTCAGAAAGACATATACAAGAGGAAATTGTGATAAAGTAGGACAATAAAGAGATGAAATAATCGGAACTACTCTGAAAATCAAAGTACAAATGAAATATTATGGATGAGTTGAAAATGATAGGCTAACCTAAGAAAACTTAACGGTACTCCCTTGAATGGGAAAAGAAGAATAGAGTGGCAAATTTTATCTTATTTATATCTGTTCACAAGGGTAGTGCACTGCTCAAAACTGACTAATTGCAGCCACAATCCTGGTGAAAAAAAAAAGAACTTTTTTTACAAATTACAAGAGTGCACAAGAGAAATATTTTACATTGCTATGACATCAGTTCTGATTATAAGATATTAACAGTAATGATATTAAAATAATTTTAAAGTAGTATTTACACAATACAGAGGAAGAAATGGAGGAGGGAGTAAGCATCTATAACATCGACTGATACTGCTGTCATTCCTTTCAAACCATGCTGATACTATAGTTCTTCAAAATGAATGTGCAGATTCATACGTGTCATTGTCTCAAAGTGAAAAATCAGTACTGCAGAGCAATACTACGACACAAGGCTAGTGCAGTTCATTGTCTCAGGTCCAGCTTTACAAATAGCAAGGTGCCACAAAGAAATGCCAAGCCACGCCACTCAATAGAAAAAGGATTTAATTGTATTGCTCGAGCTAGAGGAACTATCTTCTTACTTCAGAAAGTGATAACTAAGCATGAGTTGCTACTGCATTTCTGCTAGACCCATGAACATGCATGAATGGGTCGCCCTGATCCCCCAGTAGATGCTCTTTTAGATTGTTTTAAATTGTAGATAAAAATGTTTGCAAGAACAAGCTGGTATTTCCTATTCTTTTTTCAATCAGTCTTCCTGCTCATCTGGACTATGATTAGATAAGCTGGAATGTAACTTGGTAGCAATGCCATTAGTTGTAGCACCTCACTGGTATAATTTGGACATATCACAATGGGTGTGGGATATAGGGTGGAGTTAAACATGCTGCCTTGGGACAGAAAAGACCAAATATGACATTCATGAAAGTTACCACTAAGTGTACACCAAATTCAAGGACATCCCTACCACAATGTGTGTGCTGTCTATTCACTCAGGAAGGTTACACTGAGTGTACACTTTGGGGTAACTTTTATGAATCCCACAGAAAGTGTAACATCTGCAACATGCTAACAAAATGAAGTACACCTTAATTTTGTGTCAGGTGAGACTGTATACAGACTTTATACAAAGTATGGACTTATTAGCCTTGTACCCCAAAAGGCAAAGTGCTGCTTGTATAGTGTGCTAATCCAATGGGCAGGACTCTTTTAATGACAAGAAAAATAAGCAGTTGTTTAAGCAGTACATGATGTGTAAAAAGCCTAAACATATTACTTGCATGAATAAATACCTTTCTAAATGAAACAGAGGAATAATTAGTCATATGCAAAATAACGCAACATTTTCTCAGAAATGGTGCAAAATGAATTATCATAGACTTAAGGAGAACACTTATACAGATGAAAGAGGAAAGGAAAACTGGAGCAGGTTATGATAAGAATAAATACATATACCAGCAAATGAATTGGAAAAATTGTTAGATCAGTTAGAGGAAAAATAGATGAAAAGTAAATTTAAAACAAATACAAAAGTGAAAATAAGATGTTATTAAGTTAAAACAATGTGGTCAATGACAGTTTTAAAAGCAGCAGTCCCTAACACAATAGTGGAAACTATCCAAAATGTTTATTTCATATGACAAAAATGGGGATGGAGTGCAGGACTGATAAGCTCCTGCTACCCGATCTAGGGTCTGGGGAAATGGAAAGAAAAAATATGCTGTTAAACTTTGTTTTCTTAATTTTATCAGGTTTAATATGATGCATGCACTATGGCTGAGATTCATATAAAATGCCTGTACCTGCGTAAACCAAAGTGACCAGAAGTTGTACTTTTCGTGAGAGCAGGGAATGCAATTCAGAGCCACATTTAATACCTCAACTTCAGCTAATTTGCATGTCTCTGAATTGCATGTAAGTATCATCAATGCTAAACAATGCTCATTGGTAGTATTTACCACAGGTAGCCCAGGCATCAGGTTTGCATAGGAACTTCATCACTGACCCTCCCACACATATGCAGATATTGACATAGCAGATGCAAAGCTGGTTAATCTGCTACTCCCTCAGCTCTAAGCTGAGGAGTGCCAGGTCTGATGTACTGCTTGACTTGAGGAGTCAAAAAACAAAGGTCTCCTACTTTAAAAAGCTGCAGCAAATTGCTGGCTATATTTAGTAGCTTGCTACAATTATACAAAACACAAAGTGCTGGATCAAGGACCAAAGCAAGCTCTTCAGTTCTAACAAAAGTAGTATATCCATACCGGCATTCAAAAATCTAGGTTTGGAAATTAATGCACTGTTTACCAGTTGGCAGATCGTGCCTCCTAATATTTTGTGCCTGGGCTGGCTGGTTCCTTCACCTCATCCTAGCTACACTTCTGTCATACAGGCACACACACACACACACACACACACACACACACACACACACACACACACACACACACACACGCGCACAAGCACATGCGCGCGTGTACCCATAAGCACACACACATCAACACGCTCATTGTATATGACACCCCTCCCACTCGATCATGCTCAAAGACACACATGCACAGACACCCCCTACCTCTCAGCTGTCCCTGATTTTGCCTCCTATTTTTGTCCTGTTTCTTGTAAAATTATCAGTAAGGATTACTATTCAATCATTAATGCCACAGATTAAAGTTTCAAACTTATTACTGTTGACAAAATGCATTGTAATTAAAAACCTGTCATTCTATTTATATTTTAAATGAATTCATCTAATATTTAACAATGATGATTTTTGGTCGTCATTCCTCCATTACTTTAGCCTTGTCAATGATTCTTGAACAGTTGAGAGCTATGATGAGAGCTATGGTGAGAGCTATGCTGAGAGATATGATGACAGCTATGGTGACAGATATGATGACAGCTATGCTGAGAACTATGGTGAAAGCTATAATGAGAGCTATGGTGAGAGCTATGATGACAGATATCGTGAGAGCTATGGTGAGAGCTATGATGACAGCTATGGTGAGAGCTATGATGAGAGCTATGATGACAGCTATGGCGAGAGCTATGCTGAGAGCTATGGTGATAGCTATGATAAGAGCTATGATGACAGCTATGGTGAGAGCTATGCTGAAAGCTATAATGAGAGCTATGGTGAGAGCTATAATGAGAGCTATGGTGAGATCTATGGTTAAAGCTATGATGAGAGATATGGTGAAAGATATGGTGAGAGCTATGTTGATAGCTACGATGAGAGCTATGGTGGTGGTCCATACCCTTCTCAGTCACTCACCCACACACATGCAGAAACTTACACACACACACACACACACACACACACACACACACACACACACACACACACACACACACACACACACACACACACACACAATCAGGCTTCCTAATTCACAACACAACCAGACACTTGTACATGACACTGCCACACCTGATTGCACTCATGTACACATTCACCATTTCACAGAAACACACACAAACACACACACACACACACACACACACACACACACACACACACACACACACACACACACACACACACTGCAACCACCCAGTCAAACACACACTTGCACCCACACAAGCAGTAACTCAAGACCACTCCTGCTTCTGCAGATGCATACACATGCTGCCACATACATACAAACAGTCACACACCCACCATCACCACTAGCCCGAGTTATCTCACTGATGACAATGGAGGACTGCAGCATTTTGGTTACTAATTAAAATGGCTGCCCTTGCCAAGTTATTTAGCTGAGTGATTCCCTGAATCACTTGACTTTATAAATACCTTCTCATGGGCATTTCTGTGGGAAAGCATCTGGCTAATTAACTTAAGCCACTCATTAGGATGCCTCATTAGCATGTAGCACAGCCTTGGAGATGGTCCACTGCAATGTTCTAATGATTAGGTTCATAGGTTCATAGGTTCATAGGTTCGTACTAGGCTATCTGCCCTAGGGCATTTATAAGCCTAGCCATAGTGTGTGTGGCTTTCACCACCCCTTAGGATGAGAATACTATGCCCATTTAGGGTTTAGTTTACTGTGCCTCTGTCTAGTAGTGACACAGAGATGACCCCCGGGGTAAACCTACAATCTCCCATCCACTCGTCAAGATTTCTCTTGAATAGAGTTAGTGAGGGGCTCTGCCTAACATGGATTGGGATTCTGTTCCAGAGTGTAGGGAGCCTCTGGGTTATGAATCTGTCCCTCCAGCATGTCCTATTTATTTCTGTGTTGAGGTTTAAGTCTCTTGCTCTCCTGGCTCTGATGGATTTGGATTTTCTGAGGTGGAGCATGTCCATTAGTTCCGGATTGGACATGGCCTTGTACGTCAGGCACAGATCACCTCTGAGTAGGCGGTATGCGACTGAATAGAGCTGGAGTTTTTTCAGTCGGGCAGCATATCACATATGTTTAAGACCCTTTATCCTCTTGGTGAGGAACTTTTGGGGTCTTTCCAACTGCTGCGGGTGTCAGGTAAGATACATCCCAAAAGGGGCATTGTACTCAATCATTGGCCTGATAAGAGAAGAGTACAGGGGCACAATGACCTCTCTTGATCTAGATGTGAAACCCTTCATGATAAGGTGGGCAATATAGAAGGTCTTCCTAACCACTTTGGCAATGTGAGTGTCAAATGAGAGGTTACTGTCAACCTGGGTCCCTAGGTCCCTGATTACCTCTTCCAGATTAATGGATTACCACCTATGTGGTAATTTGTGGGTACCTTGTTTTTCCCAAAGGGTATGACTATACATTTTTTGGCATTCAGCTTAAGGCCATGGCTCTGGCACCAATTATCCGTTTTTCTATGAGGCCTCTCTGAAGGATGTTTGTGTCCGCTGGAGTATCAATTATGGCGCCCAGTTTGCAGTCATCTGCGAACTTTGTCAGCCACAATCCTCCTATGTTTTCCTGTACCTCGGAAAAATAAATGCCGAACAAGAGGGGTCCCAGGACTGAGCCCTGTGGGACACCACTTGTGACTGGCTTAGAGTCTGACATAGCTCCAGCAACTCTGACCCTGTGGGTTCTGTCCTTGAGCCAGTTTGCAACCCATCTTGTGACATATGGGTTTACATTTAAGCTGGTGAGTTTGTCTATGATGCCCGAGTGGGGTATTGTGTCAAAGGCTTTTGCAAGGTCAAGGTAGGCTGTGTGTACTGCCTTACCCTCATCAATGGCCTTAGTGACTGTTTCAAAAAAGTCGACCAAGTTCAAAAGGCAGGATCTGCCTTTGACAAAGCCAAATTGGGTAGGATCCAATGTCTGTAGGTCCCCAATGTCTTTGTTTATGAGTTCCATAATGATCCTCTTCATAGCTTTGCAGACCAGGCTCGTCAAGCTTATGGGGAGGTAATTTCCAGGGTCCGTAGAAGCACTGCCTTTGTGAAGTGGGACCACTGTTGCCGTACGCCACTCTTTGGGTATGTATCCTGTAGTAAGGCTAAGATTAAACAGCCTTATGTGTGGGTTTACTTCCTCTTGGAGTTCATGTAGCACACAGCCCGGGACACCGTCCGGTCCCATTGATGCTGTGTTTTTAGCTTTAGAGAGGGCGGCTCTCATCTGGGCATCTGAGATGTTTGGGAGGCTAACTCTGCTGGGATAGTTATTTCTCCTTTTGGGGGGGAGGGGAATGAGAAATTTGCACTGAACCTGTCTGCGAGAATGTTGGCAATGTCAGTGGGTTCAGTGTATTTTGTGTCATTTTCGACTAATTCTGATCGTGTAGAATCAGTGACATGGGCCTCTCTCTGAATCAGAAAGAGTGTCCAACAGTGGTTAGTTGTTCATGTTAGGGTTTATTTCAGGCGATAGCCCTTTCAGAAGAACAACTTGCATGTTAAAGTGATTTTCCAACCTTTCCATATACATTGTGGCATTTGATGACTCAAGTGGCACAATGCATTTTGCTGTTTATCCCTCCTTATCTATTTGGTCCATTTTTAATAAAAAGCTTTATAAGCATCTTATTAAACCACTTCCCAAATAAATTTAGTCTAACGTTACCTTAGGTTGGCATATGGTGCATCAAGAGACTTTTATTGGACACATTTACACACAAGCATGGTGCTGCTACCATTAAAGTATATGGATGCAACACACCTTTTTCCTACACTGATGTCACTGAGGATAAAGTTCATTATTTATTTTCAGTGATGTCAGTAGACAAAATGTTTTTTTTTTTAATTGTTTTCTTATTAAAGAAAAGCAACTGAAAATGTTCCCTAAAGAGCAGTGGTGCTAATTGGCAGTTTATGCACCACATACCATGGTGAAAAGGTAAGGTTAAAAACATTGAAAAAAAATCACTTTGATAAAATAAAGAATAAAAGAAATTAATGTGGTAACTATCACCTTTGGGCATACTTAGTTTTATTGTTTGTCTACTAAATCCTTAAAATCCAAGCAATCAGGAGCAAAGGGTAGTAACAGAAGGCAGATTCCAGGATTCATTCTCAGTATCAAACATGGAAAGCACATTAAGAGTTGCTAGATTCCAGTGCCATGAGGTAAACAGTTGGAATGTTTTGTTTGGGCAATAATTAATACAGTCAATGTCATTAACAAGTCATCTTCTAGGCTGTGGATTTTAAGATAACACTGCTGCTATGACTGTGCTGTGGAATCATTGGGTGCTGAACAGATAATAAAGCCAAAATTTCTGAGTTTAATTCCTTTTAACATATTCTATAAATTCTAGGAATAGTCAGAGTATGTAAGATGTCTATACATTAATATAGAACAACTGATACAATTACACAACACAAGTCCTTTTGGAAAGAAACAGAGCAAGAATACTGAAGACAGGCTTTGAAGTGATCATTCTGTGTGCTACCAGAAATAAGTAAGAAAAGATATGTTGTGCAGTTTATAGCCAGAGTCAAATTAATTTCTCCTTACATAAGACAAGTAAGATTCCAGCCCTGCAGGGTCATCAAATTTATTCATTAACTCAGCAATCCTAAAAGCAGTCAATTAACCCTGCTGTCCAGAGCAAGGGCCAAAGCTGTTATCTATTATTCTAAGCATTAAAAATGGCAATTAATTAACTGAGATCTCATAGAAAGAAGCATGCTTATTACAGAATGCTTCATAACCATAGCTCAGAATACAATACTCTGTTTACAGAATTGCAGATAGTAACTACAGTCCCTATGTAAGCCTTTTCAGTATCCTCTGAGGCATTTTATTAATGACACAGAAACACACTTATAGTCAAACATGCACATATTTTGCATAGCGTCTACCAGAATATGTTATACTGACACTTTCCTACTCCCAGAGGAGCTAAGTTGCAGTTTGTCTGAGAATGATGTCGAAACTGAGACGGGAACCATGAAGGTAAGGTACATGACTGGAGGGCTGGACAACAAGCATAACTTTGCTATCGGTACTGAAAGGTATACGTTTGGTGGTACCAAGTCCTTGGTTTGGACCAAAAGATGCAAGGTTCAGGTCCTGAAGAGGATAAATAACAAATGCTGCTTTGAAATCCATGAACTCTTATGTGCATACTGAGACACATAGAGTAGGTCAAATTGCTTCATTCTCCTTGATACGCAGACAGTAAACTATATGTATTTATGTATATATCTATGTACAACATAACATTCATCATGTATGTATTTTATGAGCAAAGATTTATAATGGACTTACACATATGACTCATGCTCAGTGTATAAAAAAATTACTTGGGGTATATGTACCTAGCTATACACATGTACTCTGTATGCAAGCATTGATGCATAGGAACTACGTTATATTTAAGAATCAAACTGAAGTGATGTGCAATGCAAATTTGTATGAACAGCATATGTATGCTTACAACGCAGGGAGCACAGATGTGTGTGATTGCTGAGAATGCTATGCCATGTTGCTATTTCAGCATAAATGAGACACTGTATGCTTTATGCTAGTAGTTTAATTGTTGCTCAATGAATATTATACCCAGTAGTTATGTAAGTTGCAAAATCCTGCAGTAGTACAGATAGTATAATACAATATTAATATTAATTATTCATGCGAGTAGTTCACACTTTCTGCAATGTAATTTTCTTAACCTCCCTTAAAAACTATGCAAGGCTTCAGAGTGTGTTACTGTCCTTAGAAATGGACCTGTATTAACAGAAACTGAAAAGAATCATAATAGTTATACACAATCCATATAAAATAATTATGTTACCCCTTTTTAAGTACAACCTGGACAACTGGATGGCAAACAGAATATACACCCCTGGGATTGACCAGTGTCCCTGCTATTCAGGGGCATCAAGTGCTGACTTGTCCAAACATGGGCTAACTCTTGGCTAGGCTTATAAGGGCCTCAGGGTCAATAGCCTAGTAACTTTCTATGATCCTATGATCCCATGTCTATTACACAATACATCAGCATTAGTTGACTAAGATTATACTCATCCGTTCCAAGGGAACTCCTAGAAGTCAGCATTATCCTAAACAAGACTAATTACCACATCATAGCTAGCTATAGAACACCCTGTATGTCCCCTTCTGAGCGCAACAGCTACCTTAATGCATTAGCTGAAATCGTCCAATAAACCCAAGACTTTTTTACTGGGGGATTACTGGGGGACTTCAACTATCCATCAATAAACTGTCTGAACTACACTGCCAATGGTCAGGAAGTCCACTGCTTCCTTGACATAATAAATGCTAACTTTCTTTAAAAAATAGTTAACCATCCTACTAGGGGCCCCAGTAGACAAAATCTAGTCCTCACAAATATGGCCACTTCTTGCACAGCTACATATGTATTGCCAGGTCTTGTTTAATCAGATTATAATGTAGTGACCTTTTCCTTTAAAAGTGATGGTACTTTTCCTGTAAATAGCGCTGTGTTTAGAGACTTCTCAAAAGCAAAACTTCTTCAGTTACTTGATGACTTAAATAAATTCTGCTGTAATCCTCTTCTGAAGGATCCTATTGGTAAATCTGCTACCTATGCCTCTGACTTCTACTCCCACTTAAATAGTTGTATTGCAAAGGCAGGCCTTATCTGCAAAATGTATAATGAGAAGTTTAAAAACAACCCCCTGTGGTGGAATACACATATAAATAAGTTATGTTACAATAGAAAGAAATTGCTTAACGCTTATAAGAGGTCTCATTCTACCTAGCTTAAGAGCACACTGAAGCATGCTGTTGATAGGGATGACTGCAATCAGGGGTACAGAGAATAGACAAGAGTGGGCTGGAATTTATTGGAGGAAACTGACCAAGAACCATGGAATTGGGAACAAATAATTAGAGGGAAAGATATTAGAATGGGAAGAGGCCAAGGAGACATTTGGATTGCAAGCTAGTGACTGCCTTCCCTATCAAGGGATTGATATCAGAGTATAGACAAAAAGAAAGGGATAGGGGAATCCTAAATGAAAGATGTACTGGTTGAGTTTTTAATTGAATCAAGAAGAGAAGCTGTTTTTAAACAATGGATAATTAGTAGGGCATATAAAATATTGCACAATAACTATAGGAATCAATCAGAAAAGGTCAGAAAAGATTGGGAAGAGAGATTAGATATGCAATTCACAAAGAAACAATGGGAGGACATATGCATAGCTCCCATGTATATAACAAAATCTAGAATATTTAGGATTTTGCCTGGAAGTATTTGCATAGATACTTTTATACCCCAAGCAGACTCCAAAGATTAGTTTCTCGGCTAGATGACAAATATTGGAGGTATGATAGGGAAGAAAGAGACAAACAAGAACATATATTTAGGGAGTGTAATGAATTTTCAAGAATACTGGGAGAGCAAATCAGTGTGACTACAGAAATTATTTTTTTGAGATGGGTTGCAGGATCTGAATTGCCTAGACATAGTAAAGCCTTGTTACATTTAATTCTGGTGGCTGCCACAAAAGCAATTACTAGAAAATGGAAATCAAAATCTAAACCATCTATACTTGATGTATTGACTATTGCAATAGAGATAAAAGACCAGGAAGTGGGATATTTAGGAAAGAGTAGGAGTAAATAACATAAAAAAGGAAACTGTGGTAACAATACATGCAGAAAAATTGTTTAGAGGACTAATGAGGTTTAAGAGAAGGCAGGGATTGAACAATTTATGTAATGTTGCTTAGATTATATGGTATATAACAATATGTGTGCTGCATAATGTTTGCTAATGGAAACTTGTTAATATGGTTTGATTACTTTTATATAAATATAAGTTTGCCTATTTTACAAGTGATAATTCAATACAGGTGTTTTTAAAATGCTAAGAAATTCATCACAATTTCCACTGGTAAATCTTGCATCATGCTGCATACTGTATAGATAAGATTATAGTTAAAACGGACCTCATCATCAGGGACTTGGGTACCTATATTGATAAAAAGCTCTCCTTTTACCACCTCTCTGTTATGGTTAGAAAAAACTTCTATCATGCACAATTGGTCTTCAATCTGGTCCAAAGAAGTTTTAGCCTTTATTCCTTCCTTGTTGGGACCATCATAAAGGATAATGTCCTATCAGTTTGTATCTTGTTAGGCACCTAAACCAGCTTGGAAGGAGAGACCTCAATGTTCCCTCATTAAAAGGATTTCAGGTCTTAGCAGCCTCAGGTTCTGGTGATAGACTAAATGTCTCATCTTTCTTCTCATTCTAGTAAAGGCCCTTGAGAGACCTAAATCTGTATTGACAAATTAACAATACCAAATGGTACAATAGTTATGTTACCTATTATATCCCCTTACTCTGTAATAAGTTGCCCATATATATCAAGCAGAGTAATTCCATGCTGACCTTTAAAACTAGTCTGGATGCCTGGATAGCCAATCACAAATTTTCACCAAGATATTTGTGGAGAATCTGTTCAGTGGGGTATACTGTGAAATTTCCTACCAATGCTAAGTGCTATGGCTGAGCTTTTCAATAGTCTGTTTGTTTTAACCTTAATTAGAACCTATGATCCAAAGAAATAAAGAACACAAAACATAACTGTATCCTAAACAACTTATTGTTTCTGAAAAAAGCACAAAAAAAAGAGTATTATTCTGATACTGTAATATATGTATACTTCAAACTGAAGTAATGTCAGACTGGATCTCTAATAAAATAGCAAGACACATGCATATATCCGCACCTTAGGCTTTACTACAGCAGACTGACTAACCAAAGTCACATAACATATATACTCTGTAATGGAAATACATCTGTTTAAAACCAGTACAATACCCTCATTCTTTATTTATAAACAAGAGTGTAAAATACTTACACTCCTCCACATTAGGTCACTTCAGGATAAAAGACTAGCATCATCTATAAACAATGGATATGCAACTCTCTTCTCCAAGCTGGATATGTTCCACACCTTGGTTGTACTTGGAATCCTTTCCAAGTAAATCACAAACCAGAGGGGAAAATGAACTGAAGATGCAAAATATTTCTGTGTATTTTGTGAGGTATGTCAGAATGCTCACCTCTGTAGCTATTTTATTTATTTATTTGACATTTGTTGACCGGGTTAGTCTGGCTGGGCACATGCCCTTTTTCAGCAGAGACCCGAGGAGAAAAGCTCCAAAAAAGTACAAACTATAGCATTCAAGTATAAAGATTATACAGCATAATTTGAGAGACCTAAATCTGTATTGACAAATTAACAATACCAAATGGTACAATAGTTATGTTACCTATTATATCCCGTATAAGAAATAAAGTAAGTAATAAATGAAATAAATAAACTATTTACAGTAATTACATTGCAATCACAGCAGAGATAAAAACAACTATTTACAGTCTTAGCAATACAATCTGATTAAGTAGAAGTTTTAAATGAAGGCTTATAACATATAATAAAGAAGTAAGATTTGAAAATGGGTGGAGGTAAGATGGAGGAGGTTTGGAAAGCTATATAGAAAGAGAGGGGGTTGGAAGTACGAAGCAGAGGGAAGAAAGGCTAGGAGGAGGGGGCTACATAAGGATAGGAATTTAGTACAGGAAAGTAAGATTTGAAAAGATACAGTAGCTTGATAGAAAATTTGTGGAACTACAGGAGAGTGGGTAAGTAAAGTAGAATAGTATGATAGCTAGAAGAGCGGGTAAAGGGGATAAAATGAAAATATTTTTATGGTGGCTGAGTACCGTGGCAGTACCAATGATTTTTGAGGTGTTCCTTTAATGCTGATTTTAATAATTTTGTGTCAGTTAGGGACCGTACCTCTTGGGGTAGCTTATTTCAGGTCATAGATGGGTGATAGCTATACAGTTTACATCCAGTTTTGGTTTTGGGTTTATAGATTTGGAGTAAATTTTGGTTAGAGCTTCTGAGTTGTCTGGAGGGAGAGTAGTAAGAAATAAGTGGTGCGAGTGTTGGACAGCATGATGGCAAGTAAAGGATGGACTGAGTAAAGTGGTGTGAGTGTTGGACAGTATGATGGCAAGTAAAGGATGGACTGAGTAAAGTGGTGCGAGTGTTGGACAGTATGATGGCAAGTAAAGGATGGACTGAGTAAAGTGGTGCGAGTGTTGGACAGCATGATGGCAAGTAAAGGATGGAATGAATAATGGAGAGTTGAGAGAGTAGAAGACGGTGAGGTAGTTCTAACCAGTTCATTAGTTTAAGTGACATGCAGTGATGGGATTTATAATTTTGATTTGCTGCAAATTGAGCTATCTTATTGTAGGTGGTTTCAAGCTTGGCAAGAAGGGTAGAGTCAAGATTAGTAAGGATCTGGGAGTCATACATAAGACTAGGTAGGAGGTATGATTGGGAGAGTGTAATTTTGGCGTCAGAGGAAAGGAAATTTTTTGATCTGTAGAGCAGTCCAAGTTTTTGATGGGTCTTTTTGATACAGTTATTGATATTTATGTCACACTTCAATTGGTCATCTATGGTGATTCCTAGTTTGGTGCTGGATTCTACTTGTATGGAAGTGTTGTTAAGGGATAGAATGGAGAAAGTAGATTTGATATAGGACAGAGTTTTAGGGAGGAACAGTAGCAGTTTTGTTTTTTTTTGGATTTAGTATGAGTTGATTGTCAGTAAGGCAAGATTCTGAGTTAAAGGCAGTTTGGGTGGCAGAATGGAGCTCAGAGAGGGAGCTGGCTATAGTAGTAATGGTCAAGTCATCAACATATTGAACTAGGGAAGTCAAGGGGGAAGAGGTGTACAGATTGTTAGTGAAAATGTTGAAAAGTAATGGCCCTAAAATGGAGCCTTGAGGGACACCCATTTGGACTGGTAGAGGAGATGAGAGTTCGGACTGCCATTTAACGGATTGGGTTCAATTGAAGAGGTAGCTAGATAACCATGAAATAGCTTCAGGGGAGAAGTTTAGTTCTTGTAATTTATTCAAGAGGAGAGGATGAGAGACAGTATCACATGCCTTGTACATATCAAGAAATAGACATGAAACTAGCTTGTGGTCATCCTTGGCAAGAGAGACTGTGTGGAGAAAGGATAGGAGTGCAGTGGTAGTGCTATGTCTAGGTCTGAAGACATGTTGAGTAGGAGTTAGAAGGTTGTGCTTAGAAAGATATTGCATGACCTGTTTGTGAACACATTTTTCAAGGACTTTGGAAAGAGGGGACAGGGTAGTAATGGGATGGAAGTTAGAGATATCAGAAGAGTTGCCACCTTTGTGTATTAGAAGGGTATGAAACTGCTTCCAAATGGCTGGGACTTCTCCTTCTGAGATAGAGCAATTTATTAAAATGGATACTGGTGGGGAAAGGGACTCCGATGCAAGTTGCAGAAAGTTAGGAGGAATTCTATCTGCGGAAGGGGAGCAGAGTTTTAAGTTAGATAGTAGAGTCTTGATAAAGGAAGATGGCACTGGTTTGAGAGAGAATGAGTTGGAGAGGGGTGTGGTCGAAGGAGGATTTGTGACAGGAGGATTTGAAGTAGATGGTGTGTTAGATTTTGATAGCTTGAATATGGAGTCAATAAAGTAGGAGTTAAATAGGGAGGCAATTTTTAAAGAGGTGTTGTCTGGGTATGGGTTTGGGGAAGAAGGATTGGCTGGGTGGAGTATCTGGTTAATTGAGTGCCAGATTTTTTTTTAGTTGGATTTTAGTGCAGTAGGAGGGTTATAGTAAACATCTTTTTTTTGTCTTTGTTTATATGTTTCTTTGTTAAGTTCCTTGCTTCTCTGTATTTTTGCAGATCTTTAGGAAGTTTGGTTTGGGAACAGATTTTCCAAACCTTATCTCTATTTTTCATAAGGTTGAGAGTAGTTTTAGATAGCCAGGGTGAGACTGCTGAATTGATGCGAATGGTGCGAATGGGAGCTACAGAGTCTAGTATGTTATGAAGGATAGAGTTGAAGTGAAGGACAGCTTCATCTAATGGGAGGTATTTTAGAATGTCCCAATCAACTGCAGAGAGGAGGGCATTAAGAGTGTCAGGGTTAAAGTTTGAGAGTTTGCAGCAGGTGATGTATCTGGGTGGTTTTGATAGTTGGGGAGAGAACCTAAAACTTTTACTGGAGAGTGGTCACTTAAGCAGTTTGGCAAGGTTTGGGGGCTGTGGTATTTCAAAGGTTGGGATACTAGTATCTAGTCTATTAGTGTATGAGTAGTGTGAGAGTTATTAGAATGGGTTGGGTAGGAGATAAGCTGAGTGAAGCCATACAAGTTAATGCTAATTCTTGAGTTGTCATTAGTGATAGATAACCATTTGATATTCACATCCCCAAGAATAATACTTTCATTGTGAAAGTTGTGCGAGAAGTAGGAGAGGATATTTTCTAAAATTGGGATATTATCTCCTGGGGGTATATAAATTGCAGCAATGATAATGGTGGAGTGGTCATTAATTCTGAGATTTACCATGATCAGTTCAGCGGGTGCAAATGATGGGGTAGGTTTAGGTAGCAAAGTCAAGGTGAGATGGTTAGCATAAAGTATGGCTACGCCATGTCCTTTTTTGTTAAGGTGATCTAGGCATAGTATGTTATAACCTGGAGGAAGGATGTCATTATCAGGGATATGTGGTTTTATCCAGGCATGAAGTTCGCATACTTTGTTTAGTATACTGCAAGTGTTGATAGAGTAGAAGGAAATGTGTTTTGTTTTGGTAGGGGAGGGGTGGATGAAATAGAGGGGGAGATAGGTCCAGGGTTAGGGTGTATATCACCAGATAGAAGAAGGGTACGTAATAGATGGTAGTACTTTTGAAATGGTATTAGGTAATAGCAAAGTTTGGGTTTGCTAAGGGAAGTTGAAGGATAAGTAGGTGACAATTTTATTTTAGGGAGTGGAGTGTTTAGTGGAAAGATGGAAGAAGAAATGATTATAGAGAGATGAGCAGCATGAGAGATTGCATAGGAGTATGTAGGAGTTATTGTTATAGGGGAAAGTTTATAGGGTTGGGAGGTTAAAAGGAAAAGGAGAGTGGGTGGGGGTAGGAAGAGAAATGGTACTGTAAGAGGAGACATTGTCTGAGATAGTAAGATGGGGTAGTGTATTTAGAGGAAAAGTTATCAAAGAGTAGGGTAGTATGGGTTAAAAGAAAGGGAAATTGGGGGTAGAGCTATGTAAGGAAATGTAGATTAAAGGTGTAAGATAGGGAGTACTGTTTTAAGTAAGGGAGCTGTTATGTAATGTAAGTATAGGGGTTGTTAATAAGCAATAGTTGAGGGTTGGTTTGTGAGACAGGAAGGGGTGAGGATTGGGTGGGAGGGAATAATGGTGTGGATAGGTATAAAGGAAATTATATGGGGGTGGGTGGGAATGGGGGTGGGAGCAGGACAGCACCTACTGGAGTGAGATTGCCAAAAAACAATCAGTCTATCCCACTTGAGGAGGTCAGGCTAAAGACGAGTTTCAGCTATTTGATCTAAATAGTCTTATCATTTATCCCAGATTTACAGAAACAATTCTCCATCTTTCTGTTTGCATATCACTCTGCTACAACTCAGCAACTGTACTGTAAGAAAAATGACATTTAATTATTTATTGTAATTTTTCTCTACCAGGATAGTCTGAATGAGCAGTGCCCTTTTTCAGTGGACGCCCAGGCATAAAGGCTCCATTATATAGACATCATGGACATCATTTGCATTGGTTCATTTACAGCCAGGTTCATTCATGGTCAACAATTCCATTATTCAGACGTCTTGACATCAGTTAAACCATTTACAAACAGTTTAAATTAAAATGGCACATATATATATATATATATATATATATATATATATATATATATATATATTGTATATCAATAAAATTGTTTATGATAAAGGGTTAGAGCAGCACAAAGAAAGGAAGGAGGGGAGGATGCAGCAGAGAGTTATGGCATGAATTCTTCTAGCCATGTTACTACCAGTTTAACTGGGATGGTATAGGTGCAGAGCCTTTCATCTTTCAAGTGTTGCTCCCACTGGAATTTAAAGTCTTTCAGGTTGAAAACTGTTTGTAAGTGGAGTGGGATAGCATTCCAGCTATAATCAATGCAGTATGAATACAATAAGTATTCTGAATTATTGTAGGTTTAGTTATGGGCATAGTATGAATATATTCCAGATTCCCCAGTTGTATTAAGGAGTAAGGTAAAAGCATAGGCCATAGCAAATGAATCTTATATCTGAAACAGTGCATCTGTAAAGGTGGCCAGGCAGATTTCTGAGCCAGTCACGTTTAGCCCCTTCTGCATCTCTACCAAAACCTATGTAGTAAGTAGTAATGAAAGATGACACCATGGATTTCTAGAAATGTGGCTCCCTCTCATTGTTATAATTTGACCATCATGTCTCCATAGCACTTCAGAAATCCTTTTTTTCAAGGTAGTCCTGAATAATTGGATGGGCAGCTCCTCTTATTTCCAAAGTCATTTCCACTAAGTCCAACAAAGTCTTAATTTTACTTTTTTCTTATCTTATCAGACTTTTTAAATACAATGTGCATTTCGGCATGCATTTGTCTAAATATATCAAACATCTTGAGAGACCCCAGAGATTCATAACTGAACTAATCTTAGTGGCCTCAGAAATCTTAGTTATGAGGAGAGACTGCCAGTGCTTTATCTGTACTTGGTTTCTTACAGACTTCACCACGGAGATCTGTGTCTAGCTTTTTGAGTCATGAAAGATTTGACACTATTTCACTTCCTATTCCTTTCCTGAATGGTACCCCCATGCTTGATTAAAGGAAATAAACCTGCAATACCAGGCTACAACTCTTACCACACTTTTTGGCCACCAAACCAGGACCGAAACACTAAAGGTGGAGGAGTGTCCATATTCACCAATGATATTCACAACACCAGGCTAGTTGCCCAACACAATGAGTCTGAAATTTTCCAGGTGCAACTAACACTAGGTAAGACTGCAATCCAAACTGTAGCTTGCTACAGACCCCCCCCCCACCCATGACCCAAGATTCTCACTACACCTTTCTAAACATACTGGAAAATATTAAGATACAACCAACATCATAATACTGGGGGATTTCAACTACCCTGCCATTAACTGGGAAAACTACTTGTGTATCAAAACCTTTGCCCAACAGTTCTTGGAATTCATAAATTTCAATGCCCTGGATCAACTAATCCATAGTCCCACCAGGGGCTACAATATCCTAGACCTGTTCATTACCAACATCGGAAATCGATGCTCCACACCTATGGTCACCCCCTCATTGGTCAGATCTGACCATATGCTAATCACCCTTGACGTCCACATTCCACCCCCCCACCTCCCAGTAAGGAAACCTCCATAAAAAACTTCTCCAAAGCCACCTTCATGCTTCTCAAGTGAGAAGTGACAAAGTTCATGACACCCATGCAGATGGGAACTGAAAGTTCGACTGCTGAATCCTACACTAAGGCACTGTATGAGCACATCCACTCATGCATGAATTGTACCATTCCAAATAGAACCAAGATGCTCTCCACCAAAAAGGAAGCCAATCTGGTGGTCCCCTGCCATAAACAAACTTTATGACAAAAGGAAGAAACTGTTGCAGAAAAGAGGAAAATCCCAGGATGCAAAAAACTCCCTTACCAGCCTCAGTAAGAAGCTGAGATCCCTCATAAAATCCTCCAAAACTAGTTACGAAAATAAAATTGCCAAAGATTCCAAAGACAACCACAAGGCATTCTATAGCTATGTCAAGAAGCTAAATGGCAATACTCAGATCTGCTCTGAACTACAACAGAATGGCATTAAATATACTGATCCCATGGATATTGCCAATATCCTGGCACATTGATTCAATGCCAACTTCACCCCCCTCTCATCCCCTAAAGGGCCCATCTCAATACTGAAAGATTGTCAAATTATGGTAATAACAGCCACACAGGTAAAAGCCACACTCTCCAAAGCTAAGAATACAGCATCCATGGGACCAGATGACATCCCAGGCTGTGTACTACATGAACTACAAAATGAACTGGCACCTCACCTAAGTGTCATGTTTAAACATAGCCTCACCTCAGGCTTCGTGCCCACTGAGTGGTGCACATTTACAGTTATCCCACTTCACAAGGGGGGATCCACCTTGGATCCTGGGAACTACCACCCCATCAGTCTGACAAGCCTGATCTGCAAGGCCATGGAATGTATTATCATGGAACTTATAAATAAAGACATTGGCAACCTTCAAACACTGGACCCCTTCCAGTTTGGGTTCGTGAAGGGCCAATCTTGTCTCCTGAACCTTTGAATCAGTCTCCAGAGCTGTGGACGAGGGTAAGGAAGTCCACACAGCCTATCTGGACCTCACCAAGGCCTTTGACACCATCCCCCACTCTGGAATCATGGATAAACTTACTAAACTGGGCATTAATCCCTATGTCACTAGATGGGTTGCCACTTGGCTTACTGACAGAACCCACACTGTAAAAGTAGCCAACTCCAAATCCAGCTCCAGACAAGTGACAAGTGGAGTACCTCACGGTTCAGTCCTGGGATCACTCTTGTTTGGCATCTACTTCTCTGAAGTACAGGCCAACACTAAGGGGCTCTGGCTAACAAAGTTCACAGATGACTGCAAACTGGGAGCCATTATTGAATCCCCAAATTATGTGGATATTTACAAAAACAAATGCTTGGTGCCAGGGCCATGGGCTCAAGCTCAATGCCAAGAAATGTATAGTTATCCCCTTTGGGAAAAAACGTGTACCCGTGAATTACCACATAGGTGGCAGTACACGAGACACCGAATGTTTGATAAGAGTCTTAGGGACACAGGTGGACAGTGGTCTCACCTTCAATAACCACATCGCCACAACAATCAGGAAATCCTTCTATGTGGCACACCTCATCACTAAGGGCTTTTCATCCAGAAAAAAGGAGGTCATTGCCCCACTGTACTCATCCCTCATTAGACCCATTATAGAATACAATGCCCCATTTGGTATGTACCTCTCAAGACATCTGCAACAACTCGAAAAGCCTCAGAAATACCTCACTAAAAGAATCACAGGCCTAAAGCAGATGCCCTATGCTGACCATCTAAAAAACACTCCAGCTATACTCTGTCGCATATCATCTACTCAGAGGTGATCTCTGCTTAACATACATGGCCATGTCAAACCCAGAGCTGTTGGATGTGCTACACTTAAAGAAATCCAAATCCATCAGAACCACATGCTCCAGGGATCTAAACCTTATCATCACAATGAACAAAACATGCTGGAGGGATAGGTTCCTGACCCACAGACTCCCTAGACTCTGGAATAGACTGCCCATACATGTCAAGCAGAGCGCCTCTTTGGCCCTCTTCAAAAGGAACCTTGAAGACTGGATGGCAGATAGGAAATTCACCCCGTGGATCACGTCAGTTGCTCTGCTAGACAGGGGTCCAGGGAACTACATTTTGTGGGAAGAAATAGCCAGGGAATTGTTATAGCTAGGCTTGTCTAGGCCCTAGGGCTGATAGCCTAGTACCAACCTATGAACCTATGAATCAGCAGATAAATATGACATATTGATGTGGTAGATTCATATCCCAGTTTATACTTCATCTTTGGAACAACCTTCTACTACATGTCAAGCAGATTAGCACCCTTTCCACCTTCAAGGCAGACCTAGATAATTGGATGGGTAGCCTCAATTTCTGCCACTCTCTCTCTCGTCTTGCCCTCAATGAGGCGAGAGGGAACTTTTGAATAGGCATTTTTTGGAAAGGGTTGTAATGGTCTGCAGAAGGATTACCTAGTACTTACCTTTGAACCTATGAACCTAAATACTATTGCACATGAGAAGCAAACTGATACTGAATTATTTTCTACAAAAGGTTCAATTAATGGCTAAACCATATATTTAAAAAAAAAATTAACCACATTTTCAAATCATTGTCTATGGGACACAGTTTTCTGCAAAGAATGCCACAGCCATAGTGCAGTTCTGACCCAAAATGTGATTTAGTACAGGCCAGATCTGTAAATGCACCTTCTAGGACAAATGTATGCAGTAAAATACAGTAAATCAAAATATAGGGGTCCTGAAGAAAAACAAAAACACAGAAAAACAGTCTGAAAGTTTGGACCGAAAGAACTGAAAATTAATTTTGATTAGTGCAGCATTCACAAAGGAAGCCGTCAACAATCTGCTCACCACTCCAAAGGACATCAAAGGCAAATGAAGTTACTACTTCCAGCACCTTCCGAATGAAGAAAACCCCACAGAAGCTCAATTTCCTGAGACACAGCCTACAATGAAAGCGGAAGAAGAAAGCACCATAGAAGGAGTAAGAACAATACTAAAGAGAATGAAATCAGGGGAAGCAGCAGACTCAGATGAAGTCATTACAGATATGATCATGATGTTGGATGAGTAAGCCAAAAAATGGTTCCTGAGGGTACTCATTTCACTGTGGAGAGAAAGGTATAGTTCAGATGACTGGAAAATACACATTCTTGTGCCAGTGAACAATAGCAATGGGTCATTTACAACTGTAGGCAGTACAGTACCACACTCCTGTCATACTGCATGAATGTTCTGAGAGACTGATTGAAAAAATGATTATGCAGAGTAGTGGAAAATAAGATGAGAGATGAGCAGTTTGGATTCAGAACAGGATGGAGCACAACCAGCCTGATGCTCGTAATATGACAGATACAAAGAAGAAGAAGAAGCTGGAAATGAAGAAAGAGTGTAACCGGGAATTCCTACACTTGGAGAAAGCATATGACACGGTCCCAAAAAAGATGATTTGGGCAGTCCTGCAATGATTCAAAGTCCTGGAAACAATGACAGAATTAATAAAGACAATGTACAACGACCCAATGACACAAGTATGAATAATGTTTGGACTCATAGAGGGTTTCCCAGTAGGTGTGGACGATCATTAGAATTCAGCCCTGAGCCCTCTGCTGTTCCAGCTGGTGATGGACTACATTAGTATCAGTATATCAGTGAAGGGAAAAGTTACACATCAGCCTTCAGAGACACCTGCAATTTACCCCTGTCTGCATCCTTACTTTCTGTACTTTAGGTAATTGTGGTAGCTGCTGTTTTTGGATCCTATTTCACAGAGCTTGAGTATTAAGAACATTGACACTGCCAAGAATGCTTGTGCAGGGGAGATATATTGCTTAACTGTGTTTTTACTGATGTAATCTCCCCTTGTGTGGGCTACTTTCATGTTTAAACATCCTTGAGTACTGATTGATACCTCAGAGCACTTGTACTGCTCCCAATCCACAGAGTTTGCCTGATCACTAGTTTACAGTTGTGTACCTTAACTTTTTGTTTCTGTCTTTTAGCAGCCACAGCAAACGTCTGCCTCAGACCATTTGTTTACCTTTGTTGGGCTGGGTGTACAGAATCACTGGGTTTGAAAAGGCCCAGACTGATTTTTTTCCCACTAATGAGGCCTGTTTTATTCATCTCCCACCCCCAATTGCCCAGCCACCCCTCACATTCACATATTTAATCCCACTGTTCTCCTCCCACTTTTTAATGACATCAGAAGCCTGTTTAAGACAGTTACATATCAATATATTTTCCATACAGTCACCCACCCCATATCATTCACTCACTCACACTCTCACTCAGTGTCGACTCTGTCAATGCAGTATCTACTACAATACTTTTGCCATTGGCTTCCCCACTCAGTCACTCTAATTAACCAGTAAATATCCACCTTTATTTCCCTTTGTACTACTGTAGTCTCTTCCTTTGTGATTTAAAAATGCACCTCTTCCTTTATTAACCCACCTATCAGCTCATTTAAACAACCTTACTTCATCTTATTAATTTTTACTCCTGACTTCATACTGCCCCCCCTTTCCTTCTTGTCTTTGATTCTCAACTCTTCATAGAGTCATAGGTTCATAGATTAATACATTACTAACTACTCTTGTGGGCCATTTTAAACCTAACCAATTCCCCCATGTGAGAATCAAACCCTGCACATTGTGTCTGTAAGGTAAACACCTTAACCATTATGCCAACTTAAACAACTTGCTCAATATTCTCATCTGTGTCTATCTCACTTCTTATTCAATACAGTCATTACTCTTGTCACTGTTAACTTTCCCTAACATCTTTCTAACTCTTGTAGATCTTTGTGTCTAACTTTATAACCTCATTGCCTCCCCATCTTCTCACAAGTAAGTATACTATTCACCAGCTTAACTTCTCTACTTCTTCTTCTGCTTGCTTTCCTCACAGACTAGCAAATTGCTCTTACACCTAAAACCTTCTCACCTACCATAAGCCTCCAAAGAAACCATTCTACCAAAAATTCTTTACCAGAAATTGATCCACACATTTTTAGAACTTCACCTACTCTTTAAATACAAAATGATTACCTCCACTCACTACCAACTGAGAACAAAGCTAAGCAATAAAATCAAAAATTACCATAATAAAACCATTTCACTTCTAACTATCCTTCTTCGAGCATTAACCTTCATGGCTTCCAATAGCTTATTACTTATCCTAGATTCCAGTTTCTGATCATTGTAACTTCACTGCATCTCTGTCCTACATATGCTATCAGATGTATTACTTACCACGCCAAACGCAAGTATACAAAAAGTGCTTGTAATCTCACAAAATTTAACCCTGAATCATTTTTAGCTGCTCTGAATTCAGTTAACTGGATTATTATAAATGCATCACTACTAGATGAGGCAGTAGAAAGGTTAAATTCAATTTTTAAGCATCCCAAACAGCCTTGCAACACTACGTAGGAAAAGAGAAGAATCTAACTCTGCCCCTTCACTTAATAATCACTGTAGAAGACTTATTCAAAACAGAGACAAGGCATGGAAAGAGTGGCAAAAACTTAAAACTCCACAAAACCTATAGCGCTTTAAAGGACTTTGTAATCTTACCAAAAAGGAAGTCAACCTTGACAAGAAGCAATACTATTCTGATTTACAAAATAAATATAGATCTAACCCCAAAAATTCTGGTCATCCATTAAACAAATTTCACACCCAGGATATAACAATGTTCCTAACCTTGTCCCATTAACCCCCTCTTAGAAACAGCCACAACATTTATCTTGTACTTCATTGAGAGCATAGCTGCCTTTCCCAATTAATCTTTTCCTGACTCCCCTGAATCATGTCTACCTCCATCCGCTAATACCCTCCCACTAAAACTAACTGCTACCTCCTTCATAAAAAAAAAATATTATCCAAACTTAAACCCAATTCACCCTCTGCAGATAGCCTTCCTTCAGAATACCTCAAAGTTGCTGCTAATGCCATTGCATGTCCAGTCACTGTTCTTATAAACAGGTCAATACAGGAATCCTATATTTATGTCATCTGGGAAAATGCCATGTTATCCTGTTCCACTAAACTGGAACTTCTACTGAGATATCTAATTTCAGACTCATTGCCAACTTATACCCACTCTCAAAAATACTGGAACAATGTGTTCTATAAGCAACTACTCCAGCATCTCTTAAAGGAACAATTACCAACCAATACTCAGCCTGATTTTAGACCAGCTCATAGCATGACAACCTCCCTCCTAACTTTTACAGATAACATAAATAAAGTCAGGGAGAGTGATAAACTCGTGTCTTCCTCATTGCTAGCCTTATCAAAAGCTTTCAGTATTGTATCTCATAAAAAAACTTCTGCTATCACTGTCCATGATAGATATCTCACAACCTATTCTGTAGTGGTTTAATAACTACTTGTCAGAATGCTACCAGGCAGTCAAATGGAATTATATCCTTTCCCCTTATCTAGCCATCAATACAGGTGTACCACAGACTATATCCTTTGTCTTCTTGTATAGTATATCTTTATAAACAACCTTTTTTGCTTCTCTACAGCAAGCATCCCTTGTACAGTATGTAGATGATTCCACTCTAATCTTCCTCTCAGACAATCTAGACAATTTACAAAAGAATATACAAAGCACCTTTAACTCTATTGAAAACTGGCTTTGCAACCACCAATGCTTTCTTAATCCAAAGAAAACAAAACTTGTTTTACTTTTCTCCAAATCACTTATGTATGAGAAAAATAACAAATGAAGTAGAAGCCAATACAAAATTGTTGGGGTTTACAATAGATGGCAATTGACATATAGGAAGATGGGAAGGAATGAGGTTTAAAAGAAGGGAGGACTTAAATGAGTTATAAAATGTTTGAGTGAAAATGATTGGGTAGATTATAAGTGATGTATAATGTTTGGAACTGGGAATGAGTCAGTATGGTTTGTAATTTAAAATGGTTGCAAGTAGGATTGTGTTGGTGTGGTTGGTTTTCATTGTGAGCTGGGGCATTAAAACTAGGCATGGATATTTATCAGCATGGTTTTACAGAAGGATTTTTGTGTCTATTCAACTTTCTTAGCTTCTATCAGACTTTACGGAACTAACCAATTTAGGCTTATCAGTAGATTTAATATATCTAGAGTTGGCCAAAGCATTTCATTCAGTATCACATTATGAGTAATGTGTAGTATGCAGAATATTAACCCCAATAAATGATATGAGGTTACTTATCCCCCTGTTGGAACCGCCATTTTTAAACTGCCCCATGCTCCTGGACCTGGTCGGCAACCTTCCTTTAGCGTGGTATGTAAATTATTGTATAAAAGCTTTATTTTACACAATTAATTACAGAGTTTGCATTAGATTTGCCTCTTAAATGCTATTTGGTTAAATGTGTTACTTCTGATGCAACTAACTGTTCAAATGCTCAGTTTTGGTAAACGCCCATGAGTTAATGTACCGTTTACTGCTTAAAGGCTCTATATATTGAGTACATGTGTTATAAACTGTGTTTAAATGTTATAAAGTGTAATATATGTTAAAGGTACAATTAATGCAGGATAAGGTGACTGAGTATGTGTCTGACTGTACTGTTTACTGCTTAAAGACTCCATCTAGTGAGCACATGTGTTATAAACTGTGTTTAAATGTTCTAAAGTGTAATATATGTTAAAGGCACAATTGATGCAGGATAAGGTGACTGTGTAGGTCTCTGATAGGGTTAATGGCTGGAGTTAGTGTGGAAAAGTACTAACAGATATACCTTTACTAGGTACAGTCCCTCTTCTACTGCTCCCTCCCTGAAAGGTGCACTACGATGGAAGGTCCCTGTGCAAGTAACAAATAAAAGGAAATTCTCTGCTAGTCCCTACATAACAAAAGAATGGCAAGGTTAGTATATATCTAGTTTTTCACTTAAAAACTTGCCGAACTGGGTCTAAAGCACTGCCAGTCAGTCCCTAAAGTCCCTTAAATCTAATACTTCCCCTTAAAATTGGCTAACTGAAAGAATATGTACTAAAAGAAACTAAACATCCCCTAAAGTTGTTACATTGTAAGCAAAAGTTCTGTATGTACTAAAAGAAATTAAACATCCCCTAAAGTTGTTACACTGTAAGCAAAAGTTCTATATGTACGAAAAGAAACTAAGCATCCCGTAAAGTTGTAACATTGTAAGCAAAACTTCTTACCTTGCAAGCTAAGGCTCTAGCTATCTTGTGGTCTGGCTAAAGCACTGCACCACTCACCCCTTGTTATGCTCGGGCTCACTCTCCATCTCAGCCCGCCCCCATATCCTTCCCGCCTCCATTACCACTAAATTTGTACTTGTATGGTCACACCCCTTTTCTTTACATCCAACCATCATCTCACACATCATCAAGGGTCACTCCCCTCCTAAACCCAGTCTTCTCCTTCTCTTCTTACAATACCCTGTTCAAACTATAATCCTTTAAAATGTATCACCTACCCACAAAAGTATCACTAACAAAGCCACTACTCTTTTGCCTACTACCTCTATTGCTCACTCTACACCTCCATTCCACTTATGAAAATCAGTACTGTCTAGGATTCCACTATCCAAAGTACCAAACCTCTACACCAAAACTCTCTTATCCAGTACCTCATTTAACCATCCCCCTCTTATCTGACTCCTCTTTTCCTGTATCCTGTCACCCTATTGCATTCAAAAATTTCAAACCCAGAACCAAACAATATCAAAAACTAATAAATAAACTTCTAAAACTCTTAGTCTACACTATAACCTGTTAACTGATGGAGACATTCACCCAAATCCTGGCCCAACCACTGCTGTGGACACTGAGTCCCAAGCTTTCAACCTCAATAGCACTATACCACTAAGTAGGCCCCCTAGTTCACTCCTAGCCTTTCACCTAAATATCAGAAGTATAAACAACAAAGTCCACAACCTACATGCCCTCTTAGATGTCCATTCCCCAGATATACTCTGTCTCACTGAAACCTGGCTAAACCCCACAACTAAAGACAATGAAGTTCTACCACCAGATGTAAGATAATAAGAACTGACCGCTGTACTAGAAAGGGAGGTGGGTTAGCTGTAATTTATAAACATACACCAAAAGTTACTAGAAAATCCCTTCCACCACCCAGTTTTGATAAAGCAGAAATTCTTCTCACCAAACTACAAATTAACAAATACAAATATATAAATATTGCCTGTATCTATATTCCCCCAGGCAATAACACTAACATCCTAGAAGACATACTCCACTGGTTAACCAACAACCACCCCCAGGAAACCATTGTGCTTGGATATTTCAATATAGACTGGAAGTCATACTCCTTAGAATCCTCTTCCACCCACATAACTCTATATGGGTTTACACAAATTATATCCTCTCCCACTAGGATCAGTAAACCCAATAAAAAAGAAAGCTTCCTAGACTGGATACTTATCAATAGTCATCCCCATATTTATAGGTTTCCTATTATATGATTGAAGATGCATTCTTTCAAATGCGTCTTGATCGAACTTGAAAACACGAAATGGCAAAATACTGAAATGGCATATAAGCAAATTCTTTCCCTGGGAAAGAAATCACTTGGCTGCCTTCGGTATTTTGCCATTTTTGTCACTGTAGTGTGATCTTGGAGTTGGTATATTTAAGTAGGGGGGGTGTGGGAGGACAGCCCCCCACATCAGGGGGTGTGAGCGGAGTGAAGCTCCCCATTTTATGTAATGTTTTAAAGTTTTTTCTTTCTTTTTCTTTTTTGAAACAGAATTTTTTTTCCCTGGGAATAAAAATCACTGTTCTAATTGTCTGGGATTGTAAGCTTTCACTTACATGGGTTTGCTAAATCAGCATTTGCTTTTTTAAGCATTCGGTGATTTAATATAGACCCTATGTATAAAGGTGGGACCCTCCCTGATGACCTCAGTGATCACTCTCTAACCTATATCATCAGACATCGAACAGATGACCCCCACCAGCCCACTCACAAAATAGTTAGAAACAATAAAAACTTCAATCCCACCAACTTCCAAAATGAACTAAAAGCATGTAACTGGTCAATCCTAAAACGGCTGCCACTTGATGAAACTGTAGTATTCTTTAATACTAAATTTCTTGCCATACTTGACTCACATGCCCCCGCATGTACCATTAGAACTAAAACAAAAACTGCACCATGGCTTACAAAGGATATCAAAGCAAAGATCAAACTTATATATAAAATATGGGCCAAAGCCTGTCTAGACTATCTGCAATATCAACAGCTTTGTAAGGACACAAAAATTCCATTCTGCTAGACAAAAAAAAAACTAAACTATTACAATCTTCAACAAAGACATCAAAATAAACCTCAAAAGTTTTGGGCAGGTATAAATAAACTCCTCCATCCAGGAAAATCCACCACTCCTACCCCTTCCACTTCTACCCATAAATCTCCAGAAGAGATTGCCAACACCTTTAACAGCTTTTTTTACTGAGACTGTCCAGACCCTTGCTAGCCAGCTAACACCCACAAGCACTAATTCTATCATAACCTCACCTGCTACCGATCTCCCCTTAAGTTTCCAACCAATCCATATCTTACTTATCCGTTCCCTGCTTAAAAAACTAAAACCGACCACCCTGTCTGCAGATCTTCAACCTGCAGAATACCTACAAAAAGCTGCAGATGTCATAGCTTATCCAGTCTCATGCTTGATCAATAGAACCATATTTGAAGCCTCCATCCCCTCCATTTGGAAAACTTCCCATGTCATGCCACTCCACAAAGGTGGCAATTCCACAGAACTATCAAATTATAGACCCATTGCCATACTTTCACCACTGGACAAAATAATGGAGAAATGTATACATAAAGAATTCTTGCACTATCTCATACAGAACAATCTGCTGGCTAACTCTCAGCATGGCTTTAGGCCACACCATAGTATCTCCTCTGCCCTCCTCTCTTTCTCCAATGTCATAAATCATAACCGTAATAACAACAAACTATCCTCAGCCCTATTCCTCGACCTATCCAAAGCTTTTTATATGGTCAACCACCAACTACTCATTGCCACTTTGAAATCCATTTCCTTGAATAACCATGCCATTCAATGGTTTCAATCCTATCTGAATGGCAGACAACAGGCTGTCCTATGGGAGGGAAATGTATCTACTGTAGGACCCCTCACCCTTGGAGTTCCCCAAGGCTTTATCTTAGGACCTCTTCACTTTTCACTCTTTATTAATGACTTTTACTCTGCCATTCCAGATACTACATGTATACAATACGCAGATGATTCCACGTTGATCTGCTCAGCCTCCACCCCATCTGACCTGCATACGCTATCCCAGTAAACATTTAACACAGTTGAGAACTGTCTCTCATGCCATCATTTGCTCTTGAACCCTAAAAAAAACAAACTACTACTTTTCTCCCCCACTCACAGGTCAACACCACTTTCCTTTACAATTTCCTCTAATAATGGAACTGCTATTTCCCCAGATAACCATACTAAACTCTTAGGGGTAACTATTGATAATAACCTTAAATTTGATGTGCATATCAATCAAATGATTAAAACCATTAATAAAAAACTGGGCTCCCTATATAAAAATAAACCTTTCCTTACCCCACTAACAAGGACTGCCATTGCCCACACTCATCTTCTTTGCACCCTTTTCTATGCCTCCTCCATTTTTACTAACTTGAACAAACCTGAACTCTGCAAACTCTCAGGCTGTTATAATCACATTGCTAGATTTGCCACTGGCTCTACTTACAGAACTCGCCACTGTTGTTGTTGTGTCTTTCGGCTTTTCTAGGTTAGGGGTGGCCACAGCGGAACTCTGGTCCGCTAATGATTGGCAGTAGATTTTTACGTGCCGAGTTGCCAGCTCTGACACACAACCTTCAACGAAAGTACACCCATTAACGCATGTCTCCATACTGAAGACACTTTAGCTGAGAATTGAACAGGACAACGTCTTACTGTGAGGCGACAATGCTACCGCAGCACCACCACCGCAGTCACAGAACTCGCCACTGTCAAAACCTTAAACCTCTAGGATTGCTAGAATTGACTAGCTCACTTCAGTACCATCAACTTGTAGTAGCCCACAAAATTCTCAACCAACTAGATAATACCCCTGCACTTAAAAACATAATTTATCCCTACAGGAACATTAGGCCACTGCAATCTTCTAACAAACTACTAATTCAAACACTCAAAACTAGCAACTCAGCTGGTGACTCCTTGTTTTCTAACTCAGTAGGCGAAATTTGGAATTCACTTCCAGCTGATCCAATACTAGAACCATCATTAAACCAATTCAAGAAAAATCTCAAAAAGTATTTCATTATACACTGGCTTTGCCCCTGCCAGAATCCAGACTAACTCCTCCCATACTATAGTATATGAAACAGTATTGTAAGTAATACCTAGCTGCTTCTACTGGATTGTCTGTAACCATATAAGATTCAGCTATGTCTGACAAGAATTGTTTTTAATGTTCATGCTTAATTTCAATGTAATGTTTTAATGTTTGGAGCTTTTCTCCCTGGGCCTCCGCTGAAAATGGACATGTATCCAGTCAGAGTATCCCAGTCAACAAATGTAAAATAAAATAAAAATAAAATAAATATATTAGCAGATGGGTTGATAGCTGGTTACAAGGAAGAAGTTGGAGGGTTGGTATTGTTGTTGCTATGCCTGTGTCAAAATCAGTGATTGTGGGAGTCCCTTGAGGATCAGTCTTTGGCCCTTACCATTTACAGCCTCTATGTCCAATTTTCCAAAACAGAGTGACATATGGCTTAATCTATTTGCAGATAACACTAAGGTGAACAGCAATAAGAAACATTATGGACTAAGCCAAATGCATGGATTTATGGACACATTGAAAACTGGGCTAGGACAAAAATGTTATTTAGTACTAAAAAAAAAAAAAAAAAAAAAATGAAAGATCCTACATTTAGAAGATGCCAATCCAAGGAACTCTGATGCACTAAATAATGTAATACATGTTGAAGATAATGTAATTAGGAATATGGGACTAGTAATAGACAGACAACTTAGATTCTATGCAAATGTTATGATGGTCATCAAAAATGCTACTCTGCTATTAAGGACATACTACAGTGTATATCCAGTCAGGACAACATGTATTAATGCTACTGTATAATGTAGTAGTCAGACCTATCATAGGGTACTGAGTGGCAGCTTATACTGTCCACTAATCAGAAAGTGTTTAAAGGACACAGAAATATGTCACAAAACAAATTCCTAAAATTAGAAACTTGAGTTATAAGATCAGGGGTGAGAAGCTATCTCTTTTCTCAATACATTGCATACTGTCTAGAGATGATCTCGTGATCTTAATTTAATTTTTTCAACGCAAAATCAATAATACTAGAATGGCCACTCACGGTATTGAATTTGTAAATCATCAACTTGGATCTAGAAACAGCTCTGGTTTGGTTGCTGTGCCATTTTAAATAACTGCAAAAAGAAGGTCTTCTTATAGTAATAATAAATATACAGAAACAAAATGAAACCATAGCCAACCAATCCAATACCCACTTTATTCAGACAGTAGAGTCATTCGTTAGCCAGGTGACTAATCAAGCTCTTAAGGTCACTACTTAATCAAATAACCAAGCTTTTCCTGACCCGGAACAAGGCTATCAGGTAATCTGATCAGCTCTTGGTGCAAAGAATGTATACACTGTGGCTAAGGATGTGTGAATGACTCTACAAGAAGCATTGTCATCTTTCTGTTTGATTCAGGAATGCCCATGCAAATGGTATACATGTGCTGCAAGCAAAATGAGTCATGGTTTACAGCCTTATTTAAACAGTACTGCCTTGAGCTGAAACCCCAAGGGTAACTCCTTATTTGCTTTAGGTTTCTTCTTTCTCCTTCATCCTTTCTTGCCTAGATATTTGGGTATCTGGCTAGACCAATCACTAAACGTCCTTGACCACATAGAATAGCTGAGAGCTAATATAAACAGTCTACTCTTCCAGCAAAATATCTCAGTTCCTCTCATATCCAGCATGGGCTGCTATAGGAAAAGGCATCTTCCTTGCTCAACTTCAGTGTTGTCTCCCCTTGTTTGCATCTGCCTCTGTCGAAAACACTGCCACTTTTCTGACTCTTTACAATTGAATATGTTTGATTCCTTCCTAACTTTCCATGGACTGAATGCCACTGCCTTACCCTTTTAAAGGCTAAGTGGTTTTCAGTGCAGGCCAGATCAAATCTTTCTTGGTTTCTTATGCTTCAAATTACTCAAACTAGACACCCTCTCCAATCTCTTCCAAACTTTTTACTGCCACTCAGGCCTATAACCTAAGAACCCAAGCTGGTCCTTCATTACAAAGCCCTTTTCTCAGACTGCAATCTCCTAGCCATTGCTTCACTTTACTGGCCCCAAAACTATGGTAGTCACGTCTTCCTTATTCAACTGATTATACAAATTACTCCCTGTTCAGGGCACAGTTTAAACAATATTTACTAAAACAGTTTGAATGCAACTCTATATTCAAAGGAAATTTCACTTAAAACGGATATCTCCAGCTGTGTAGTACCTTTGCCTTCCACATATTTGATCGACCGGACTAAGTCACCCGTGATTCATCTTACCATTACTGGTATAGACCCACTATGTATAACCTGGTCCTTGCCTTCAACTTACCACACTTTATTAGCTTTTCTAATCTATCTATTACTGTTCATATCTTCACCTCTTCTACTCCTCCTACATTAACTATGTTCTCCTTTTTTCTATCCCACTTATGTAACTGTATATATATTTGGTTTGTTAGAGACTCTATGCATATATTGCTTGTCAGACTTTCTATGCTTAGTCATAAATGTAAACCAATGTTATTTGTATATGGCACATTGTTTTGTTACATTATGACATAACTCTGGCTGGACCTGCAATTGGTCATTGTTTGATCAGTGTTCTATCTTCGTAAACACATTTAAATAAATAAATAATTAATTAAATAAATAAGTGCATAAATAAAAACATTCAAAAGAGGCAGCAGTAGCTATCCCCTCATATCTTATTGTTCTTTTACTAGTGAATGGCCAACAAAATTCATTCATGAAGCTGCACACTCATCTTCTTCGGCTCAGGCCATGACTTAAAAACAATAGGGGGGTTCATAGGTTCATAGGTATATACTAGGCTAACAACCACCAGGGCCTTCATAAGCCTAGTAGAGCAATCTAAACCAATGGTATGCTTACATATCATGGGCATTTATTAGGAGGGATAGGTTAGGAAGTTTCTAAAGGTAATATATGTGTGTGTGTGTGGGGGGGCTATGTTAGCTTGAGTATAGTTGCTGTCTGACTTGTCTGCCTCTGTTTGTTAGAGATATGTGGGTGAGACCTAGGGTGAATTTCTGATTTCCCATGCACTGGTCAAGGTTAAACTTAAATAGGTTAGGGAGGGACTCTGTTTCATATGGATTAGGAGCCTGTGAGCCTGTTCCAGAGCATGGAAATCCTCTGAGATACATATCTGTCTCACCAACAAGTCCTATTTATGTCACAAGCAAAATTTAAATCCTTGGATAATAGTTCTGATGCTGTTTGTTTTGCAGATGTGCCAAAGGTCCATCAGAGCTAGATCTGATGATGATGCCTTGCATGCCAGGCATAGACAGCCTCTCAGCAACTCATAGGAGACTGACCATAGAGATAGGGCTTTAATACAATCCATATAGGGTGATGTGTCTATCCCCTGGACTGTCCTGGTAAGAAACCTTTGTGGGCATTCCAACTGTTTTATATGTCTGGTCAGGTACATGCCAAAGGGGGCATTATACTCAGTGATGGGTCTGATAAAGGCTTAACTAAGTGACACTATGGTTTCCCTGGACCTGTATGCCATGTCCTTACTTATAAGCCAGGTGACATAGAATGACATTCTTACTACCTTGGCCACATGTTGGTCAAAGGTGAGATTACGGTCTACATATGTTTCCAGCTGCCTGACTTATTGACAGTGTAATTAGCCTGTGTGGCTGTTTTCCCAAAAGACAGTATAATGCCTTTCTTGGCACTGAGTTTTAATCTGTGACTCTGGCATCATTCATTTGTCTGTGTTAGACCCTCTTGTAAGATGTATGTGTCAAGGAGGGAATCTATGATAGCTCCTAATTTGCATTAATCTGTGATGAAAAGCTAGTTTCTCACAGTTATAGGCTTTTCACTTCTCTCAGAGTCTTGAATATGAGACTCTGAGGGGGCTACTTCCATAAAGCAGCATTTGACAACTTGCCCAAGTTGATTTCAAGCAGGCAATCCTCTCAAGGCTATTAAAGAAAGTTGACTGTACCTAGGGCCACATGTTAGTGGCCTGGCACAGAGGTCTTTCTCTTTAAGATTTAGTATTCTGATGAGTAGGCACATATCTGTACTGATCCATATATTTATCACTCCTTACACAGAACCATAGCTTTACAACTATGTTTAATTTACATAACTCAGGCTATGTTTACATTCTCTTCCCAAATGATACCTGCAAAATTATATGATGTAAAAAATCTCAAATCTGTGCCTGATATTTCCAAAAGGGTAACCAAATGTGCTTGTGTCATATAAACTTTTCAAAACATAGAGTGCCTGAACACATGCTGTTTATTATATAAAGAATTTTTTTATAATTTTCATGAATATTGACATGAATAACTTGAGATCCTCCTCAGTTTGCATACACACACACATACACAGTCATGAGTTTAGGAGACTGTGGTGATCCTTACAATGGGAACACCTCAGACCACAGAGACACTCATATAACACTTCTTTATAGTTGAAGCATAGGTGTTATAAGGACAAATCTCAGAACCGCTGAAGGCCTTTTACTGAGGAATGTATCTGTTTTTCATCCTTTTGATTGGCTTGCATTAAGTGTACAAAAATTGTCATTTAAATGACTAATTGTGGATGCACACTCACCTTCTGCTGGATATAAGACCATATGAAGCCAGGAAACATTTGTCTCTCTAATATTAATATACTTTTAAAAATTCTGAAAACATTGTATGTTTCCTTTTTATTGTACCTATAAACTTTATTGTTGCTGGCATACTTAAAGAAATGAAAGGAAAGCAAATACATTTCTATGTATTTCAACACTATATGCTGCTTAAAGAGATTTGCTAGCATACATTAGGGTAGCATGTTATCGCTCTGGGATTTGCAGTCACCATTTATCTCATAGACAACTTTCCAGGTTAGAATTCAAATCCTCTCAAAGTATAGGCCAGCTAAAAATAATGTGTAATTCTTAGCATTATACCACCATTACAGATACAGATTCATACCACTGTGTTTACTGAAATTTCAAAGCAAAATGCTTTAGATATGGGGCTTGCTAAGAAAAATGTCACATCAAAATACATACTTGAATATGTATGCAGTTTAGCTGTCAGCTAGCAAACTTCAAGATGTTTAATGGGATAAAAAACAAAGTTTGTGAACAAAAGACTGGTGTTTAAAATGCATTGACTATGAAGTACATTAACTATTTTGTTGTTTGATTTGTAATAGTATGAATACATTGTATCTTTTTTTTCTCAAATAAACACTCATTTCTTATTTTGACTGCATCATTATACTCTAACCTTTAATAGCTGTCTATTCTGTATATTCCAGAGAAGTTACCAGAATAACCTAACTCTCTTTTTTTCTATAAAATATTTCTCTCCTTACCTATCCTCTACCAGCTTTCAGAATCTACCATCACTGAATCGTATACTGTCTTGCAACTTCAGTTTCCTTCTTCATTGCTACATCTCCACTACCCGGCATCTGTAAAATACAGATTCCTGTACTTAATTCTGCTACTTTCAACATCTAATCCCAACTCTGCCCAACAGCCACATATCACCACATCCACCTTCACCTTCAAACCTGTGCCCGCATCCTATATAAAATACTCTTAAACAAACTTAAACTATGCTGTTCTTCAGCTGATGAAATTCCAAGTTTGCACCTAAAAATAACATCCAATAGCACTGCGTATCCTGTCTCAATCCTTCTAAATAGATCAGTCCAGGAATCCCATATTCCCGCTCTTTGGAAAAAGTCACACATTATCCCTCTGCACAAAGGAGGAAATTCAACAAACATTAATAACTTTAGACCTATAGCAATTTTATCTCCACTTGCCAAAATACTTGAAAAATGCATTCAAACACAATCGCTAGACTATCGCCTGCAGGAAGAACTCTTATTCTCTACACAACATGGCTTCTGTCCTTCCCATAGTACTAGTACTAGTACTGCCCTTCTAACCTATACAGATACTGTTAATAAAGCTAGAAATAATGGCAAACTAGTCTCTTCTTTATTTCTAGACTTGTCTAAAGCTTTCCCCACAGTCTGTCACAGCAAACTTCTACTTCAAATGGCCTCCCTAGGTCTCTCTCTTAGCCCACCCTTTTGTGGTTCAAATGCTACCTGTTCAATAGGTATTGGTCAGTAAAATGGCACTTCATGTTCTCTGCTAAGCTGCCAGTCACCATTGGTGTACCAGAAGGCTCTATCTCAGGTCCCCTCCTTAACATTTTCCCCAGCATCCTCTATACTTCCACATAACTGCCACACTTATACAATAAGCAGAAGATTCCACTCTCATTTGCATAACTGGCAACATGGTATAGCTCCAAAAAGTACTCAGGAAACTTTAACAGCCACTGAAACACGGCTTTGTAACTTACAACTCATGCTCAAACCCCCCACCCCTCAAAAGAACAAACTACTACTTTTTTTCTCAGATCCCACTCTCATGAAAAAACAAAATTTTAAAGTCCTATCTCTTGATAATACAACCATTGAAGGCACTTCTCATAGCAAACTATTAGGGGTGATAGTGGATGATAAATTCACATTTGACTTGCAAATACATAATTGCATAAGACTCATCAAAAACTAGGGATGCTTTTTAGAGCCAAAATCTTTCTCACTGACGTAACTAAAACTACACTTGTCACAACTTATCTCCTCCCACACTTCTTTATGGTGCTCCCATCCTTACTAACCTCCAGGTTTCACAAAAATTAAAACGTGTACAATGCTATAACAAAGTTGCTAAATTTGCAGTGCATACACCTTTCAGAAGCCACCACTGTATAGCACTGAAAAGCCTAAATTGGTTAGAACCACCGTATCATCTAACATATACACAACTTCTTGCTCCCTACAAAATTATTCAGCATCCATTTGCCTGTCCGGCACTAAAAACAAATTCTATACAACTATGTTCCCAATTGGTCATTGTGACCCAGAGACCAAAAGCTCCTGTCTGCCTACAAACCTAGCGAACCTACTGGGTATTGTCTGTAGTCGTACAAGGTTGCTAAGGCCTGGAACTCCTTACCGGTATCCATCAGGTCTGTACCCTCCCTCCCATCTTCCAAAACCCCTCTGAAAGACTTCCTAGCTAAAATCTAGCTTTGTTCTTGCTCAAAACCAGAATAAACTATATTCCTAAATGTGAACAAGTACCTTTTCAGTCCTTATACCTCTTTACTCTCCCTTCTTCACTTTCATTCTTTTTCCTGACTTTCTCTCTAAATTTACCATAATCCTGTTTTTCCCTCACTTCATACTGCAATTTCTGTTTGTATTAGACTAACTTACCTTTAATTTATCTACAAACTGTCTAAAATTTCTCTAACTATTAAATTGATTGTCATATACCTTGTATCAATTCTTAACCAATGTTTTTATATTATGTCTAATTTGTTATTATTTAAACTGCAGATGTTTTTGTTTCATTTTTGAAGATTGTAAAATTATTGTTCTTAAAATGTTTTGTAATAATTCAGAGCTTTTTTATCCCCAGGCCTTCGCTGAAAATGGGCTTCTACCCAGGAGGACTTTCCCGGTAATCAAATGTCAATAAATAAATAATAAATAAATACATGCATTTGTTTTGTACAGTATGGGTTCATGCTGATTTTTTTTTTTTTAGCCGGGTAAGCCTTCCATGCCCAAGCACTTTATTTCAGGCCAGTTCAAGAAAACTATCAGAAGTAAGTGAGTTATTTATAATGAGAAATGTCGTAAATGGAGGAGTCAAATGCAGGGTGTTATGTTAAAGCTTATCAGTATGTGATAGACTTACAAATCTGTAATAAACGTCATTTTATGTAATAGGATTTATAGGGTATAAACACATTTTCTTTAGAGGAAACATATATAAGAGCAAATAGCAAATGTAGGTTTTGGGAAGGGGTCTAAATGATTTAAGGTAGGAAGGGATATTGAGGATGGTAAGAGATAGTGTGTAGACAGATGTATGACGAGTCATTCGTCAAGGCACTGAGAGACCATACATGAAGATTCTCACTGCTATTGAGAACGGTGAGGTGTGAGACTAATAATGAGTTAGTAAAGCAGGTATGATCCCTCTGGAGGGATTTGAAGCAGCTGATCCTGGTGTCTGCGTTTATCATCCTGGGCAGGAAATCACTAAAAATTCTATGCCAAAGAAAGGCACTGCATGTGGAGACCAATGAAAATGTTTAAGCAAAACAGCATATTGTTAATTGCCTGAGGCACTAGTTGTAAGAAAACAATGGAAAACACAGCAAGTCATATATGTGACCAAAAAGGGAAAGATCAAAAGGTATGTATTCAGCAGGAGCTAGGTTTGGTAGCAATAAGAAACAGTGAAATTATGACAGTTAAAGGATCATAGGATCATAGGAGGTTACTAGGCTAATAGGTTCATAGATTTATAGGTAGGTACTAGGCTATTGGCCCTAGGGCCTATACAAGCCCAGCCAAAAAGGTACCCTGACTTTTGCCAGCCAAGAAAATTATTTTCTTGTGCCACTGTCAAGCAGAGCTACATAAGTGATCCCCGGGGTGAATTTCCTATTTCCCATCCAATCATCAAGATTTTTCTTGAAGAGTACTACTATGGAGCTTTGTTTGATATAGTTAGGTAGTTTATTCTAGAGTATGGGAAGTTTCTGGGACAGGAATCTATCCCTTCGGCATGTTCTGTTTATTGTGGCGACAAGGTTTAGGTCCCTAGAGTGTGTAGCTCGGAGGTATTGGGACTTCTTTAAGTGGAGCATGTCCAACAGCTCTGGGTTTGACATAGCTTTTTATGTTAGGCAAAGATCACCTCTGAGTAGACGATATACAACGGAGTAAAGCTGGAGTTTTTTGAGACGGTCTGCTTAGGGCATCTGTTTGAGGCCGGTAATCCTCTTTGTGAGGTATTTCTGCAGCCTTTCCAGTTGTTGTAGATGTATGTGAGGTACATACCAAAATGGGCATTGTACTCTATAGTGGGTCTAATGAGTGATGAGTAGAGGGGAACAATGACCGCTTTTTTTCTGGATGAGAAACCTTTTGTGATGAGGTGTGCCACATAGAAGGATTTCCTGACTACTGTGGCAATGTGATTATCAAAGGACAGACCACTGTCCACCTGTGTCCCAAGGTCTCTTATCATACTTTCGGTGTTAAGTGTACTACAGCCTATGTTATAGTTCATGAGTACATAGTTTTTGCCAAAGGGGGTGACAATGCACTTTTTGGCATTGAGCTTGAGGCCATGGCTTTGATACCAGGCATCTGTCTCAATGAGGCCCTTTTGTAGGATGTCCACATCGTTAGGAGTTTCAATTATGGCTCCTAGCTTGCAGTCATCTGCGAAATTCATTAGCCAAAGATCGTCTGTGTTAGCCTGTACTTCAGAGAAGTAGATACCAAACAAGAGAGGACCCAGGACTGAACCCTGTGGTACTCCACTTGTCACTGGTCTGAAGTTGAATTTGGAGTCTGCTACTTTCACGGTGTGGGTTCTGTCAGTGAGCCAGTTGGCAACTCATCTTGTTACATAGGTATTTATACCTAGTTTAGTTAGTTTATCTATAATTCCAGAGTGGGGGATGGTGTCGAAAGCCATGGCAAGATCTAGTTATGCTGTGTGAACCACCTTACCCTCATCTACAGCTTCGGTGACTGCTTAAAGGAAGTCTATCAGGTTTAGGAGACATGATCTGCCTTTTACAAACCCAAACTGGGTGGGGTCCAGAGTTTGGAGATTACCACTGTCTTTGTTTATAAGTTCCATGATGATACGTTCCATGGCCTTACAGACCAGGATCATCAGGCTAATGGGGCGGTAGTTCCCAGGGTCCGTGTTGGCTCCCCCCTTGTGGAGTGGGATAACCATTGCGGTGCTCCATTCAGCGGGCACAAAGCCTGATGTGAGGCTATGATTGAACATGGTACTTAGGTGGGTTGCCAATTCGTTCTGTAGTTCATGTAGAACACAGCCTGGGATGTTGTCTGGTCCTATTGATGCTGTGTTGTTGGCTTTGGAGAGTGTGGATTTTACCTGTGCAGCCATGATTACAGGAACTTTGCATTCTTCCGGTATAGAGATGGGCTCTTTAGGGGGTGAGAAGGGGTAAAGTTGGCACTGAATCTATCTGCCAGAATGTTGGCAATATCAGTTGGGTCTGTATATTTAGTGCCATTGTGCTGTAACTCAGAGCAGACCCCTACAAGCCTAGCCAAGTTCAACCATTGTTCCCAAGGGTGTCTGTTGCAAGCAGACATTAAAATCAGCACCTGTTGCCCCTGTCCAAAAGGGACACATGTGGAACTCCTGCGGTGAATTTCTGGTTACCCATTCAGTCATTTAAATTGTGCTTAAATAGGGCCAACAAGGGGCTTTGTTTATCATGAATAGGAAGCATTTTCCAAAGGTGGAGCAACCTCTTTGAGACAAATCTGTCTCTCCAGAAAGTTCTGTTGATGTACCTCACCAAGAGGATCACTGGCCTCAAACAGATGCCCTATGCAGCTCGACTGAAGAAACTCCAGCTGTACTCGGTTGCATACCGCCTACTCAGAAGTGATCTCTGCCTGACATACAAGGCCATGTCCAACCCAGAATTGATGGACATTCTCTACCTAAAGAAAACCTTATCCCCTTGAGCCACATGCTCTAGGGATCTAAACCTAACCACAAGAATAAATAGGATGTGCTGGAGGGATAGATTCCTGTCCCAGAGACTTCCCATGCTTTGGGACAAGATTCCAATCTACATTAGGCAGAGCTCCTTGCTAACACTCTTCAAGAGAAACCTTGATGAGTGGATGGGAAACAGAAAGTTTACCCAGGGGATCACTTCAGTGGCTCTGCTGGACAGAGGCATAGGGAACTAATCTAAGGGGGCGGCGAAAGCCAACACATTCTGGCTAGGCTTATAAATGCCTTTGGGCAGATAGCCTAGTACCTACCTATGAGCCTATGAACCTATGTCACATACCAGGTTAAGGTCCTTTGAGTGAGTGACCTGTGTGCCATTTGACTTGAGAATGTGCAGCATTTTCATTAAAGCTGGCTCAGAAATTGCTCTATAGGAAAGGCACAGGTCTTCTCTGAGCAGTCTGTATGATGCAAGTAAAGTGACAGTGATTTTAGTCTGTCCGCATAAGACAGATCTTGAAGACCCTGAATTTTCTTTGTAAGGAACCTTTGTGATCTCTCCAAGCAGCAAGAATGTTATCCCTGAGGAAATGTATCTTTTGTCCTGTCCAAGGGGAGCATAAAGGTCTTCATTTAAGCACTTGTCTTTGCTTGTCAAGTTAATTTCATCTTGGCTCTTTACCTGTTCTGATGGCTATACAATCACCAAAGCTTATAAAAAGGTAAAAAAAATGTTACTTTTGCTGTTGACTCAGAACTGTGAAACCAACTCAGATGTTTACAGCTTATTCTCTCCAGCTCTTCTTTTAAGATGCAGCTTGGATTTATCAATCAAAATAGAACAGATGTTCATGCTCTTCAGGCAGTCTTTATGGCCAATGACTGTTTCTTCCTCAGGGATAACTTTATTTGGCTCTTCAGGTTATACATCTGATCGTCCATTACTAATGATGCATCTGGTGCTGCTACCATTACAGTGCAGTGATACACAGTCTATCTCTCGCTGGTGTGTACACACTTTCTCTACCTGTCCCTCCATGTCTGTCACTGTCTCCCATTCTTATGTCAGTTTGATATTGTTTTGCACACTACTGTATAACAGTAAAACCATGCAAGTGTTTGACCTCTATACTTTTGTCTCCTTATTTTGTTATTTCATTCTTTTTCGAATTGTCTGTTGTTCGTATTTGGCATGTTATACTTACTGCATATACGTCAGATGTCTAAAGTTGTACTCCTCCCCACTCTCTCTTAAAAAGTGATGCCTTTGAGTCCAGTGGGACCATTCTATTATCAAAATGCTATTATACAATGACTGCCCATTAACATTCCAAAACACTCACTCTGATTGGTCAGTCCAACCAGCATTCCCATTGTAAATCGAGTATATACCAATGGGAAAAAATGTATGGTTGAGGAGCCATATGTGTTACAGCATCAAGAAAACAAAATATGTGGAACAGACTCCTGTCTGATGTTCTTGCTTTATGAATAAGAAATCATAAGTAGACTACTAACTAGACTAACTAGTATCATAACTAGACTACTTAGGTGGGAGGATGACATAATGGTTAAGGTGCTTACCTTAAAGACACAAGGTGCAGAGTTTGATTCTCACATGGAGTAACTGGCTAGGCTTCAAATGGCCCAAAAGAGCAGTTAGCCTAGTAGTAATCTAATCAAGAGTCTGATGTTCTTGCTTTATGAATAGGAAATCATAAGTAGACTACTAAGAGAGCAGCAAATGTGCTCTTTTAGAATTAAACACAAAAGTGTAACACAAACCACTTACTTAATAATTACAGTACACATTTTACAGTGCTTTTTATTACAGAGTTTGGAGTAGCATGTTAAATTTCTATGTTTATGGCAGAGCCTGTATTAATTATACAATCTCCCATAGGGAGCTAGGCTTGTTGCTGAACCGCTAGAGATTAGCACTCCTTCATGCAATCACTTGTGTGTGATTTTTCCAGTTTTTCCCATGAAGGAAAAACTGCCAGTACACGAAGAAATTCCCTTTTCCATGTGATGGTGTGACCAAAGAGTTCCTATATAAAGTGGGGAGGGTGTAGGAGGTGTCATCCCCACATTGCAGGAAGCAGGGAGGTTTGCTTTTAAGAAAATATGTTTTTTTCTGTGAATATTTAGTGAAGAATGGTGTTCACATTCTGAGGTTTCAGCCACATGTGATACCTGCAGTGGAAGATGATTTCACATGAGCCAAGCATCTGTCAGGGACTCATACACAGAGAATTTGTTAGTAAAAAATTGGTAGAGAAAGACAGTACAGTCTTAAATAAGATAAGATGATTCAGGATGAAGGGAAATAAGGAGGCAATTCTTGTCAGAGAGGATGGCAAGTTACTCAAACGCGCTAAGAAAGTGAATAACATACAGTAAGATGGAAGACAGATTAAAATGATAACCTAATACAAGGGGGTGGTGGTATAGTTATAGAAGGTCATACTTATGGAAAATTACCAGATGAGTGAATACTGTCTGCAACTTAGGTTCATAGGTTCATAGGTTTATACTAGGCTATCTGCCCTAAGGCATTTATAAGCCTAGCCCAAATTTTTGTGCCACCCCTTATATGAAAAAATACTGTGCCCAATAGTTTGTTGTGCCTCTGTCCAGCAGTGACACAGAGATGATTCCTGGGGTAAACTCGATCTCCCATCCACAGGTCTAGATTTCTCTTGAACAGAGTCAGCGAGGTGCTCTGCCTCACATGGACCGGGATTTTATTCCACAGCATAGGGAGTCTCTGAGTGATAAATCTATCCCTCCAGCACACCCTATTTATATCCGTGCTAAGGTTTAAGTTGCTTGCTCTAGTGGTTTTGGTGGATTTGGATTTTTTGAGGTAGAGCATGTCCATTAATTCCGGGTTGACATGGCCTTGTATGTCAGGCACATGTCACCTCTGAGCAGACTATGTCGACTGAATAGAGCTGGAGTTTCTTCAATCTGGCAGCATATGACAGATTTTGGAGTCCCTTTATCCTTTTGGTGAGGAACTTTTGGGGTCTCTCCAATTGCTGCAGATGTCGGGTGAGATACATCCCGAATGGGGCATTGTACTCGATCATTGGTCTGATAAGTGAAGAGTACAGGGGAACAATGACCTCACTAGATCTGGATGTGAATCCTTCATGATCAGGTGGGCAATGTAGAAGGTCTTTCTAACCACTTTAGCAATGTGAGTGTCAAAAGAAAGGCCACTGTCAACCTGGGTCCCCAGGTCCCTGATAACCTCTTCTGTGCTTAGTGGATTGCCACCTATATGGTAGCTTGGGGTTACCTTGTTTTTCCCAAGGGTATGACTATACATTTTTGGCGTTTAACTTCAGGCCATGGCTCTGGCACCAGCTATCTGTTTCGTGAGTCCCTTCTGAAGGATATCAGTGTCCGATGCACTTTCCACTATGGCGCCCAGTTTGTAGTCATCTGCAAACTTTGTCAGCCAAAGTCCTCCCATGTTGGCCTGTACTTCTGAGAAGTAGATGCCAAACAATAGGGGCCAAGGACCGAGCCCTGTGGGACACCACTTGTGACCGCTTGGAGTCTGACACAGCGCCAGCAACTCTAACCCTGTGGGTTCTGTCCTTAAGCCAGTTTGCAACCCATCTTGTGACATATGGGTTTACATTTAAGCTGGTAAGTTTTTCTACAATACCAGTGGGGTATTGTGTCGAAAGCCTTGCAAGGTCAAGGTAGGCTGTATGGACTGCCTTTCCTCATCAATGGCCTTGGTGACTATTTCAAGAAGACCAAGTTCAAAACGCATGATCTTCCCTTGACAAAGCCAAACTGGGTCGGGTCCAATGTCTGCAAGTCCCTATATCTTTGTTTATGAGCTCCATTATGATCCTCTCCATAGCTTTGCAGACTAGACTTGTTAAGCTTATGGGGCGGTAATTACCAGGGTCCAGAGGCGCCACCTTTGTGGAGTGGGACCACAGTTGCGTCGCCACTCCTTGGGCATGTATCCTGTGGTAAGGCTGAGATTAAACAGCTGCCTTATGTGCGGGTTTAATTCCTCATTTAGCTCGTGTAGCACACAGCCGGGGACACCATCCGGTCCCATTGATGCTGTGTTTTTAGCTTTAGAGAGAGCAGCTTTCACCTGCGCATTTGAGATGTCCGGGAGGCTACACTCGGCTGGGATAGTTATCTCTCCTTTAGGGGGGGAGAGGGGGGTGAAGTTTGCACTGAACCTGTCTGCCAGTATGAACTGCAAGCCAAAAAGGATTTAAGAACCATGGGGTCATATAAAGCTCTTATGATCACAGATAGTAATATTCATCACTTCAGTCAAATCTGTTGCTTGAAATGAGAAATTTGATGGAGCTAACTAATTCTTGATGGGTTCTTTTGTTGCACCCTATGGGTAGCCATGACCTTGTTAATGCTAAGCAAATTGGACCCAGCATTCTATTACACTCTACGGCTGCACAGCAAAGCATGGTTTCAGTCTCCTCCCCTCAGAGCTTGGATTCCTCATCACTCAGCCAAAATGAAAGCAATCCTTCACAGCCTTGTTTGAACTTCCTTCTTCAGTTATGGAAAACTGCAATATTATTAAAGAACGTGACATCTACTTCTCTTGCCTTTCCCATCTGTTATCTGAAATTCCCAGCATTAGCTGATTATGGTTAAGATGTGTTTAGTTCTGTGCTTCAGTCATGAACAAATTTCTTCAGCACACTTAGATGTTATAATATAAAGCAACTTCCTTTGAAATAAATCATCTTTTGTTGTTGGAACAAAAGACCAGCTTTTTAATATGCATTTGGTGAATATAGATTTCTTAGCAATTAAAAAAGATCTATCATTAATTGCAAATGTGCTGTGTAATTGCATATTACCCATCTATTATGTTTCCCTCTCTTCGGTTACATAATGGCTTTCTTTTTGTAGAGATCAGGGTCTGCATGCAGCTTCACTTCTATTATTTTCCACTTATAGAGAAATGTGGCCTGAAGAAGTTCAGTATGAAAAGGACTAATTACTGTAAAAATGATTGTACCTTCCTCTGTTTTGACAACATGTAGTGACAATAACTGAGCTTGGTGATAGAAGCAAATGTTTACATGATCAGAAATAGCAAGTCGCTACAGATATATAGTTTCATGGTTCCTGCTTCCCTTCCTTCTGCTGTATATATGTGCTAAGCACACAAGGGTTTTGAAAGGATACAGCATTATAACTCCCACGTTTCAGGCAACATAAACTCTGGATCTCCAAATGTTTATGAGTAACATTAAATTAATACTTCAAATGCTTCCGCAAACATTTATACTTACATGCCACAACTTGTTTTTATTTTAAAAGTATCTTTCTTTTATAAATGATCAGAAAGGCTACTAGAGATGAAAAAATGAGCAGCATACTTCTAGGTGCATTAAAGTGTTGTTATACATGATACGCTGCCCATACATTTCTCATATCTTTCAACTACCACTAGGGAGATAGATTCAAGAAACCAAGCAATCAGATTTACTGTCAGAGGTGTGTGAAATGATTTCCATTCAGCATACATTTAAAAAAAGAGTTCTCACCACACAAAAATGTGATTGCATACGAAAAAACACAAACAAACAAAAAACATTTTTGAATTCAGTAGGACATGCTAAGTTATGTGCAAAACAAGACATTACCACACAACCATTTTGTAAGGGACTTGCCCATTTTGCGTCTTTTAACTGCCTGGCTATTTGGTAATACCTTTTCAATGCAGATTTCACAATCAGTTATTTCTTAATTATTTTAACACATCCCACAGTATTTTTCAGCTTTCAGATTTACCACTAATCTGCCCATAATTACTGAATTTAAGAATGTGTTATGGGTAGATACACATTGAATCAATTAAGTCTATATAAGAAGTGCTTACTACTTTGTGGAATCTAGTAAAGATACACTGTGGTATTAAACAACAGAGTTCTCTCTCTGATCCGTTGCTGTGTATTTTGAACATTGGTAATGCATTTCAGGTGAAAAGGTGCTGCATCCTGGCTACTGCTGAATTTAGTGTACCCTGAATGGTGCAGACTTACAGTTTTCCCTCCACAGAAAAACAAGACATCTAAGAATGCTTGGATAATGGTAATGTTTTCATGCTTTTCCTGTTGTTCATTGCTCACAGTCTGGCTACATACTCTTTCATTGACAGTAAATGTAAGCCTCGTTTGATTTTTTTGAACTACAATGTTTAATGCAGACAAAAGGATATTTGTCATATTTCAGTCACGTCTGAATAAAATAATGACAAATGCATCTCCGAATTAGACATTTGTCTAAATAAATGCCAACATGGAAAAATCTTGTTTTCTTTTTAAGGAAAATATTCCTTAGAAATCTGTTTATATTGACAGCAAAATGAAGCTCTTGTATTGTTGTCAACTGAGTATTGCAAGTGAGCTAATACCCCATCTGCCCCTAATTCCTCCCGCCCCCACTACATCTAGATTTATTCTAAGCACTAACCCTTCCCAATAACCAGCAACCAATTAGAACAAAACTAGGAACCTATCTCCTCTGCACCCACAGTACCCCACCCACTTCCAATCTAACTGCTCACCTGACACAGTCATGCTACTACCTAATGTGCTGACACTCCGTACCTGCACTCTTTCTTTTTGCACACAGTACATCCTACCAGGACTCCATAATAGACTGCCACTAATAGACAACAACTAATAGACATAATAGACAACCACTATCACTGCACCCTTACTCTCAGTTTTATCCATCACCCACCTACTAATTACACTTGTCATACCAACACAATCTCCATCCCAATACATCCACCGTACTACCAGTTACCTGTTATATTCAAACAAAAAATATCCCTAAAATATGACAGGTTAATTACCAGATTTATAGAACTTATGTTTACTGTCCTATCTAAATTAGCCTTCACTGGTGATATCCACCCTAACCCTGGTCCTACCATTATCAACTCCTCACCTAAAAATCTGCCTAATAACTTCTCCTTTTGCAACTAACATCCAGTAGAAAGCCATCTCACCTCCTCTTCATGTGTCTGAATGTCAGAAGTATAACTAATAAAACCCATTACCTAAACATCAGCATAGCTTTATACTCTCCTGATATTCTCATCCTGACCGAAGCCTGGCTCAAACCTCACATCAAAAGTGAGAAAATACTCCCAACAGGTTATAACATTCTTTGAGTAGATAGACTATCTAAGAAAGGGTGGTGTGGCTCTAATGTTTAAACACCAACTCAACTTCCAGATCCTTAACACATCTGCCCCCCCCCCCCCACATTGGAAATGAAGAAATCCTATATGCCAACCTCAAACCAAACCCAAATAAAACAATCAACATCATAGGATTATACTTCCCATCTGGCCAAGACATCCCACCCCTGGAAAACCTCCTGAACTGGACTAACCATTCCCTACCTCAAGAAACCACAGTCCTAGGCGATTTTAATATCAACAGATTATCTTGTAGTAACAATCATCTAGTCCACCACCTAAACCTTAATGGTTTCTCCCAACTAATACAGTCACCTACCTGGATAAATAAAAATTCTAACAAACATACTACTCTCGACTGGATATTACTCAATAAAGACCCTCACTCATACTTAGCTGGCTGTCTACCAGACAGCCTCAGTAACCACACTCCAACATTCCTTCTGAAATGCCACTTAAATTGTTCTAAACTCATCATCTATAGACAAATCTAAAATAGGGTAAACTTTAACCCTCTCTCCTTTATATCATCCCTTCAAAATTGTGATTGGACACCACTACCTCAATCTGGATGAAGCTGTCCACTTCTTCAATAGCACCTTGCTAAACATCCTAAACACACACACATGTCCCCATAAGAAATTCCAAAGTCAAAACAGAGTACTCCCCTTGGCTACAAAAAAGCACCAGGGCACTAATGAAAATCAGAGATAAGGCCTGGGAGCACTGGCGCTTAACAACCACCCCCCCCCTCTAGACAGTCATTCCTATTTTTGTGCAATAAGGTCAAAAAGCAAATAAAAGAAGATAAAACCCAATATTATCAGTCTGTCCTAAATTCCTCCCATCACAACCCTAAGCAGTTCTGGTCCACAATGACGTAATTCTCCACCTAAGTAAAGTAGGCACCCCACCACCTATCACTCCACCTTCCTCCAGCAGTATTGCTGACTCATTCAATAAACACTTTACTGAAACCATTCTGTCTTTGACTAAACAATACAATCCTCTACCCACCCCCCACATCAAAACCAAATACTCTGCCCACAGTCTTTTCTTTTTCATCAGCACCTACCTCCTACATAAAAAAAAAACTTCAATTGAAACTTAAGCCTAAAACACTTGCAGCTGACAATCTCCCTTCTGAATACATAAAAATAGCAGCAGAAGCCCTAGCTTATCCAGTCTCTATCTTAGTTAATTGGTCCTTATCATAAAACTATGTCCCCACACTGTGAAAAATATCCCACATCATTCCCCTCCATAAAGGTGGCTCCTCCACTGAACTTTCCAGTTACTGCCCCATAGCCATCCTTTCTCCACTTTCCAAGATACTTGAGAAATGCATCCATTCTCAAGTCTTAGGCTGCCTCTTAGCTAATAACCTCCTCTCCAGCACCCAGCCTGGCTTTAGGCCATACCACTGCACTACTACCACCTTGCTCTCTTTCACTAATGCTATCCTTCATCATAAAAATAATGGCCTGTTCTCCTCGCTATATTTCTAGATCTATCCAAGGCCTTTGACATGGTCTCACATAAACTCCTAATCTCTGTTGTCACAAACCTATAATTTTCTCAATCAGCTACTGATTGGTTTTACAGCTATCTAACTGGCCACCAACAATCAGTTGTCTGGCATAATGACCTATCTCCTCGACTTCCTGTAACACTCTGTGTTCCCCAAGGCTCCATCCTTGGTCCCCTACTATTCTCACTCTTCACCAATGATTTATTCGCAGCCACCAAGCATGCTTCTCTTATACCGTATGCAGATGACTCCACCCTCATCTGCTCAGCCCCAACTATACCTGAAGTTCACAAGATCACACAGGAAGCCTTTGCATCTGTAGAAAGCTGGCTATTGCCCAGTTATTACTCAAGCCAAGCAAGACTAAACTCCTTATCTTCCAACCCACTAAATTTAACCCAATTATTCCCCACTTTAATATTCTAGCTAAAGACTATACCATCATCTCCTCAACAGAACACACCAAACTACTTGGTGTTGAAATTTATAACAATCTTAGATTTGGCACTCACATTTCTCTTACCATAAAAAGGTTCACAAAAAGCTAAGTGCATTGTACAGAAACAAACAATTCCTCACCAAGACAGACAGAATTTTTGCTCCCAATTCCCACCTAATCTCCACTTTATTCTATGCCTCTCCTATACTTACCTACCACAGACAAACATACCTAAACAAGCTTGAGTCTTACTACAATAAAATTACCAAGTTTGCCACTGGTGTATCTTATCACAGCCACCACTGTACTTTTCTTAGAGAACATGACTGGCTTGAACACCCTCAACATCTTCACCAGAATCAAATCTCTCTCAACCACAAGTTAGTAAACTATCTTCTTAAAGTAACTACTATAGGCACAGGATATTTAGAGAGAATAAACTGTCATTGCTCCTTAACGTGGTTACATAAAGCAGTCTCATCAGCTATGAAAAATTAATTCAAAAGTACCATATATCGTAGACTATTGGTATGGTGTTCTTATAGTTGGTGGCTTTGCAGTTGCCCGCCCCTACTGTAAATTTGATCTGGGACCCTCCTCCCAGTCTAGTGTCATTATCTTTCTACCCAATACAGGGAGAACATTTGAGAAGGCCAATCAGCTTAGTTTCTGCTACTCCTTTCTCTCTTTCCACTAAAAAAAAAAACAGGCTAAACAAGGAGAAAGTTACTGTCAGCTGCCTGTCGGGTGCCAGGATCCGCCACATAACGCATGCACTCAGGTCACTCCACAACAAATATAAATATGACTCTGTCATTGTCCACGTTGGTGTGAATGACCTGAGACGTACCTCCTTGGACTACATGAAAAGGGACATGGAGGAGCTGTCGGATCTTGTAGCCCAGCCAGGTATGACCCTAGCCCTGAGTAGCATCCTGCCATCACCCATAATGATACCACAGTACAAGGACAAAATGATTGACTTCAACAATTGGCTAAGCTTCTGGTGTCATTCGAAGGGGATCCAGTTTCTGTCTGCCTGGGATGACATGATCGACAAAGCACGATGCTTTGCCAGAGATGGCCTGCACCTGTCGCCCCTGGGATTCCGGATACTGGCTAAGGCTCTAGCCACCCCTATAGTGCCTTTTTTAGGCAAGGTTCAAATGACAAATTCACCACCCTAACAGGTACAGGCAAGAAGAATCTGAGGGTATTACTACTCAATGCTAGAAGTCTAAACCTCAAAATGCACTCACTCGAGGCACTCCTTAAAATGGAGAACATCGACATCTGTGCAGTGACAGAGACGTGGTTCAAGGATCCAGAGAGTACCCCTGCATTACCAGGCTATAATTCATACCACACCTTTCAGCCACCTAACCTGGACTGAAACACTAAAGGCGGAGGCGTGTCCATATTCATTAAGGATATCCACACCTCCAGGCTAGTTGTCAGCATAATGCATCCGAGATTATCCAAGTGCAACTAACTCTGGATAAGACCGCAATCCAAATTGTAGCTTGCTACAGATGCCCCACCATGCTCCAAGATTCCCACTCTTCATTTCTTAATACACTGGAAAATATTAGGGTACAACCTAACACTCTAATAATAGGCGATTTCAACTACCCTACCATTAACTAGGAAAACTACTCATGTACCAACTCTTGTGCTCAACGTTTTCTGGAATTCATAATCCACACCCCCACCAGGGGCAGCAATATCCTAGACCTGGTTATTACCAACATGGGCAACCGGTGCTCCACACCAGAGGTCAATTTCTTGTTGGTCAGATCCAACCACAAGCTAATCACCCTAGACATCCACATCCCTCCCCTACCCCCCATTACGGAAACCACAGTAAACAATTTTTCCAAAGCCAACTTCACGCTTCTTAAGACAGACGTGGCAAACTTCACAACACCCATGTGCTGATGGACAATAGAGGTATGACTGCTGAATCCTACACAAATGCACTTTATAAGCACTTACATGAGTGCATGGATTATGCAATCCCTAACAGAACCAAGATGCTATCCTCCAAAAAAAGAAAGCCAATCTGGTGGTCCCCTGCCATAAACAAACTCTACAACAGAAGAAAGAAACTGTTGCAAAAAAGAGTAAAATCCCATGATTTGAGAAACTCCCTGGTCAGTCTCAGTAAGAAGCTGAGATCCCTCATAAAATCTTCCAAAGCTAGTTATGAAAACAAAATCGCCACTGACTCTAAAGACAACCACAAAGCATTCTATAGCTATGTCAAGAATCTCAATGGGAACACTCAGATCTGCTCTGTGTTAAAGCACAATGGCACTAAATATACAGAACCAACTGATATTGCCAACATCCTGGCAGAAAGGTTCAGTGCTAACTTTATCACCCTGTCATCCCCTAAAGGGCCCATCTCTATACCAGAAGATTGCAAAGTTCCTGTAATCACGGCTGCACAGGTAAAAGCCACACTATCCAAAGCCAAGAACACAGCATCCATGGGACCTGACGACATCCCAGGCTGTGTTCTACATGAACTACAGAATGAACTGGCACCCCACTTAAGTACCATGTTCAGTCATAGCCTCACCTCAGGCTATGTGCCCACTGAATGGCGCACAGCGACAGTTATCCCACTCCACAAAGGGGGGAGCCACCACAGACCCTGGAAACTACTGCCCCATTAGCCTAATGAGCCTGGTCTGCAAGGCTATGGAATGTATCATCATGGAACTTATAAACAATGACATTGGTACTCTCCAAACTCAGGACCCCACCCAGTTTGTGTTTCTAAAAGGCAGATCGTGTCTCCTAAACCTGACAGACTTCTTTGAAGCAGTCACCAAAGCCGTAGATGAGGGTAAGGTGGTTCACACAGCCTATCTAGATCTCGCCAAGGCTTTCAACACCATCCCCCACTCTGGAATTATAGATACACTCACTAAACTATGTATAAATCCCTATGTCACAAGATGGGTTGCCAACTGGTTCACTGACAGAACCCACAATGTGAAAGTAGCAGACTCCAAATCCAACTTCAGACCAGTGACAAGTGGAGTACCACAGGATTCAGTCCTGGATCCGCTCCTGTTTGGTATCTACTTCTCTGAAGTACAGGCCAACACAGAAGGTCTTTGGCTAATGAAGTTCGCAGATGACTGCAAACTAGGAACCATAATCAAAACTCCAAAAGATGTGGACATCCTACAAAAGGGCCTCGCTGAGACAGATGCCTGGTATCAAAGCCATGGCCTCAAGCTCAATGCCAAAAAGTGCATTCTCATCCCTTTTGGTAAAAACTCAGTACCCATGAACTACCACATAGGTGGTAGTCTACTTAACACTGAAAGTGTGACAAGAGACCTTGGGACACAGGTGGACAGTAGTCTCTCCTTTGATAATCACATTGTCACAGTAGTCAGGAAATCCTTCTACGTGGCACACCTCATCACAAAAGGTTTTTCATCCAAGAAAAAAGAGGTCATTGTTCCCCTCTACTCGTCACTCATTAGACCCATTATAGAGTACAATGCCTCTTTTGGTATGTACCTCACAAGACATCTACAACAACTGGAAAGGCCACAGAAATACCTCACAAAGTGGATTACTGGCCTCAAACAGATGCCCTATGCAGACCGTCTCAAAAAACTGCAGCTTTACTCCGTTGCATATCGCCTACTCAGAGGCGATCTCTGCCTAACACACAAAGCTATGTCAAACCCAGAGCTTTTAGACATGCTCCACTTAAAGAAATCCCAATTCCTACGAGCTACATTGTCTAGGGACCTAAACCTTGTCACCACAATAAACAGAACATGCTGGAGGAATAGTTTCCTGTCCCAGAGACTTCCCATACTCTGGAACAAACTACCTATCTATATCAAACATAGCTCCTTATTAGTGCTCTTCAAGAAAAATCTTGATGATTGGATGGGAGATGGGAAATTTACCCCGGGGATCACTTCTGTGGCTCTGCTCGACAGTGGCACAGGAAAATAATTTTCTTGGGTGGCAAAAGCCAGGGTATCTTTGGCTAGGCTTATATAGGCCCTAGGGCCAGTAGCCTAGTACCTACCTATGAACCTATGAACCTATGAACTAGTTTCAATATTAATCTGCTGCCATTTATATAATAATTCAGGATAAACAGTACCTGTGGTTGGCGTCTTAAGGATCCTAAGACCCCTCGGTATAATTTGTCATTTTAAACAGACTTCAAAATGTTGCCTTTGAGCTTGTAGTCTTTTCAGTCTCAAAAAGTCAGCCTCTATCGAGTAGCTCAGAAGGGCCATCCAAGCTTTCTTCAGTTAGCGACTCCTCTGTTCCACTTTCGATAACATCATAAGCCATGAGACGATTCTCTTGGCTAAAGACACATTCCTGGAACCTATTCGGGTTATGCATTACAGTCAACGTATTATCCAGATTGTATGGCAGTTCAATAGACTGCAAAATTTGCTCAGCCATTTCACCTGGGTCGCAAACGTAAAAAGCAGGAAATAAAAGTACAAGCGTAGCTGGGTGTAAATGCTGCAGCAAATGTCATATACTTATATGTATTTATGTAGCAGTCTATAGAAAGGGGTATTAATGCTATATTGTGAGGTGTATCTACATCATGGAAGTGTGACCCAAGGACTGCAAGTTCTTCCTCACACAGATTACTCCTGCACAAATTGACTACTCATCTGTACGTGCGTTTGTACTGTGAGAACGAAGCTTGTGAAACACATAGCTGTGTAGTCAGGAGTTTTGGAAGTATAGATGAATTTCCAGAATGTATTCCTTCCTTCATAGTGTAGCCTCCACTAAGCACCAAGCAATGTATGTTTCTGGTCATTTTACATTTTCAGTACTGCAAAAAGAAAAAAAAAAACATCTAATGACAGCCAAAAAACTGAATGGCTAACCTGGAATTATGAAAAAATGATACTTAACAAATTATATAACTGAGAACTATAATAAATATGCCAGTTTTTGTTAAAACTATATTTTTAGCACATCTCATTGCATAAAATAATAAAAATATATATTTTAAAAGCATATGTTATGCCATACCTGGGGTATGCTTGGCTGTGCTTCCTGTAAAAAGTGTGTGTGTGTATGAGTCAATCTTCAGAATTGTGATTTTTATTTATTTATTTATTTATTTATTTATTTTTTATACTTTGGTGATGTGACTTTAATATACTGTGATTTAAAGCCATGAATTCAAGGATGTAGACAGGTATACATCTTGTACTCTACAGAGTACATTTTTTATCTGCATCACTCAGAAACATTGTAACTTTTTTTCAGGTCATATTATTTTTACAACTGTCGAAACGAATGCCTCTAACAATGAGTACATTACCTGCTTACAGAGACGATTGCAAATCTAAAATCTGGAATAGCTTTAGAGGGAATCACTGAAAATGATGTGGACATTTATTAACTGTAATGGGGCAACATTTTGAAACATCTGTCCACATGTTTGAAATGCCAGGTGGGTTGGGGGCAGTAAAGAGTTTGTTAGTACAAAATGTATTTTTCTGGCTATACCCCTGTACACCCCTGTATGAACCTAATATATCTTTTAACTGTGTAAATGAAATGGTTCCTGTTGGGCGCTGCTCATCTGAATGCTAGGCTGCAGAGTGGAGGGAATCCATAATAGAAGCAAAAAAAACAAAATATTTAGTCAATTGCAATGTTTAACTGCCTTCAAAATTAATAAGAAATAAATAAAATAGATACATACAGATAGGTTCACAGACTCTTTTCATTCGTGCTGAGTATTTGGAATTGTTACGTTAAGCCAATCTGGAAATTTAGTTTTATATTTTATATACCTGTGATCAGTAAGTCATCATGGAGGCAATTATTACTAGAAGCATTATTTTAGGTCATTTTTAAGCAATTAATGATTCAAACTTAAATGGAGTTTGTCAGGATGACATAATAAGGGTGAGATTGTCAGTGTGTACGTGTGTACATGTATTGTGTATGTCTGCATTAACAAAGTGAAGAACTGTCCCTCCAGCTTTGTTCATCCAAGGGCCCACAACATGGCACCATGCTCAGGTAGCTACACAGGCTGATATTTTGTATACTCTTACTATATTGAGCATCAGTTTTGCTGCATTTAGACTTCTGGTGATAATACTAAAGATATAACAATGCACTGTGTGCCTTACACGTGGACAAGATGTGTGGCACAGAGGTGCCTAGGTCCTTTGTTTGTAGGCATATCAGTTGCCCATCTGTGTATTCCTGCTCTGGGGTTTATGTTTGCTTCTGCTTTCAGGGAAGAATGCCCATATCACATGCACAGCCAGCAGTCTCTCTATGTACTTCTTATTGTGTTGATCCTATAACAGCTTTAGTGTTTTATCAACACAGGGTGGGTGTACAACCTGCTATGTTGTGTGCCCTGTCTTGCAAATACTCCCACCACAGCTGTATACATTTTACTGTTGTAGAGCTATGCATGCTACCTGCAGGGGCGGCAGACTGTGCTAACATCATTACACATACCTGCACACTAGTACACTAAGTACATACTGACAACAATATGATTCTGGCCTACAGTAGAGATATGAGTGAGGTCATAAGGCCACTATTCATTCATGTTGTTTGTCAGGCATTGCAAGTCTTCTTTCTCTGTCGTCTCTAATTCTGATGTACTTCTCAACTGCTATGATTTGTACATAGTGCTATGATTTGTACATAGTGCTATGATTTGTACACAGTGCAATGATTTGTACACAGTGCTATGATTTGTACATAGTGCTATGATTTGTACACAGTGCAATGATTTGTACACAGTGCTATGATTTGTACATAGTGCTATGATTTGTACACAGTGCTATGATTTGTACATAGTGCTATGATTTGTACACAGTGCTATGATTTGTACATAGTGCTATGATTTGTACACAGTGCAATGATTTGTACACAGTGCTATGATTTGTACATAGTGCTATGATTTGTACATAGTGCTATGATTTGTACACAGTGCTATGATTTGTACATAGTGCTATGATTTCTCTCCCTGATTTAATCATACTTCTCCAAAATTTACTGATTAATTCAACAAAGACAGGACTGTTTAATGGTACATTATTAAATAATGGAACTGAACCTGTAAAATGATTCCTTATCAATACCTATATGGAATCTACTCTAAGAAAAGAATCTATTCTTAAATTTAAAAGGTACTCCTTTTTCTGAATCTGCTGTGAATTTTAAAGGCCAGTGCTATGACTTTAATACATAGAGGCTGTAGCCTGATTCACAACTCCAGCCTCATTCACAACTACAACTGGAGTTGTGAATGAGGCTGCAAGGTGAATGCGGCATCTTGTGTTTCATTTATTTTTTGTCCTGGTAGTGTCTTTGTTTACAAAACCTCTAAACAAATGCCTGAAAAACAGCATGAATTTGGTCACTGAAGACTGAAAACAAATCACATCAGGAAGCTATCAACAAAGTTAATTTATACTGTAAGTTATATACTGGTCAGCCTTGACCATTACATGCCTCTATGCAAACTTCTGAATCTCAAACTTTGTGTAGATCTTAACAGGCAATGTGTCTCTTGTATAACTATTTGACATCCCATGTAGTTTCTTAATGTGTCTGTGTAAAGGCTTCTTAATTTATAATTCTGTATCATGGAACTCTATTCCTATTACTTTTCCTGAATAGCCAGAAAATAATACTACAAAAAGAAGCCTCTTACAAAAGATCAAGTTGTTGTTGTTGTGTCTTTTGGCTTATGGGTTAGGGGTCGCCACAGCGGAACTCCGGTCCGCTAATGTTTGGTAGTGGATTTTTACGTGCTGAGTTACCAGCTCTGACGCACAACCTTCAACGAAGGCACGCCCATTCACGTATGCCTCCACACAGAAGACGCTCTAGCTGAGAGTCGAACGGGACAACATCTTGCTGTGAGGCGACAACGCTACCGCAGCACCACTACCGCGGGTATTTCTATCAGCTAAATATTATCACTAAATTATACAGTATCGCTCTTTATTGGATGGTTCAGAGGTCAGGGTTCGGAACAATAATGTTAAGATAAACTCTTAAAACTTGTTATTTACTAAGCACATAATATTATTGTCGTGCATATTATAGTATTATTACTGAACAGATCTCTACTGAAAGGATGGCACTCCAAATGCTGTGTGTGACATGCTGAAAAAAAGAGCAAAACTATAGAACAAGAGCAAATCTTGAACATTGCTCTTCTTCTTTAAGCTTTCTTTTTTGCTCCGCAGTACCCTCCAATGTGGGAAGCAAGCCCACACCCTACCCAATCTTAAATATACTAACTCTGAGATCTCCATACCTCAGAGAAAAGGGAATATCCCAAGAATATCCCAGCCATCTCTACTAAACATATGTAATTTCTATTTTTCGGTCCATATTTCAGAACTTAGTCAAGTTGGTTCTGATATTTCAGATAGTTACCCTACCGAGTTTAGATATTGTCTTGTTTTTTTTTTTTTTTATACTGCTACTGGATCATGACTGAAAAAGGGTCACAGTGTTCCAGTTTACTTACCTGTAAAATAAATAAACACAATAAAAATAAATATTTAAAATATATATATATGGGGCCATACATTCTTACCAAACTTATGGACAAGAATACTACAGGAATATGTATCCATATTACCAAATAATTGTGGTAGATTAAGAGTGTCCACCATTAAGTACATTTTCCCTGTATATCTGAGGAGAAAGTTCATGATCACCCATCTGGCCATCTAGATTGATTTTTTATGCTACCAAAGAAGTACTCTGCTTGATATGTAACAGGCTGTTATTTCAGAAGTGGTAGGTGATGCAATAGGTTTGGCACTTATCATACTAGCTGGTATTAATTTTAGGATTCTAGAGTTGATGGTTGGCTTACCACTGGTTCTTTTTAAATGAAGAAGTTCAAAGTCTGTGGGGTCATTTATAGCATCAATTGCTAAACAGAGATCACCCTTCAGTAGCTCATATGAGGGACAAGGCTTTTAGTCTATCACATTAGCTGAGGGTAAATAATCATTCTCTTTTCTTTGGCTGGGGCTGTCTCTGACTGATGAGAGAAAGGAACCCAGAACACAGGGACAGAGGGTTAACATACTGAGATTTTGTATTTGTCCAAAATAGATGAGAAGTTTAAAGGAAAAAAATCTCATCTGTCTCTTCTCTCCCCATTCTATTATCCTTCCACGGGGAAAGTACACAGAGATGGCATTGTCTGGAGTTGTGAATGAGGATGCCGCAAGCTGAATGAGGCATCTTGTGTTTCATTTATTTTTTTGTCCTGGTAGCATCTTTGTTTACAGCGCAGAGACGGACTAAGGCAGGCTCAATTCAAGTCTTTGAAAACAAACCAATATAAGGAGAAAATGCAACACAGAAGAGCTGAGGCACAGTATTTTATCCACATAAAATGCAGAAATACTTATAGCAGAAAGATTTCTTCTGGGATGCTAAAGATGACGTTTCCAGACAGAAATTCAAGAACCATCTGAGAAAGTGGGGGCCATTAGCTGATTATTTCTTTATGCAGTGAAATCTACTTCAACCCGCCATTGCTCCAGATGTTACGTATGGCATCATCCTATATTTCTCTTTTTTCTTTTATTAGACAAGTCATTTTGTTCTCTGAAGTATGAGAAAAAACTGATATAGGTACTAGCAGTCTGAACATGAGGGGTTGTATGAAACTTCAGCACACAGGGAAATACTCCATTTCGCGATAAAGTGTACCCTTTTGGCACCTGTAGCTGCTTTGCAAAGTTAGCATTCAGTTTGACAGTATACATTTGGAAAAAAGAGGGAGGAAGAAGACATGGGACTTCTCATTATATGAGTTTATCCTGTTTTCTACCAGTTTTGTGACACTTTAATATTTTATATTGCTTCAGATTGTTATGTTTCACTGCCCAGGCTACATCCTACCCAAATGCAAAGTTGGTAGAACTCTGTAGTATTTATACATCACCCTCTTAATTAAATCATGTTTTCTACATTTTCAGATGTAAATACTAGACAAATCAATCAGCATACTGTTATAAGCCTAGCTAATAACCAGGCAGTGACCTGAGATCAGACTCAAACCATGTATTTTGTGTCTATACAGTGAAGACTTTAACCATTATGCCAACTCCCTACCTACCTTATGATCCTAGATTTGCAACCTTCAGAATGTGATTTTCAGGCATACAGCTCCTTTAAAAGTGTAAAGGCTCTTGTCATAGCTGCCTTTCTTATTCTATTCTTCAGCATTGAAGCTAGAGCATCATTAGTCTACATGGGTGTTTCTGATTTTGCCTCCTAACTTGACAGTGCAGCTCATAATATTTCAGTTGCAACAGCACCTTGGCGATTACTAATAAAATAATGCCAGAATTCTAATACTAGATAAGTTTTTCTAAAAATACATTCCATTGTTTTGAGTGCTTCCTGACTGACCTGAACTATGTTTTAGGAAACATCCTTTCTCCTGATTTTTTAAGCTGGATACTTAATTCATGACTCAGAAGGCCGACTGACGTGATTTCTACTAAATGAAAACTGAAGATTTGCCTCTGTCTCTTCTTGCATGGAAGTTCCTTTGATTTTTTTACTGTATATATTTTATTTATTAATTTATCACCTATTTAAGAGAATGGGTCAATTCTTTAGACTCAGCCTGGCTAAAAGGGAAAAAGCTAATTCAGAATACACACACATATATATATATATATATATATATATATATATATATATATATATATATATATATATATACAATCACACTCAGGACTGAACTCTGGGTGATACAGAAGTGAGACAGATGTCTGGGCCACTGTGTCACCATGCAGATGATGATTTCTCAAGGGTCACTGATCATTTTTGCTTTCCCCTTAGAATTGTTTTGAGTGCCAATGTTTTTTTCACATGTGAATTCATCAAAAATGAATTCAACATTAACCATAAGTCCTCATTAAAGGCCTACATAGGCAGATGACCTTTTTTATTTTCTGTCAGTATATTTGACATTAATCTACAACATATTATTGTGAATGATGATTATATTTTAATTCATTTACTAAGCCCAGTGAGGTAGGACTGCAGTCTGGTTAAGTGACTTGTTCAGACGCACAGCATGTAAGAGCAGACTAAGGGACTGCGATCTAGCACTACAAAAAAAAAATGTTAGCAGCTCCCAACACCAACCTTTAATATACTCAACTGTCAGACATGTGCATGAAGACATTAACTCTTACTACTTTAAATATTTTTGGATAGTAAACCACAGACTCCATATACTTTATAAATTTAATTTATTTTATAAAGAATCACATTTCTATTTTTCAATAAGTATATACTCATTGGGGTCCCTCTTCATGGAGTATCAATTTGCATATTTCTTTGTGTTCATTTTCAGTTTTGATAGACATACCAAGTTTTGCACTTTTGCTAAATAGGCAGTGCACTCACCTTTGATGCTGAAAGATCAAAAGATGGTGGGTTCTAATCCCACCGGTGCGTGGGTTAACTTTCCATTACTGAAACTGCAGTGTAGCATGGGGGAGCTTACAGGGGACCTACATTCCTGATGTGATGTATTTTGGATGAGACATTAAGCTGAGTGTCTTACTTGGTGGGAGCTCAAATGAAAATAAAACATCTCACGTCACTTATAAAAAATGAATAGGGGAATACCACACTGGGTCTCCCCTGAAAATAGACCACAAGCACAGACAACAAAACATAAATAAATGAATGAATAGGTAAATGCATTCTGATGTGTTTTTCAGACGCATTCCTGATTCTTCACTCTAGAGTTTAGAACTGTGATCAGGTAACAATGAGGTAGCTTGTTATGCCTACAGACTGACAAGTCATGCAATATGCAGTTTTCTACAAGTTATAGTACAGATGAAGTTCTGAAGTAAGTGCTTTGCTTCAGTCCTTAAAAATTTCAGAAATGTTAGTACTGAAATTAATAACCTAGTGACCAACTGGCATCTGCCAACGATGCACCTAACACTTTGTTCCCGGGGTGGCTTTACCCTAGTTTACATCCTAGCTACTGTTCTGTATATATCCACGCATCAGCACAACCACCCATACACATAAAGATGCACACACACACACACACACACACACACACACACACACACACACACACACACACACACACACACACACACACACACACACACAGTTTACAATTAAATACACAAAGTCACTGCTGTCAGCCGGCATGTGGTTGAAAGACAGTTTTCAAATGGGCAGAATGCTGACTCAAATACATTGAGTGCACTACAGTGAATGGGTAGATTCAAGCATCTGAGTTCGGCATTGTGCACTGAGATCATGGTTCAGTGAGGAACAGGGAATTAACTCATTTCCTCACTCTAGTGCGATCTTGGAGTTGGTATACATAAGTTGCAGGGGATGTGGGGGTGCAGCCCCCTCCACATGGGGGTACAGGGGGGTTTCCCCTCTGCAAAATAGTGAAATACACATAATGTTTACTATGGAATGTCATGGTATGTGAAAGTGCATAGCATGGGTGACTGATGTCACCTCCTGCTATGTTGAATATATCGAAATATGGGTGTCGATGTATTCAGTTTCAACCTAGCCAGAATTTCGCTGTTCCAGATTCAGGATTTCAGGTCAACCATATGACCTGTCGACCCATGCAATTTCCAGGTTTCAATAATAAACCCACACATACATATTTCTATCTATCTATCTATCTATCTATCTATCTATCTATCTATCTATCTATCTATCTATCTGTAGCTATAGCTACACACACATTTATTTCTAATGTTGCAGAGAACATAGTTATACTTTGGTGTTTGTGCTGATCACTGACAGTGGCCTGTGTGAAAGAAGATGGGAAGATCACAAGATCTAGTGAGTAGAAGAGGCTAATATCAGGCCATGTTTTCTAGTATTTTCACAAACTTTCCTGAGAGAACTCCAAAAGCTGATGTAAAGTGTGAAGAAAAGGAAAACACTGTCATCTGTGTTAGCATGCCTGGCAGGAGATTTGTACATATTCTCAGATTAACTTGTATTGCATGCTAGCATGTCTAATTGTGAAAATGTAAATACATTTTTAAAGTGTTGAGTATCTCCCTGTTTATACAGAATGTTTGACGAATATGTCAGTGTTTTGATAGATTTCTAATACACATGTTTATGAGGGATATTCTAAAGTACAAACTGTTTTATGAAGAATCAGCTATTCAGTAAGTGGTGTCATTAGAATGTTCCTGGTTGCTAGGTGATTATTCAAATAGCTGATTGACAGGAAAAAGAACTTTTTTAAAAACAACTGACTGACATTTTTTAAAAATAAGATAGTTGAAACTGTTAAGCTGTGTAGTCTGTCAAGTACTGAGCAGTTTGTGAAGAGCAGCTGTTTCTGAAGAGTTGCAGTCAGTTACAGTGCTGTGCAGTCTGTGTATAGCCAGGAAAAAGAGAACTCAACAAAACACGTAAACCTGCCTTTGCCTTGCTGTTATGTGTTAGGTTAGATCAGGGACAGTATTCACTAGTTAGATTAGAAAAGCTTAGTTATTAAGATAGAATTTTTCTAGAATGATAGACTTCTATCTTACAACTTAATTTTACATTTCCAGTGATTGAATTCTTGTGTTTATTGAAAGTTATTGATTTACATTCTTATAATCATTTTACTTATTATTAAATGTTTGTCATTACTTTACATTGTGAATAGAAATCAATGTTTTCTTTAGAGATTAGTGAGTGTTTATACCAGTTTGATACTCCACAGGTCACCTCAAAGGCCTGGTCTTTTCTGGTCATAGCTATTATTTATTTTGATATTTAATTTTCATAACTGGACACCCCCTTAGAAGGGCACAAAGACACTCTGATTGGTGGCAGCATTTCCGTATTATTTTGGGAAGGGTCACAGCTGGAAATCTGTGTCAGGATTTCCCAGAAGTGTTTGGATGTGTGAGATTGAAATTTAATTTGAGCGTGAGTGTATCAAAGTTCTTAAACTGGGACACATTGCTCTGAAGTGAGTAATATGGAATTATATTAGGGGAGGACATAATATATATTCTAGACCCAGATTATAGAGCTTGTTCCTGTTGCACTCTTAGGGGAAAATTGTGAAATATAACTCATGTTTAAGGGACAGTCTCACACTGGAGTCAGTTGAAGCTGCTTAGTTACTGACCCAGGATGGTAAGGGATATCACATTTATTTTTGGCAATCTGGTGGGATATTGGCTAGATGTCCCATTTAATTGGTGGCAGTCCAGTGGGATACAGCTGGTCATCACACAGGGGTACTATAGAATTTTTACTTTGTAGACTGAGTGGAGAAATGCTAGCAGATATTTGAAAGCATTAGTTTGTGACTCAGCACTACCAACAAAATACAGAACAACACATAAACATAGTTATTAGTTGACTATCCAACTCACAAAAGTAACATGGAACCAAACAGACTAATGCTCCAAAAAGTAACAGAATTACAATATCTCTATTTATCTATACTGTAAACAGGGAAGGGGAGATTGCTGTGCTTTGCATCCCTGACAAATACATTTCCATCTTGAAGGTTGTTATTTATCAAAAAAAGTAAATGTTCTTGACACAAATCAAATACCAAAGGAAATTATTATATCTAACAATGGCACACATACTTTTTTCTTTGTCTGCTGTGATGTTCCCACAGTATGCCAGAAATTAAGGAGCTTGAATCTTCACCACTGACACTGGAGAGGGACGTTCACTTGGAATACAAATGGATATGCTCAGTATTTTTAGGTGCAGCTTTCTGCTCCAAGCACAAGTTCCCTTAACAGCACACAGGGAACACGCTCAGTCCAGGGTCTGCATCTCTCTATGTGTCTCCCTCCAGGTCCCTAATAAGACTCCTACAGGTACAGCTGTAGGTTTAGTACCATCTCTGTGAAACCTGTGCTTCATGTCCTTGCTCCAAGTAGTTGACACACACACACTTGGGAAAGGCTGGCACATATTTACCTGCTGTGCCCCCATCTTCCCAGAGTATAAGCTAGTTATCACTACCACCAGTCACTCCACAATCAGTTACTCTAAGGCCCTTAACAAAGGCTGTCCAATTATACTGTGTAATATTAGTACTAATACAAATGGTAGTAGTTGACCAGGACAGCTAAGCCTTCAGGACTGGCCCACACAACGTCAACAAATAAATTTAAGCACTCTCAAAGGTTAAATACTTTTTAAAAAGACCAGCCACAATACAAGTTTTAAATATACCAATAGTAGATCCAAACAGCATCAGGTGTAAATGATAAAAAAATCAAAACCAGATATCAATTAACTATTAATTGAAACAGTTGAAACAAATGGTGAAAATAATACATTAGGTAGATAACACACAACTATAATATAGCAAAAACATTGCAACATTAAGACCATTTTGTTTAAATAAATTAAAACCAATCAATGTTAACTTGCAGTTTTCCAGTCACATATACAAAATATAACATAACAACCTAGTGTTGTTACAACCCTATAATCAAGACTTCAGTTGTTATCAGTGTCATGGAATCAAAGCGACTCAGAAAGAAATTATATATATTTATATATATAAGTTTTAAATATAGTTAATAATAAATAATAAAAGAGCACGAAAATGCTGAATATCTGCTTACAGTAAACCACAGATTTCAAATCACTGGAAATATTGAAAATGACTTACTATTCCCTACTTACATAACAGAGTAAGGTAGATGATGTGTTGAATGGTCCTTTTTGTTGTCAGGCTCAAGACAGAATGCTCAATACTGAGAGATTTCTCTTTGTAATATGTGAAATTTCCAAGATGGCTGGTAGAATGACCTCATCTGGTCACCTGACTGTAGGATCTCACACTATTCCCTTTTGAAACTTGAGAAAGGATGTTAGTATAGATGTCATAATATTCATATCTAAAGTTTTGCTAACGTTTATGGCAGTGCCTGGGGCTTCCCCACATTGTACTGAGCTAATGAACAAAGGCTTCTTTAAGACATGCTGTCTCTGGTTCATAGGTTCATAGGTTCAAAGGTTCATAGGTTCATACTAGGCTATCTGCCCTAGGGCATTTATAAGCCTAGCCAGAATGTGTTTGGCTTTCGCCACCCATTTTAAATTTATTTTGCTATGCCCTTTTTCGAGGTTAGTATACTGTGCCTCTGTCTAACAGTGACACAGAAGTGATACCCAGGGTAAACCTACGATCTCCCATCCACTCATCAAGATTCCTCTTGAAGAGAGTCAATGAGGGACTCTGCCTAATCTGGACTGGGATTTTATTCCAGAGTGAAGGGAGCCTCTGGGTTATGAATCTGTCCCTCCAGCATGTCCTATTTATTTCAGTGTTGAGGTTCAAGTCCCTCGAGCGGTAAGCTCAATGGGATTTAGATTTTCTGAGGTGCAGCATGTCCATTAATTCCAGGTTGGACATGGCTTTATACGTCAGGCACAGATTGCCTCTGAACAGGCGGTATGCCACTGAGTAGAGCTGGAGTTTCTTTAACCGGGCAGCATATGGCATCTGTTTGAGCCCTTTGATCCTCTTGGTGAGGTACTTTTGGGGTCTTTCCAGTTGCTGCAGGTGTCTGGTAAGGTACATCCCAAAAGGGGCATTGTACTCAATTATGGGCCTGATGAGGGATGAGTAAAGAGGCACGATGACCTCCCCTGATCTAGATGTGAATCCCTTAATGATTAGGTGGGCTATATAAAATGTTTTTCTAACCACTTTGGCCACGTGGTTGTCAAATGAGAGATTGCTATCAACTTGGGTCCCCAGGTCCATAATTACTTCTTCTGTACTTAATGGATTACCACCTATGTGGTAATTTGTGGGCACTATTTTTGCCAAAGGGGATGACTATACACTTTTTGGCATTTAGCTTGAGGCCATGGCTCTGGCACCAGTTGTCTGTTTCTATGAGGCCCTTTTGGAGGATGCTTGTGTCGGCTGGAGAGTCGATTATGGTGCCCAGTTTGCAGTCATCTGTGAACTTGGTCAGCCACAGTCCTTCCGTGTTGGCCTGTACCTCAGAGAAATATATACCAAGCAAGAGAGGTCCCAGGACTGAGCCTTGTGGGACACCACTTGTAACTGGTTTGGAGTCTGACATGGCTGCAGCAATTCTAACCATGTGGGTTCTGTCCTTGAGCCAGTTTGCAATCCATCTAGTGACATAGGGGTTTATATTTAAGCTGGTGAGCTTATCTATAATGCCCGAGTGGGGTATTGTATTGAAGGCTTTTGTGAGGTCCAGGTAGGCTGTGTGGACCACCTTCCCCTCGTCAATGGCCTTGGTGACTGTTTCAAAGAAATCAACCAGGTTTAAGAGGCAGGATCTGCCCTTAAAAAGCTGAACTGGGTAGGATCCAGTGTCTGTAGGTCCCCAATATCTTTATTTATGAGGTCCATGATGACCCTTTCCATAGCTTTGCAGACCAAGCTAGTCAGGCTTATGGGGCGATAGTTTCCAGGATCCGTTGAGGCACCACCTTTATGGAGAGGGACCACTGTTGCTGTACACCACTCTTTGGGCACATATCCTGTAGTAAGGCTGAGACTGAACAGTAGTTTTATGTTTGGGTTTAGCTCTTCTTGGAGTTCATGTAGGATGCAGCCCAGGACACCGTCTGGTCCCATTGATGCTGTGTTTTTTGCTTTGGAGAGGGCGGCTCTTACCTGAGCATCTGAGATGTCAGGGGGGCAGCACTCTGCTGGGATAGATATTTGCCCTTTTGGTGGGGGGGGGTTTGCTTTGAACCTGTCAGCTAGGATGTTGGCAATGTCTGTGGGTTCGGTGTATTTTTGTCATTTTGGACTAATTCTGAGCATATCTGGGAATTACCATCCAGGTTCCTAACATAACTAAAGAAAGCCTTGTGATTATCCTTAGTGTCCTGTGCAATTTTTCTCTTGAAGCTGGCCTTAGACAATTTTATGAGTGTCCGTAGTTTTTTGCTAATACTGATCAGTGATGCCTTCCCTTTTTGGGATTTTGCTCTATCATTTAGTAGCTTCCTCCTTCTATTGTATAGTTTGTTTATGGCTGGGGTCCACCAGACAGGACGTCTGCCTTTGGAGGATTGGGTCTTGGTTTTATTTGGGATTGCATGATCCATGCATTCCTGAAGGTGTTCATAGAATGCGTTTATAAAAGATTCTGCGGTTTGGGCCGTATTTTCCACAGGCCAGGGGGCTTTGAAGGATTCCACCTCAGTTTTGAGGAGTGTGAAATTTGCTTTAGAGAAGTTTTTCACTGTGGTTTTCTGGGCAGGGGGTGGGGTTGGGATGTGAATATCCAGTGAGATTAGTTTATGGTCTGATCTTACCAGTGAGGGATACACTTCTGGTCTGGAGCATAGAGTCCCCGTGTTGGTGATGATCAGGTCCAGTATGTTTTCTCCTCTTGTGGGAGTGGTAACAAGTTGTTCCATAGCATTTGAGTTTATAAATTCTAGGAACCTTTGGGCTAGGGTGTTGGAGCTAGAGTAATGCTCCCAGTCTATGTTTGGGTAGTTGAAGTCACCCAATATAATGGTGATTGGAGAGACCTTCATATTTTCCAGTGTTCTCAGGAAGGCCGGGTGGGGTTCCTGGGTTTGGGAGGGTGGTCTGTAGCAGGCTATAAACTGGAAGGCAGTTTTACCCACTGTTAGTTGCACATGGATAGTCTCTGATGCTTCGTGCTTTGCCACCAACCTGGAGGTGGCCCTATTCAGAGCTGTGAGATAAGCACTTCCATGGCCCAACAGGGAGTCCAATTAATTTTTTTTTCTTAAAGTAAGAAGTAAACTAGTTGTTTAACCCCTTATCTTCCAGTGTCCTTTGCTAACATATATGCATACAGTCTCATATATATGTATATTCCTTCTGTATCCAGCAGGACCCACTGTTGATACATTTTTTTTAACACTAGCAACTTTACAAATACATTTGGATATTCAAATGCCATACAGTTCTAATACATTTGTAACATAAGCATTTGTGCAAATCAATTTGATATTCAAATGCAGTACAGTTCTAATACATTTGTAACATAAGCATTTGTGAAAATCAGTTTATTTAAATGCTGTACAGTTCTAATACATTTGTAACAAAAGCATCTTGTATAAATCAGTTTGCTACATAAAGGACATATCATTCATTACAGAACTCAAGCTGGCTATGTTGGCACTAGCCCACATCATCCCCCCCTTCTAAGACTCAATCTAGTTTTTCAAGTGACCCTTGAGAAACATTGCTTGAGAGGAATTAACCTGTCTGGGAATACATTACCCCATACCCTGTCTTGAGATTCCATCTGCCTTGGCATTGCTCATCCTGGTACAGCGTTGCACTGTCATATCATATCATATGTCTACAACCCTAGGCTCCACCTCAGTAACTTGAGATTTTGCTGGCTGGCTCCCTGTAGCCATAGATCCCAGTCAGACTCATCCTGCTTCCTACTGCAAATGCTTAGCACAAGGGCCTCCCTGTCATGGTAAAGTTTCATCATGTTAACATGGCACAGTCTGTGCCTCTGTCTTCTGCCTAGGAGTTCCACCATGTAGCTTACATCACTGACCTTCCTTACTGCTTTGAAGGGTCCCTCCCAATCTGCCTAAGCTTATTGTGTCTGCCAGGAATGAGCATCATCACCTGCTGCCCTACAGCATACTCTCTGGGTCTAGCATTCCTGTCATACCAGACCTTGTTTTGCTGTTGAGCTCCCGCCAGGTTTTCCTGGGCCAAGCTGATGAGCTCCCTGAGCCGTGTCCTGAGGGTTAGGACATATGCCACAACAGACTCCTTGTGGGATTCACACTCATCCTTCCACTCATCATGAATCAGATCTAAAGGTCCCCTCACCCTATGCCCATACAACAACTCAAAGGGTGAAAGACTTATGGATTCTTGGGGGACCTCTTTGTAAGCAAACAACAGATGAGAAAAATATTTGTCTCACTCTCTCTTAAACTGTTCTGCCAATGCCTGTAGCCTCCACAAGACCATTAGTCTGGGGATGGTAGGGGGTTGTCTTAATTGCTTCACCCCACAGTGCTTTCACAGACAAGCGAGGAGGTCTGACATGAAATTGACACCTCTGTCAGTCAGTATTTCTCGTGGGAAACCTACCCTGCTGAAAATCTCTAGCAAGGCATTTGCCACCTTCTCTACCTCACTGGAGGACAGAGCTACTGCCTCAGAGTATCTAGCACATTATCTTCTACCACCAGGATATACTTCTCCCCTGTGGAGCTTGAGGTACTCTGAGGCTCCAAGATATCCATAACTACCCTCTGAAATGGCTCCTCAGTTGCAGGCAAAGGCATCAAAGGAGCTTTGACCTTGTCTCCTGCCTCGCATACTTTCTGGCACTGCTCATAGGTCCTGCAGTACCGTGTTACATCCCTGGTAATCCCAGGCTAATAAAAGTTCTGCATAATACATCTCTTGGTATGCTTTATGTCCATATAACCTGCAAAAGGAATGTCACAGAATATGGCTAGAAGTGCCAGATGGTAGGGTCTGGGCACTAACAACTGCTGTATTATCTCACCTTTTAGCCCTTCCTCAGGAGTCCACTCTCTACAGTAACCCTTTTTTCCAGTAAATCTGCAAGCCTGTAATGTGGGCGCCTGAGAGGCTCAGCCTCTCATCTTTTCTTGTGTGACTTCCCCTCCCCTTCCCACAGGAAGTCTGACATCTTCTGACAGCTGTGCATCACTGTCCTGGTATCACCACTCACACACATCCTTGTCCTTGTCCACTGTCAAGGAAACATCAGTACACCACCAGTACCAACTGTGGCTCATCTCTCATTCACTGCTACATCAGGCTCTCCCTCCCCTCCACTCACATCAACAGTCCTGGTCCTGGCAAGGGTGCTGTCTGGGTCTGGGCCCCCCAGCTAGCTACCTGTCCAGCTACTCACTCCCACTGTGACACTGCAGCCACTGCATGCACTGCAGGTATGCAATACTGCATTCCCTATCAAGACTGCTGCATATATACACCTCATCACTTGCTCACTCCCACTTCCCTCCACACTTTCTCCACCCTCCCACCCCTTGGCCACCACCCTTGGGGCCACTAACCTGGGAACCTGATTGGATTATGCTCTGACTGACTGATACTGACTAATACTGATACTTTTTATATGATAGGCTTTCAGAGGCTGTGTCTCTGGTTATGTGTCTCTCTTTTCTGTGTGGCCAAGATAGGGCCTGTTTAATATCCACTTTGGTATAGTGGTATTTTGGTATGTCTCCACTACCAGACAACTTACCACTGGGATTCTGTTCCTCCAACTTGCTGGTTCCTTGTTTCCCCCCCAACACTTTTTGCCTCACCTGAACATTTGCAACATACACATTTTTATGGTTACATTGTTATTGATACTATCCGTGAGTTGAACTAGTGTGGCTCTCCGGGAGGCTCTCCCTGTTGTTGGGGGCTGTTGGGGCTGCCCACCATGAGGTCACCCATATCCATGTCATGTGTGTACCACTGATTCCTGATGAGTCCCTTTCCTGTGCAGTGATGCTCTGCTTCCCTCCCCTAGTTCCCACCTCATCCAATATGCCATATTCTCATTCACAATTCCTCCCCAGGCAAAGTGCAAAAAGTGTGTTCCATCACCAAAAGGCCTGCAAAAGGCCTGCCAAAAGTGACCCGTGCACCCACCCACCCACCCACCACCTAAAAATAAGTGCTATAACAAAATAATCATAAATCATCCTCCTCATCTGCCTTGTCTATGCTCAGCTTTTTTTTTTAGCTTTTTTTTAAGGTATAACTTTTTAAACATTTTTAACTTTTTTAATTTTTTAATAGTTTAAGCAAAGACAAGCAGTTACACAGCAGTTACACTGTTAAGGGTAGTACTGGAGGAAGGGGAGAGGGGCCAGGTCAATATTATACTGTTATTCAATCATTTCTTTCAAATTTATGAATAAAAACTATCAAATGATCACCCTCTGTACCAAAGAAATGAATTTACTGACCTTTTTTTGCTTTTGTTTTGTGGATATTCCTTCCCCATTTTCTCGATTACGGTGTGAAGTCAGCATCTCCATCTCATGTTGATGCTGCTTCTCATTTTCTTCATCCTCCAAATGCCACAGTCTCTCTTCTGATTCTAATTCCATCAGTTTATTATTTTCTTCAGCTTCCAAATGGTGCAGTCTCTCTGTTGATTCTAATTCCAAATGTTTGGTCTCCAGTTTAAGTCTCTTTAACTTCAGATGGATTTTTAAGTCCTCTGAGGAAAAGCTGAACTGCCCTGTTTCTGAAAGGTGTACACCCCCAATGCCAGACTGGTTGTTTTCCGGGTTTTTGGTCTGCACTGCAGCTGTGATTAAGGCTGCGATCATTTCCTCTTTGCTCAGGTTGGCATGTATCAGTTCTTTGGCTTGCCACATCTCAGCTAACTGGTTCCTTGTCAGCTTGCCAAAATCCTCTGCTGACTTCTTTACCTGCTCTCCTTGACTACTAAAATATCAAAAAAATATAAAACTGTTGTGAAATGAAACTTTGAATATTCCCCTTGCGGCTGCTTCAGAGTATACCTTTGGTGACAGCTGCTCACAGGCTGTAGAAGTACAATATCCACACCACTGCTCACCAATATGTGACGTCCTCTCTCTGGCCAGTGATCAAGGAGCCTCAATCCCACCACTGCCACCAATATGTGACATCCCCACACTGGGCCAGTAATCAAGAAGCCTGAATCCTTACCACTGACACCGGAGAGGGCTGTTCACTTGGAATACAAATAGATGCACTCAGTATTTCCAGATGCAGCTCTCTACACCAAGCAAAATTTCCCTTAAAAGCACACAGGGAACACACACAGTCCGGGGTCTGGATCTCTCTATCTGTCTCCCTCTAGGTCCCCAATAAGACTCTCCATTGGTACAGCTGTAGTGTTAGGTCTTCAGCACAGTGTCCAAGCCAAGTCCTCTAGCATGCTCTTTGTGAAACCACTGCTTCATGTCTCTGCTCCAAGTTGCTCACACACACACACACACACACACACACACACACACACACACACACACACACACACACACACACACACACAGACTTGGGAAAGGCTGGCACAGATTTACCTTCTGTTCCAACTTCTTACCAGAGTATAAGGAAGTTATCCCTGCCACCAGACACTCCACAATCAGCTACTCTAAGGCCTTTAAATGGTGTCCAATCATACTGTGTAATATTAATACTAATACAAATGGTAGTAGTTGACCAAGATAGCTAGGCATTCAGGAGTGGCCCACACAGTGTCATCAAATAAATATAAGCACTCTCAAAGGTTAAATACTTTCTAAAAGGCCCAGCCACAATACAATGTTTAAATATATGTAATAATAAATAATAAAAGGACATGAAAATACTGAATATATATTCAAAGTAAACCACAGAGTTCAAATCACAGGGAATATATATTTTCCTGACTGAATCTAGGAGAATTACTATTCCCTACTTACTTAATAGAGCAAGGCAGATGATGTGGTGACCAGTCCTTCTTGTTGTCAGCCCCAAAACAGAATACTCAATACTGAGAGATTTATTTTTGTAATATCTAAAATTTCCAAGATGGCTGGCAGAATGACCTCATCTGGTCACCTAATTCTAGGTTCTTACACTATTCCTCTTTGAAGCTTGAGACAGGATGTTAGTATAGATGTTATAAGATGCATATCTAAAGTTTTGCCAATGTAATATGGCAGTGCCTGGAGTTTCTCTCTTTTTACTGAGCTAATGGACAAAGGCTTCTTCCAGACATGCCATCTCTGGTCCTATTCAGAGCTGTGAGATAAGTCCTTCCATGGCCCAACAGGTGGACCAACTGACAGTATTTTTCTTAAAGTAAGAAGTAAGATAGCTGTTTAACCCCTTATCTTCCAGTGTCCTTTACTAACATACTGTATATACATGCAATCTTACATGTATATTCCTTCTCTGTCCAGCAGGACCCACTGTTGATACATTTTTAACACTAGCAACTTTGCAAACACATTTTGATTTTCAAATGCCATACAGTTCTAATACACTTGTAACATAAGCATCTGTACAAATCAGTTTGATATTAAAATGCCATTTAGTTCTAATACATTTGTAACATAAACATTTGTGCAAATCAGTTTGATATTCAAAGGGCATACAGTTCTAATACATTTGTAATATAAGCATTTGTGCAAATCAGTTTAATATTCAAATGCCATACAGTTCTAATACACGCATCTTGTATAAACCAGTTTGCTACTCAAAGGACATATTATTCTTTACAGTACTCCATCTGGCTGTGCTGGCACTAGCCCATATCATCACCTCTGCAATAAAGCCATCATTGGAGGTCTTCATCTCAGATCCAGCCTTCACATGTTCACATGTAAAAGGAGTACTGTTCATAAGTTATTCTCCTATTTTAATACCACTTTAACAAAGTTCCACTATAGGATGCCACAGACCAATTGCCTGAATGACTAATGGCTAAGTGTAACTGCCTGCTACTACATTTTCTGAAACACAAAAAATTGCAAGTATATGTTGCCAAAACTTGGACAAAAATATCTCCCTTGTTTCAGTCTTTTGGCTGCCAATTCACTGCCCACAGAGCAAGCATAGCTCTCAACAGGGAAGCACAATAGTCATGGACAAAGCCAAAACATGAGGAGGGAAAGAGACTGCCAGAGTCTCTCTGCAGAGATATAAAGCTCTGAGCTTTTACCAAAGTGCTTTCTATGCCTAGGGTACAGGGTTTGACTCCTTCCACCTTCATCTTTTAATGTGTGACAATTAACCAGACAATACTCCTAGCTGCCCAATACCCTTATCTGGCCAAGAAATGTTAAATAATATTTTACTGAATCCCTTTTTCCCATGTCTCCCCTGATAGTGGCTTTGTCCAGTCCATCATTCCCATTAAACAAATGGAAGTAAGTTAGTAAGTAAATAAATAAGTAAATAAATAAATAAACTAACTTGGTGTGAAAGGGTGGTGTCTGCCCCAGGAGCATATCTCTCAACTTAGTGCTGCCTTCAGAAACAAGGAGAAAAATACCGGGGGAACAAATTTGGGCATATTTTAATTCTTGCTGTTATCAACTTAGAAAGCTGTTAATTTGCCTCTGTCTGTCCTTGCATGGAAGTTTATTTGATTTTTTTTTGCTTTATTTATTTATTTGTCTCTGCTTCTACTTACATTAGCCTGCATTTTCTGAAGGATATGATCTTTGAAACTTATATGTCTGACATTATTTGATGACTGCAATCAATAATGAACTGCCAGAAAACCACAACTGGTATGAAAGACAGCCTGAAAAGTATGAGGCAAACATAGACATTTTGCAAATGTTTGGACTTGTCATAGGTAAGCATGAGTACAAGATGCAGTGATGGACAGTGTGGAAGTGCAGTGCTGAGCAGTGATGGACAGTGTGGGAGTGCAGTGCTGGGCAGTGATGGACAGTGTGGGAGTGCAGTGCTGGGCAGTGATGGACAGTATGGGAGTGCAGTGCTGGGCAGTGATGGACAGTGTGGGAGTACAGTGCTGGCTTCAGAAATTAATGCCAGCAATGCATGTATGGTCAGCTAATGTGCCTAAGAAGTCAGTGTGGGATGAAGACTGTAGCGAGTTGCTTGTTACATTATTATCATGCAGCTTGGTACAGCTGAACAGAGGAGGATTTTTTAGACAATTTTTGTAAAACCTTTTTCCATGCTTGACAACCTACAGTTGCGTGAGAAAGGGGTCACCGCATCAGTGCAATATACTGGGTGCTAGATAAGCTAAAGATCCATGATCATGTGTTTGCTAATGTGGTAGCATATCTCCACAGATTATACTATTCTGAGCAAGCTGGCTTATGGCACATAGTGATAAAACGGTGCTCTTCATACAAACCTCTAACTGTTCTCTGGGATTCACTTTCCCTTGTCTGTCCTTGTTGTTGCTGTACAGCTGTGTGTCAAGCACAATGCTGCACATCAGAGGCAGGCTGAGTTATATAGGAATGATGCCCACTGGGGGGGGCAGGTTAGTGGACTGCACCTGGAATGGAACAACAGTCAAGGAGCTGTGCCTTCATCCTCTGTACTCTGAGCATTTGGAGTCATTGGTCATTTTTGATTGGCATTAGGAAGCTGTGACATTCTAATGCTCAGGGATTCATAGGTGAACCCTTGAACAAACTGAGTGGAAGAAGACAAAACTGGTAGAATGCAGACTGAATTCCTCTTCAGTGTGTTACATGCTGACTGCACATGCCCAGGCCCCTGTGTTGCTGCTGTTATGACTCCTAGTCTCCACAGAGTGATAGCACTGTAGTGCACTAAGCTGCCTCCTCATACCACAAAATGTGTGAGTATTTGTTTAGATGTTCAGTCCACCATGCTGTACAAGCCTGCTCAGTGACTGAGTCACTAAGTGATCCAGGGGTGTCTAGGTCATAGTCAGGACTTCAGTCCTCTGAACTCCAGAGGCAGCATTGCTGGTCAGATATGGTGCAGTTCGTTGGCAAGGTAAGTAGCATATTAGATCAGAAAAAAGGTAGTTGGTATGGCTTACTTTGAGTTTAGCAATGCATTTCAAATGGAACAAAAGCTTAATGAAAAAAGTAGAAAGGTTTGGAGAGGGTTATATTTTATTTTGTTTTATTTATTTATTAACTTCGTTAGAGGCCTGGTATAAGACCCTTTTCAGCAATGACAGAAACCAAAGACAAAACAGTAGAGGGTAGTGTTGTTAATTGTAAAGTTAGAAATACAAAACAAGGAAAATGTGGTATGTAGGTCATTAACAGACGTTATATCTGATGTGCACTAGAACAGAAAGAATCTTGAAATATCCTGAAATAGTAATTTTACAGAAAAGCATTATAAAACCAGAACATATAGATAAAGAAACTATTAACATAATACTCTTTTGGCCTTTAGGCTTTGCACAAGAAGAAAAGAAAAAAAAAAAAAAATAAATGGTGGTAGCATAACCGGGCAATAGATGACAAAAGTTTGTACTAAACAGAGCATATAACAGTCATCAGTGTGGTGCCAGTCAGTACTGGTTCCAGTTCTTTTTAGTGTCTTTATAAATAATATTACAGATTTTCTGGAAGAAGTTCTGCACATTTGCTGATGACATAAAGTTATGCAACTGCTCAGATACATGGTATTGTTTAGAAACAGTAAGTACAGATATGAAAAGAAATTGTACATCTGTAAAGAAATGACAAAAAAAGTGTAAACTTGACTGGTTAAATTCACTGCAAAAACATTCAGAATAAAAAAAATACTCTTTTGGCCTTTAGGCTTTGCACAAGAAGAAAAGAAAAAAAAAATAAATGGTGGTAGCATAACCGGGCAATAGATGACAAAAGTTTGTACTAAACAGAGCATATAACAGTCATCAGTGTGGTGCCAGTCAGTACTGGTTCCAGTTCTTTTTAGTATCTTTATAAATAATATTACAGATTTTCTGGAAGAAGTTCTGCACATTTGCTGATGACATAAAGTTATGCAACTGCTCAGATACATGGTATTGTTTAGAAACAGTAAGTACAGATATGAAAAGAAATTGTACATCTGTAAAGAAATGACAAAAAAAGTGTAAACTTGACTGGTTAAATTCACTGCAAAAACATTCAGAATAAAGTAACAGGGAAACAAATGCAGGAAAGAAGTGCACAGCTATACGGAATGCAACAGCTACAGGGAATGCAACAGCTATAACAAGTGAGGAAAAAATGTAGGAATTGTTACAGCAGATGTCCTAGAGGCAAGCTACTGATAAGTGTAGCAGAAAGAAAGGCTGGCAGAAAATATTCTTCACCGATGGAGAACAAGGCATTGTTAGCCCTGTGCCTAGCCAGCTGGCATTACCCCATCAGCAGTATCTTGTGCCATTCTGGAGACTTTCTTTTCACACAGATATGCACAAGACTAAGGCAGTTCAGAGCAGGCTGGCTGAAACTTGTATATGGTGTTCACTAGAATTTAAATAAGAAAGGGCTAGAAGATGTTGATATCTACAGATGGGATGGAAGAAACTCTGCGGTACTTTCAACTAAAGTCACATATTCGTTAATCTCCAAGTGTAGTACCTCGCAGGATGCGCAGTAGCAAATCCCACCCCAAACACACCTCCAGCCCAAGCCCGCATGAATATTTATTTTACTCCTGCTATACCGTTACTATTGGCTTTCCTCTGTCCCTATTCTGGGGTCATGGGGTGGATGTTGTTTAATGTAAGAGGTTGACAATGGAAGAAACTTGTGCGGGAAATGTAAAAATAGCGGAGCGCATGAATCATACCAGACTGTCTAGATTTTGCCTCATACTTTTTTTGGTCTGTTCCTTATAAAAAATTTGCTTTTCTGGCAAATTACTGAGTATTTTAATGCACATTTATGTTAAAGACTTCAAATCCTTCACAAGATGCTAGCTGACACAGACCTGGTCATTCTACCAATTATCTACGTTTAAAATGGCAGTGTTTAAAATCTATTTATTCTGCTAAGAACTATAGAGGTATGAGCACCACTGGTTTTGGAAAGTAAGAATTCACATAGGACTAAACATTTGCCAAATCAGAGCAGAGGACAGGCTATTGAGTACAATGTGAGTCGTATTAGCCTTCCAGGCTAGCTATAGGATTTAAGACGCTTAATTATATTTAGAAATTTATGGGGTTTTACTGTCAGGATTTAAGACGCTTCATTTTAATTAGAAATTTACGGGGTTTTACTGTTGAGTGACATGGTTGGATCTGCACCTAGTATTTTATTTAGAAATTTACAGGGTTTTACTGTCGAGTGACATGGTTGGATCTGTACCTAGTAAATGGGCCAATGTAGTCAATGATGGATCTGATAAGGGAAACATTTCAAGATCTTTTTTATAAGTGAAAGGAGAGTATGTAAACCATCCCATGACCTTCCTAGTTGAAGGTGTTAGTAAGCCATTAGTATGTGTTCCACATTTTGCCCATTTGTTCCACATTATACGGGCTAGTGTTCCTTATTTTGGAGATAGAAGGTTGAGAGCTATGCTTGAGGGCGTTATTTGGATTCCACATCGTGGAAACAGTGCTGCAGAATGGCATACTTCTGGACTGTTACAGATAGGGACAAATGCCTCGACTCTTCTTAGTCCTGCTAAGGTGAAAAGTTGACAGAACAAGACCGTGTGAATTAACACGCGCATTCCGAAGCATAAGTGTGATATTGAAACGGTAACCTGCAGTGACCGTCACTCACTCTACTTTCCCCTGCCAATCATGTATGTCACCCCCAAAGTTGCGCAGAACTGAGTGCGAGGTACTACACTTGGAGATTACCACATATTCTAAGTAAGTGAACATACTGTCTGAAGATACAATGTTGGTGGCTTAAACATAAGGGAATAATAAATTATTTCACAGGAATTGCAGGAACAACTGGAACAGTTTTTCTAAAAATTTTGTTTTACCTAAGTCATTAATTATTTTTAATACCCCTATTCCTGTTTGTGTTAAAAGCATGAAATACCCTCTTTTATACTCCATTTTATGAATTGCGAGGAAAGTTATAACCAAGAACTGTAAGAATGAAGCTACGACCCTCTTTCAAAAAATTCACAAATATTGCAACAGAAGTATGTCATCTGGAAATTATCACCATTAAGTCAAGATCTGCTAGAATCACCTTCTCCTATAATATGTGGACCAATTTCAAGGAACTGCTTGATAAACAGAAATAGTTATACTCATATCAATGATAATGCATAGGAATTTTTTGAGAATCTTCACTGTTAGTAGACACTCTTGTAAATAGTTGTTCTTGTTTGCTCTTGTTCATATTGTTCTTTTTTATGCTCACAAATTTCTAAATACAATTGTTGTCATGATCAATTTAATTAAAATCTAATAAAAACATTTTCAAAAGAAAAAAGAATTAGTTCCATCAGTATAGTAAATTAATTCAAGAACGCTGGAGAAAGCCTAATTCAGTTATTATTATGGATGTGTAAAATACAGAACTTAGCTGTTTGTAGCAGAATCTGGGGTTTATTCAATGCAATTTTGAAATGTGCAGATTGGGTTGACTACCAACCCTTATCTACAATTAGCGTCTATGTTTATATGTAAATTAATCCAGGCGTTGTTTTGTACTAGTGAGGAGGACAAGTGCTTGTTACAGAGCTGCAGCTTATGACCAGATGGGCTGCCTCCTACATTGTTGTGTCAATGCTGGCAGGGCTTAGAATGGGATAGTGAAGGGAAAAGGTAAAGTCAGGATAGTTTTTCTGTTCTAGGACATAAATGATGATGATATCCATCACATACAAATGTATTCTAGTATAATGACTTCTGATGTCAGCTAAAACAACTATTTTTTAAACATCTTTATTAAAAAATGTATTTATTTATTTTATTTTTTGTTGAATTTTAGGTTCCGTTGATCCTGTTTTCAGCCCTAGGTTCAGGAGCCCATTTCCAGAAGCAGAGAAATTTAGAAAGAAGGAGGAAACCGGAGGCCGGAGAGGAAAGGGAAACCAACCTTGGAAACATGCAAAAAACTCCACACAGCACACCCAGCCAAGACCCATGATCCTCTCTCCTTTGCTATGAGGCTTGACAGCATTAACTGCTGCACCACCACTCGCCCACGTGACACGTGTACACACTCAAAAGGGCAGATTCAATAAACCCTACATGGTCCACACTGCTTTGTATTCAGTAAGCAGCTCTACATGGTGTGTAGAGCCTCTTAACCACAGTAAACACAGTGGCATGCCAATTACAGCTTAGAAGCTGAATTGTATGCTAATCAACCAATCCAAGATGGAGGAGCTATTCAACAAGCTATAAAGCAAATATATTCCAAAACCTATTGGAATACAGCCATGGAAAGGAGCCAACACATAAAGAATGTTAGGGGCTGCCGTTGCTTTAATTCATGTGTACGTGAAACAGGCTGAAGTCTATGCTGCTGCTGATGATAGTAGACTATAGCCAAAAAGGAAAAGAGTTTTCAGACTCTGTTTAAATTATCACAATCAGCATGAGGTGGAAATTGTAGAGAGCTACAGGGTGGATAGAGACACACTACAGGAACTCCACAACCTCTGGCATCCTCATCTCAGAGCCGGGGCAAACAGAGGGGAACCCATACCAGTGCAGACAAAGGTTGGGAGGGTGGCCTAATGGTTAAGGTGTTTGCCTTACAAACACAAGGTGCAGGGTTCAAGTCTCCCAAGGGATAATTGGCTAGGCTTAAAATGGCTCACAAGGGCAGTTAGCCTAGTACTAATCTATGAACCTAAGTCTATGAACCTAAGACAAAGGTATGTGTAGCACTTAGAATTTTAGCTACAGACGCCTTTCAGAGACCAACAGGGAATGTGCTGGGGGTGTCACAGACATCAGCATCTAGGATCCTCCATTAATTCCCGAATGCTATGCTCCAGTGTGCATGATCACATATATTTTCCCTGTACTCCTGAGAACAGAGCCACAAATATGCAGGAGTTCTACCCTGTAGCACACTATCCTGAAGTACTGGGTGCCATAGATTGTACACATATAGAAATTAAGGCACCACCTGGGGAACAGGAAAGGCTTTACATAAATAGAAAGGGCTTCTACTCTATTAACTGCCAAGTTGTGTGTAATGTTAAGGGAATCATCTTGAATGTGTGTTTTGGCAACACAGGCAGTTAACATGACTCACATATCTGGCACATCTCCCAACTGTATCACATGTTCATTAGGGGTGATATCCCACAGGGTCATTTACTGGGGGATGCAGGTTATGCACTGGATCCATTGCTGGTGATGCCCATCAGAAATGCGCACACACACCTGCTGAAGAATGCCATAATGAAGCACACACTCAAACCAGAAATAGATCATGTGCTTGGGCTGCTGAAGTCACTTTTCTGGTGCCTAGATACATCTGGGGGAGCCCTGTAGTACAATCCATGTACATGTATTGAAATATTCACTATCTGTGCCATGCTATACAACATCATCCTGAGAAAGCAGATTCAGCAGGATCAACAAAGGGAAGGGGCCCACATCCCACCACCAATGGCAAGGTTGCCCATGACCACAAGCGGGTGAGAAATCAGAGGGGGAACCAGCAGTTGCTGTAGGTGTAGGCAGATGTAGGCATGCTCAACATGCCCTTGAATTGGCTAAGAAGCAACGCATAGCACACTCACTCATGCACCACCTAATGGGCTAAAGCTTTCATCCTATGCACATACATATAGTACCATTGATGCCAGGTAATGCTTACAACCTTTGCCTACCCATGTATTGGCTGTATACTGCTAGCATCAGACAGAGTCAGCCCTAAACTAAAACTAGTGCAACTGCTGGATTTACAAGGTAAGTGTTGAACCTGGAGTGCATTGTGTAATAATACAAATGAATGGCATATCCTTGCATATTGTTACTTGGTAATATAAGCAAGTAAAAGGTAGGTGATTTGTACAGAAATTACTTGAACATGTGTCAGAGGCTTATGTGACTACATGTGTCCTCTATCAAGTAATAGGCCTCAGGCATTAAAGATTCACACATTCATACCTCTCAAAAGTACTGATGGTCACCAAATGTCATCATTTTGGCCTCATACTTTTGCACTGAAAAATTATTAAAGAGAGAAGTTAGAAAGTAATGAGACACATTTCAGTTTCAGACTTCACAATCCTCAGAAGATTATTAAACGTACCGATGCAAAAATGCTTTGATTCTATCAACTGTCTAACTTTCTATGGCTTTCTATGACCCAAATATCTCAAAAGTACAATTAGCAAAACAACATCAGAAACGCAGATATACTAAGCACTAAGTCAGCTATGCACCCTGAGCATCAGACACAATTGTTATATATCCCTGAATCCAGAAGATAGAAAACAAGAAAATGGCACAGCTATCATCATTTGCACAGGGTGTTTTGTGTGTGTGTGTGTGTGTGTGTGTGTGTGTGTGTGTGTGTGTGTGTGTGTGTGCGTGTGTGTGTGTGTGTGTGTGTGTGTGTGTGTGTGTGTGTGTGTGTGTGTGTGTGTGTGTGTGTGTGTGTGTGTGCATGTGTGAGGAGCAGGAAGCCTCTGCTGACATAAATGGTCAGTGAGTGTGTGTGAGTAAGAAAGAGAAGCAGGCAGACATTTGAATAAAGTAACAAATGGCCAGTGAGACAAAATGAGCTTTAAGCTTCATGGCTGAACCATGCAGCTGTTGTGTGTGTGTCTGTATGGGTCCTCCAGGTGAAATTGGTGTGTGAGTGTCTGTAGGAACACAGCTAGCTATACGTCTTGGCAAGTCAAACAGGTGTGGGCTGTGCATGGTAGACTTGGCAGTTCATCGTTGTTGTACCTTATCATGAGAACTGTCTCTGTTAGGAGTTGCACTGGCATGTCCATGCCCACAGTTAGATGCACTACTGCTACCTAAATGCAACTGATGTTTGCTGAATGAGCTCCCCTAGCAAGGATGCCCAGTCTCGGGGTGGATACCTCAACCACTGATGGAGCAGTGGAAGTAGTGCCACTATGGAAGTATGTCAAGGCACAAGAAAGTCAGCTAACATCAGATGATGTGGCTGATCTATGCCCATGTGGGTGCCGCTCCCCTCCCAGCAGACATTCCATCACAGACACCGCCTGTTCTAATGCGTCATTCATTCAATCCATTAAATCAGCAACATGGTGGAGGCAGTCACGCATGTCAGCCTGTGCCACATATACGACCCTAAGCAGTTCTTTGGGGGACCTCTAGGAATGTGCCTGCCTCTCCATGATGGCCCTAAACATACGTTAAGTGGCACGGGAAGACATACCTATATCAGGTGGAGGATGGACAGCAGGCCTCCTCTGAGCAACCTTAACAACCCCCCTGTGTGGCACCTCACCCACACTTTGGCTATGGCCAGAGACAACAGGAACTGAAGCAACAGCAATGACACTTCCATGATTGAGTGTCTCACCTGCCATCTGTCCAGTATCTGAAGGCTCACTGGAATGGGTTGGCATGGGCCTACTGACTGTGTCCAATGGAATTACAGGGGATGGCTGAATGTCAACCTCAGTGTCAGATTCAATCTTTGCACCCCTCTGACTGTGCCTCTGTTTGGCCACCATCATCATCAGAGTTTGCTGATACTCTGACATTAGGTGGTAAGAGTCCTGCACTCACACTATCATTATTACCTGTGATAATAAGCAACAAACAGAGGACAGAAATTAATGCCTACTCTATAGTCAAACATATGCTAACAAACTAACAGTGGTGCCACTACATCAGAGAGCAGAGCAATATAAACAACAGTCCCAATGCCCACATCACACATGCTCATCAGTACTGACATAAAAATGTTTGGCTTATCATGTGCATATGATGCCATGTTTCCTATGAATGATGGTCCTGGAAGATGTTAAGCAAAAGATAAGGACACTATCATCACAATTAACATTAACACAGGCAGTTCATTAACGATACTTTTAACAAGAACTTGGATTATACGTCCACCTCAAGCCCATGTGTAATCAACCAGACTGTGTTGTTAATGGTCTCAATCTATAACTATCACCCCAAACTAATTTAATGTTAAATAGAACTTAAATACGGCTGTCAATATTTTACTATACAAGAAATATTTAACAGTTAAGATAGGTAAGCCTACCTGGAAGCTCCTCCTGGGACATACTTATCCTCCCTGAAACAGCAGCACCAATGTCAATGACATTCTGTTGGGCACTTTCTAGTGAATTGTCTGGATTCCTGGCAGTGGACAGGAACTCTTCATTTTTGCTCTTAGTGGTGGCTCTGTAGCAGCCCCCTGGTAGCTTTCCATTCATGCACCACTACAGCTGCTTTTCTCTGTGCTGATGAAATCATGTCAGTGGTCCTATGGCACACCCAATGATATGTTCTGCTCTGGCCATCTACTGCATTCACATCAGCAACTATCTGCTGCCACATTTGCATTCTGCCAGACATATCCCCATGTCCCCTCTCAAACAGAAAGGCACCATGATGCCTAAATGCTTCCACATTGACTTCATTTTCAAGGTCACTGAAGGGGGGGGGGGTTGGGAACTGGGTTGCCTAGGTGCCATAGCCCTAGGTGACATAAAATACAAATGAAGGATAATACACATATGTACACATAAATAAAAGTCCTGTTTTGATATAACACATAAAAGGTAGTATTTCACTATTACCCAATGGAGAAACATAAAACAGCCAAGATATTCAAATAGAAGAAAACAGGAATTGTGTGGTTGCAACATATTAGAATCAAACACAAAGCAAGGTTAGATCCAAAACAAGGAGAGTAACAATAGCAAATATCTTGTTTGTGCCAAAATAAAAATGCAACTTTGCCCCCCACCCCTAAAACAACAGGCAAATGACAGATTTTGCTAACAAACCATCAGTGAAATAGTAAAAGTGCTATCAAATAAACTGTCCCTGAAACATGTGTACAGATTTAACACAGAATATTCCATTTTAACCTATTGCCAGTCATGTCTACCTGTGGCACTAATCTAGAGGTGTTTGCGGTCCATACTAGAAGGCTAACACCCTTTTGTCATTGACAATGTAGGACATTTACATTTCATGGAAATAACAATAGAAAACTGTACAGAGAAAAACTGTTATAACATTAGCACTTGTGATGACAGTTAATAAGGCTGAGCATATCTAAACAATCCTACCTTGGTCTGTGATTTACTGTGGAGTTGACTGGTAACAGAGGTTTTATTTGAATTTATATTGTATTTGTTGTAACCAGCTTGGTTGGAGTTTTCATTTAGTTTTTACTGATTGGTTTTTCAGTGTGACTTTCTCACTCATGGTTTTAATTTGTTATTTGGGATATTTTGCAGTTACCCTAATGATAATGGAAATCAGCTGGGTATATCAGCCCTGTGTTTCTTATGCTTAGTCAAACACTCTGCTTGTGCTGTGCTGATGAGGTCATAACAAGGCCGAAATATGCATATCCATAGTTAGTGAGGTTTGGCTTTATTGGCCTGAAATTGTCCATTAAAATGACGAAACAAGTCATGGTCATTCAGTATTGCCAGTTAGCTGAAACACCTGGTGCTCATAAGGGTAATTTGCATATATCCCATGTGCCTCTGATACAAGAGGTTTGAGAGGTCAATCATTGGAAGTTCCAGCTTGGCTGGAGTTTTCATTTAAGTTTTACTGGTTGGAATTTCAGTGTGACCTTCTCACTCATGGTTTTAATTTGTTATTTGGGATATTTTGCAGTTACCTTAATGATACCGGACATCAGCTGGGTATAACAGCCCTGTATTTCTTATGCTTAGTCAAACAGTCTGCTTGTGCTATGCTGATGAGGTCATAACAAGGTTGAAATATGCATCTAGTGGGGTTTGGCTTTATTTCCTGAAATTGTCCATTAAAACTATGAAAAAAGTCATGAGTATTCAGTATCGCCAATTAGCTGAAAGACTTGGTGTTCATAAGGGTAATTTGCATATATCCCACATGCCCCTGATACAAGAGGTTTGAGAGGTCACTCATTGGAAGTTCCAGCTTGGCTGGACTTTTCATTTGGTTTTTACAGACTGCAGAGAGGAAAATCCTGAGCATATCTAAATAATCCTACATTGGTTTGTGATTTACTTTGGAGCTGACTGGTAACAGAAGTTTTATTTGAATGCATATTGTATTTTTATCAGTATTTTTAACTGTTTACAGGTAGGAGGGGATAGCTTGTTAATGATACTTTGATTCATATTTTGTTGTTTTACCTTTAATTTCACTATCGGTTGTGAGAAAGGGAGAGGTTTTAGGCAGGCAAGCTCTAGCCACCCCAAGGGGTTTAGACAGCTATAAATTCACACAGACTGGAAAATCCTGAGCATATCTAAACAATCCTATGCGTGACATAATGAAATTGCAACTTTTGCTGGGCTTGCAGAACTTGTATGGTCAGAACAACTTTATTGTACTTAATTTATTAATTAGTTGTACATTGCTGGTGTGATACTTTTTGTCATAGAAGTTGATTTAAGTTCTCTTTGAATTCTGCTGTCACTGATTTTGATTATTCTTTTCTTTTACAATATTTTATTCATTTGTAACTGAATATGGATTCCTTAAATGAGTATGCAATTAACAATTTGGTAATGCACAAATATCTTGTACAGTGTAATAAATGCTATGCATATTTAAAGGTAACAGCTGATAACACTGGTGATCTGTGTTCCTCATATCAAAAGTTGGATGATTTGCTTACCACTGTTAGAAGTAAATCTAGATGTAATGATGATGATTGCACTTGTCCAACTGGCATGACTTTGAGTACTGTTGTTCCATATATTAATGACTGGACTGATGATATAAATAATGTTAGGCAAAGAGCAAATAGAACGCATTTAGGAAATGATGCATCTATTGTCTGCAAAGATCATTCAACCCCTATGAAACAAGACAATGCTCCTGACAATTCTGGAATTCTGGATGCAAGTATTCAGCAATCTGAGGATCTGGTTTGTTTAGAAGGAAAGAGAAAAAGAAAGAAAGGAAGAAGTTCTCAACAAATAACATGGAAGAAAAAGAAACTGATTAATGACTGTAAAGGAAAGAGAATACATAATAAAAAGGGCTCCACCTTGTTATGTAACACACAGGTTACAGGGAATGATGATATTTTTCTATCAGAAAACCTTCAGTCTACAAACGAGGGCATCATTTTTCCAACAGAGAAGGTAGAAAGAAGAGGCAAGGGGCAGGTGAAAGGGAAGAAGTCAAAATTGAATGTGTAAGGATTGATGAACATTACTGTTAGAAAAAAAGAAGAGAAAGATAGATGTTGACTGCATGACTCAAGCTGTGGATTTACAATACCAGCTGGATGGGAATTTAACACGCAATGAAAACAGTGGGATTAATAAGACTAATGGCGATGAAGATCTATCCTTCATAACAATTGACAGAGCAGATCCTGCTGTATTAGAAGTTGGAGATTCTTCAGAGATGGCCAACAAGGATATTCTTGTGATTGGAGATTTGATTATTAGAGGAACTGATACTTATATCTGCAGAAAAGATAATGAACACTGAATAGTGTTATGCTTGCCAGGAACAAAAATAGAAGATGTGAGATAAGCCTTGGAATGCCTTAATGTAAGGAAGTACGGATCCGTTTTTATTCATGTTGGTACAAATGATGTCATCCGCAAGGATTAACTGACTGTTAGTAGGGAACTGACAGCCCTCTTAGATAGTATAGCTTGTACTGGTGTTAGAACATATTTTTCACAAATCACCTATAGAAAGGATAGTCAGGTCACTGTGAATGAAAAGATTTTTTGGGTAAAAATGGAAATGTGTAGAGCATCCAAGCCTAGTTTTGGGCACACGTGTTCAGACAGGATGGCGTGCATTTGTGAAGATCAGGGAAGAGACATTTTTGCAGCAGATATTTTGCAATGCTTGACAAACACTAGGCAGGAATTTTGCCAGGTCGAAAATTTAACAATTCACAGATAGCAACATTTGATGCATCTCTGATGGTTGTTAATGCTAGGAGCATTAATAATAAAGTTTTTTATTAGAAAATTTGCTACGTTCCCACAAGAGTGATGTTTTGTTTGTGAAACATGGTTAAGGAACAATGACTGGAAACCAGTTCTGACAGGATATAAATGTTTTTACTGTAACAGACATTCTAACAAAAAAACAGGTGGAGGTGTTATTGTAGGGATTAAAGATAATTATAAGACTTATGATTATTACATGTGCAGTGATAACACCAATACTATAGACTGTGTAACTGTAACAATAAAGACAACCCTGGAACATACAACAATTGTTGGAATGTGTAGACCACCAAAGGCAAGTGCAGATGACCTAGAGGAATTCATACATTTCTTGCATGAAACACAGGAGGGAAGAATAATATTAGCTGGGAACTTAAATTTACCAGAAACAGACTAGAATAATATTGATTCAACACATTAGTAAAGAAATTATTCACAGAGTATATTCAGGAACAACAATTACTTCAGACTGTAAAAAAACTTACCAGGGGACGGAACATACTAGATATTGTTTGTGTTCCTAAAGAAATTACTGTAACTTCAAGTCAGGTTTTACCACCATTAATGTGCAGTGATCATGGGGTTATAAAGGTTAATTTGTTGCTAGATAATTCTGCCAAACTGAAATCTAAACCAATGCACAGAAGGTTAATTACAGATTATATGGAAGCAAAACAGTCACTCTGTAAAACTAACTGGAGTGAGGTACTCAGCATAAAAACTGCAAATGGAATGTGGAAAGATTTGAAAGAGAAATTGTTTGAGTGCAAAAAATAAAAAAAAATGTTTAACATCAGGATCTAGGCATACAACATCAGGGGGATATATTTCCATAAGAAAATGAGATCTGATTAAGACGAGAGACAAAAAATATAAGAAATGGAATAAAGGTTGAACTACAACTTTGAAAACTGAAATAAACAAGCCAGACAAACAGATTAAGCATAGTGTGAGACAAGATCAAGAAAAATTTTTAAAAAAGTATATAAATATATTGAGCTTAATAGGAAACCTTTTTATAGATGCATAAGATGTGGAAGAAGTAAAGACACACAATTGATAAACTGTGTGCAGATTCTAAAATGTATTCTCAGACACAACAGATTATAGATATATTTACAAAATCTTATGCAAAACAGTTTGACTCCACAAAAAGGGTAATACGTTCTCATAGTGACATCCAGGTAACTCTAGATACTGGAATCAAATTTGATTATATTGAAAAAGAATTGCGCAAACTGGATGCAAACAAAGCACAGGGAGGAGACGGAATTATTAACAATGACCCAAGAACACATCAGGAAGAACTTATGGTACCATTATATCTATTATTCACTAGGTGATATAAATATGGGGAGATTCCTCCAGATTGGAGACATGCACTTATTAAACCTGTCTTCAGGGAAAGGGGAGTAGGACAAACCCAGAGTCATATAGATGCTTACGTCTACTTTCATGTTGTAGAAAAATAATGGCAAAGGTAATATTGGATAAGTCATTGCCAGAACTAGATAGGTTGTGACTTGAAACCATATATCAACACGCATATGTTGAAAACAGATTTATTACCGCCTGTAACATGAGGTTCTATAACAATATAATAACATCTATAAATGAAAAATTGTGCTGTGATGTAATTTATATAGATTTAACTTCAGCATTTGGCAGGGTCATATGCAAAACACTGATCAATAAATTAGTATAACTAGGTAATGATGTACTCTTGATAAGATGGATAGCTGCATGCCTTACAAATAGGACATGACAAGTATCATACAGAAACTGGACAGGTGAAATCCTTGGTTACAGTCAGGGTGTTCCACTGGGCTCTGTCCTAAGCCCCTACATGTTTATATTGTATCTTTCAAACCTAACTTTTTCATCTGAGGTGTACTACTGTCTATATGCAGATGACCGGAATTTCGGTAAACTGATTACATGTGTTACAGATAGGCATGTCTGTAAAATAACTGACTAAATTAACCATTTGGGCACAGGAGAATAATATGGTGATAAATACATCAAAAAGAAAAGCATATGAGATTTGGGAGGCATAAACTGAAAGGTGAATACTTAATTCAGCACACAGCGATTGAAACTGTAGACTCATTTAAGGACCTCAGTATATGGGTAGATTCAGCTACGAGTTTTTCTAAACGTATCAACCAATTGGTTAATGATAGTTATAGAAATATAGGTTGTATAAAAAGATTTGTAAAGTCTAGGAAATCAAAAATGATGAAGTCGTTGTTTGTTAGTTGCATTAGACCCAAACTTGAGTATGGAATAAAAATATGGAAACCCTATAAGAAAACAAGCATGAGTAAACTGGAAAGAGTACAGTGGAAATATACTAAGGGCATCCATGGATGTGAAATTTTAAGTTATTATGAAATACTAAAATATCTGAATTTGTACAGTGTCTCATAGAAATCTAAGAGGAGATCTTATTCAGGTATATAGGACATTTTGAGACAACTACCTCTGGGAATGTTTGGGGTAATTAAAAAGTACTAGAGAATCATCAGACAACCTATGTAGAAGATTCTATAGGAATGAGAAGTGCACTAACTGGTTCTCTGACAGAGTAGCTGATGCATGGAACAAACTATCAAATTACATTAAAGCAAGTACTAGTTTAGATATTTTTAAGAACAGCCTGGACACTTATTATGGGAACAAGTGTTATGATATATTGGCAAACTAGAAGGGCTTTTAATACCCGTGCTTGAAATATTTGTATGTATGTATGTATGTATGTGTAAAAGGCTGTGCATATGAGAATGTGAAATGCCCTGTCAAACATGCCCATGCCATCAGTACATTTCTAAGAAATGCATACAGATAAAAATAGCATTTGCTAATATCTATATCTAATCTCTCTCTCTCTCTCTATATATATATATATATATATATATATATAAGGTCCCCTTCAGAACATGTAAAACCCATAACATCTAATTTTATAACATTGAGACCAGAACATCTAAAACCCATAACATCAAATTTCATAACATCTAACAGTACAAATCACATAAAAATAACATCCCCTGCATATAACAACATATAATGACACCAAACTACCAAACACACTTTTTACTATGTTTCTGCAGGGGGCTTTATACAATGGGGTTAGGAAATTAACTTTTTCCCACTGTAGTGCGATCTTGGAGTTGGTATATTTAATTTACTGGGGGTGTGGGGGGCAGAGCTACATGAGGGGTGCCTCCCTGCAGAAACATAGTAAACAGTGTGTTTGGTAGTTTGGTGTCATTATATGTGGAGGGGATGTTATTTTCTTGTGATTTGTAGTGTTAGATGTTATGAAATTCGATGTTATGGGTTTTAGGTGTTTTGGGTTTTAGATGTTCTGGTCTCAATGTTATGAAATTAGATGTTATGGGTTTTAGATGTTTCAAAGTATATATATATATATATATATATATATATATATATATATATATATATATATATATATATATATTATTTATTTTATTTTACATTTGTTGACCGGGCTGGTCGAACTGGATATATGTCCATTTTCAGTAGCGGCCCGGGGAGAAAAGCTCCACAAAGCAAAATTTTCGCAACTTCGGGTACAGATAGGTAAAACTGTAACAAATTTAAGTACAGTACTGTTTTAAGGTGAAGAATACAAATGGTATATAGAAAAGTAGTACTATTAAAAGTAACAGATAATAAGAAAGAGCTTGAACAACAAACAATTTAATGTAGCACACAATAAGAAAGAGAAGTGAAAAACACACTAACAAATATTGCAGCTTCAGGTACAGTCTTTAACAGTGAGTTATTCAATTTATCCTATAGTAACATAGCAACTTTAAGGTAGCATGTAATAAGAAAGATAAAGAATGTCTATATAGATATTTATATGTGAAAACAAGTAATGCTATAAGCTGCAAACTATGCCAGTACATAACTTAAGGAGGATCCTATGTAAGAGAAAGTTGAAAAGACTGAATTAGTATAGGTGGGTCTACTCTCTGAGGCATAGAGAGAGTTGGAATAAGTTTCAAATGGTTATATAGGTAGGGTTCAGAGAAGGTCTTGGTAAGATTAGTCTGGGTTACTACATGGGCATAACCAGTGGTTATTAAGGTATTCTCTGAGTTGTTTTTGAACAGTTTCACTGAGGAGAGAGATGAGAGTTCCTTGGGAAGCAAGTTCCAGGATTTGCCATCAGTGTTGGTGAACAGTGAATCATCAGCCTTATTTTTGGATTTGACTGTAGATACTAGTACTTTATTGGCTGAGTGAAGGGTTATCAAATTACTATAGGGGGGTTAGAAGGCTAGTAAGTATAGGAGTATTTTTAGGAAGATAGAGGATCTTATGGGCAATAATAAGTTGTTGAATCTGAAGTTGATTATGAAGTTCTAGCCAACCTAGTTGCTTTAGGTTTTGACAGTGGTGAGTTCTAAATAAGGATCCAGTAGCAAATCTGGCAATATTGTTGTAGGAGGTAGCTAGTTTGTTAAGGTTGTTTTTTGATAGGAGGGAGGAAATTAGATGGGCATGGGCAATAGTTCTAGATGTTGGAGTAAGGAAGGGTTTAATCCTATAGAGGGAGCCTAATTTTCTGTTTACTGTTTTTATTGTTGTGTTAATATGTGTGTCAAAGCTAAGATTAATGTCTATTGTTACCCCTAAGAGCTTGGTAGTTGGATCAGGAGATATGATGATGCCATCATTGGCTATAACTGTGAAGTCAGTTGGGGGGGACCTTTGTGTGGGAGTGAACAGTAGTTGTTTTTTCTTTTTAGGCTTCAGGAGGAGGCTATACTGTAAAAAACAGCTTTCTACTATGTTAAGCACTGTTTGGATAATGGACTGAAGTTGAGGTGTAGAGGTAGCAGAGCATATTAGTGTGTAGTCATCAGAGTATTGTATACATGTAGTTTGAGGAATTATTAGATTAAGATCATTGATGAAAACTGAGAAAAGGAGAGGGCCCAGGATAGAACCTTGAGGGACTCCTAGGATAATAGGAAGGTGAGAGGATAGATTATTATCCCAAAGCTGAGCCTGTTGCCTATTTTCAAGGTAGGATTTAAACCACTGTAAAGCCTGTGTATCTAGTGAGAGAGACTTAAGTATAGTCAAAAGAAGCTGGTGGTTGACCATATCAAAGTCTTTTAATAGGTCAATAAAGAGTACTGAGGATAGAGTATTGTTGCTTCAGTTATTGTTAATACAGTCAGAAAAGGATAAGAGGGCTGTAGTGGTACTATGGTAAGGCCTAAAGCCATGCTGATAGTTAGCTAGTAAGTTATTTTGCAGTAGGTGGTCTAGTAGTTGGCGGTGAATGTATTTTTCCATTAATTTAGCTAAAGGAGAGAGTAAAGCTATTGGACAGTAGTTTGAGAGTTCAGTTGAGTTGCCCCCTTTATGCAGTGGGATAATATGTGAGACTTTCCAGATAGATGGGATTGTTCCTTCGGTAATGGTTCTATTTATAAGGATGGAAATAGGAAAGGCTACTACTGATGCAGCTATCTGTAGATATTCTGCTGGTAGAAGGTCAGCTGAAGGGGTGCAAGGTTTTAGTTTATGAAGAAGAGTGCAGATGAGGGATGTTGGGACTGGATGTAAATGAAATGAGGGGGTTAAAGTAGTCAAGGAGGATGACAAACCTGTGCTAACAGGAGGTAATGAGTTAGTGAGAGTTTGGACTGCATCAGTAAAGAAGGTATTAAAGGCATTAACAATATGCTTAGGAGTTTCATAGGTGGATCTTGCTGGGGTGGTAGTTTTGGACTGACCTGGATGAAGGAGTCTATTTATGCCTGCCCAGAACTTTTGAGGTTTGTATTAGTGGGTTTGCTGGTTGTTGTGGTAGAAGTTTCTTTTATCTAGAAGTATAGATTTTTTGGTAGCATTTCTCAGCTGTCTAAATGTTAGATGATCAGCTGGGTTTTTTGTTGTTCGCCATTTGGCCCAGATTTTATTTCTTAGTATAATTTTGTGCCTTGTCTCTTTTGTTAGCCATGGAGCAGTTTTAGTCCTATTTCTCATTGAGTAGGATGGGGCATGATAGTCCAGGATTTCTAAGAATTTGGCATTAAAGTAGGATACTGCTTCATCTAATTGAGGTGTCTTAGGGGGTGACCAGTCACATGCTTTCAGATCAGGTTGGAAGTTAATAGGGTTAAAGTTTTTGTTGGATTGAATGGTTTTATATATGGTTGGTTTATGAGTATTGATCTTTTGCCTGATTATGTAGGTCAGTGAGTGGTCACTGACATCATCAGGAAGGATACCTGTTTCATAAGAGAGGGGATGACTATTTATTAGTATCCAGTCTAGAGTAGTTTCTTTGTTGTTAGGTTTATGGATCCTGGTGGGGGAGGTTATAATTTGGGAAAAACCATAAAGGTTTATGTGGGTAGTCTGGTTGTTTGAGATGCAGGTGTTCCAGTCAATATTAAAGTCACCCAGGACAGTGGTTTCTTGTGGGAAGGTAGTTGAAAGCCAGGAAAGAATATGTTCAAGGGTGTTTATATTGTTACCTGGAGGGAGGTAGACGTATATTATATAGATGGATTTATAGGTGTTGATTTGGAGTTTAGAAATAAGGATTTCAGCGTTGCTAATAGAAGGTGGTTGCACATCTATTGGTGTTACTTGCAACTCTGCTTTATATAATATTGCTACACCCCCGCCCTTTCTGGTTATTCTATCTAATCTCAGGATATTATATCCTGGTGGAGTGATTCCATTGTCCAGTGTTTCAGGTTTTAACCAGGTTTCTGTTAGGCAAAGGATGCCAAAGGAGTGAACATCTAAGAGGGCATGGTGGTGGGCAACTTTATTGTTTAGGCTCTGTATATTGAGGTGAGCTATAAGGAGAGAGTTTGATGCTTTAGTGATGGTTTGAGAAGCAGAGGGACTTGGTTTAGGAGGGTTAGTGGTGGTGGTTGTGGTGTTGGCGCCAGGGTTGGGATGGATATCACCATTTAGAAGTTGAGAATTTTTAATCATGTGTATGATATTTAGGAATTTACAGGATGTAAATTTTGTTTTCTTGGGTTGGTTATAGTTAATGTGGAGTAAACGATGAAACTTTGGCACTAAATAGGAGGGTGTAGAGGCAATATTAATGTAGTTTAGCTAAGGTGGTAGGTCTGTCAGGATTGATTGTTTAAGGGAATGGTTGAAGTTAGTCAAGGTTAGATGTTCATATTTAGTTAGGACATAGGTTATAGATAGTAAAGGTAGGAGGCTAATTAAGAGGAATAGTGTTCGGTATTTGAATCTGGGTGTAATGGTCATAGTTAAAGGATAGATAAATAAGTAGCTGGGGTAAGGTATATTAAAGAGGATGATCATGGGGAGGTACTGCAAGGTATTGTAGTAAGCTGGGATATTGAGTTTGTCAATTGATTAAGTACTTAGTTCATAGGTTCATGGGTTCATAGGTTGATACTAGGCTATCTGCCCTAGGGCATTCATAAGCCTAGCCAGAGTGTGTTTGGCTTTCACCACCCTTTTAGATTAGTTGACTGTGCCTCTGTATAGTAGGTCACAGAAGATAGCCCTTTTGAGATTAGTTTACTGTGCCTCTGTCTAGTAGGGACACAGAAGAGATCCCAGGGATAAACCTACAATCTCCCATCCACTCGTCAAGATTTCTCTTGAAGAGGGTCATTGAGGGACTCTGCCTAACATGGATTGGGATTTTGTTCCAGAGTAAGGGGAGCCTCTGGAATATGAATCTGTCCCTCCAGCATGTCCTATTTATTTCTATGCTGAGGTTTAAGTCCCTGGAGCGTGTAGCATTTCCTGAGGTGGAGCATGTCCATTAATTCTGGGTTGGACATGGCTTTATACGTCAGGCACAGATCGCCTCTGAGTAGGCGATAAGCAACTGAGTAGAGCTGGAGTTTCTATAGCCTAACTGCGTAGGGCATCTGTTTGAGTCCCTTGATCCTCTTGGTGATGTACTTTTGGGGTCTTTCCAGTTGCTGCAGGTGTCGGGTAAGGTACATCCCAAATGGGGCACTGTATTCAATTATGGGCCTGATGAGTGATGAGTAGAGGGGCACAATTACCTCTCTTGATCTAGATGTGAACCCTTTCGTGATAAGGTGGGCTATATAGAAGGTCTTTCTAACCACTTTGGCAATGTGATTGTCAAAGGAGAGATTGCTATCTACTTGGGTCCCCAAATCCCTAATTACTTCTTCCGTACTTAATGGATTACCACCTATGTGGTAATTTGTGGGCACTTTGTTTTTCCCAAAGGGAATGACTATGCACGTTTTGGCATTTAGCTTTAGGCCATGGCTCTGGCACCAGTTATCCATCTCTGTGAGACCCTTTTGGAGGATGCTTGTGTCAGTCAGTGAGTCGATTATGGCACCCAGTTTGCAGTCATCTGCAAACTTGGTCAGCCATAGTCCTCCCATGTTAGCCTGTACCTCAGGGAAATATATACCGAACAAGAGAGGTCCCAGGACTGAGCCTTGTGGGACGCCACTTGTAACTGGTTTAGAGTCTGACATGGTACCTGCAATTCTGACCATGTGGGTTCTATCCCTGAGACAGTTTGCAACCCATCTTGTAACATAGGGGTTGATATTTAAGCTGGTGAGCTTATTTATGATGCCCGAGTGGGGTATTGTGTCAAAGGCTTTTGCGAGGTCCAGGTAGGCTGTGTGGACTACCTTCCCTTCATCTATGGCCTTGGTGACTGTTTCAAAGAAGTCAACCAGGTTCAAGAGGCATGATCTGCCCTTAACAAAGCCGAATTGGGTAGGATCCAGTGTTTGGAGGTTCCCAATGTCTTTGTTTATGAGTTTCATGATGATACACTCCATAGCTTTGCAGACCAGGCTAGTCAGGCTTACAGGGCGATAGTTTCTGGGGTCCATTGTGGCACCACCTTTGTGGAGTGGGACCACTGTTGCTGTACGCCATTCCTTGGGTACATATTCTGTAGTAAGGCTGAGATTGAACAGTGACTTTATGTGAGGGTTCAGTTCTTCTTGGAGTTCGTGTAAGACGCAGCCCGGACACTGTCCGGTCCCACTGATGCTGTGTTTTTTGCTTTGGAGAGGGCAGCTTTCACCTGTGCATCTGTGATGTCAGGGAGGCCACATTCTGTTGGGATAGACATTTGCTCCTTTGGGGGGGAGGGAGTAGAAGTTTGCACTGAACTTGTCTGCCAGGATGTTGGCTATGTCTGTGGGTTCAGTGTATTTTTTGTCATTTTGAACTAACTCAGAGCATATCTTGGAGATGCCACCCAGGTTCCTGACATAACTAAAGAAGGCCTTGTGATTATCTTTAGCATCTTGTGCAATTTTTCTTCGAAGCTGGCTTTAGATGATTTTATGAGGGATCGTAGTTTCTTGCTAGTACTGATCAGAGATGCCTTCTCTTTTTGGGATTTTGCTCTATCATGTAGTAGCTTCCTCCTTCTGTTGTATAGCTTATTTATGGCTGGGGTCCACCAGACAGGTCTCCTGCCTTTGGAGGAATGAGTCTTGGTTTTATTTGGGATAGCACGATCCATGCATTCCTGTAGGTGTCCATAGAAAGCGTTTGTAAAGGATTCTGCGGTTTGGGTCATATTTTCCACTGGCCCTGGGGCTTTGACGGATTCCACCTTGGTTTTGATAAGTGTGAAGTTTGCTTTTGAGAAGTTCTTCACCGTAGTTTCCTTGGCTGGGGGTGGGGATGGGATATGGATGTCCAGTGAGATTAATTTATGGTCAGATATTACCAATGAGGGGTATACCTCTGGTATGGAACATAGAGTCCCCATGTTGGTGATGATCAGGTCCAATATGTTTTCCCCTCTTGTGGGAGTGGTGACCAGTTGTTCCATAGCATTTGAGTTTATAAATTCTAGGAACTGTTGGGCGAGGGTGTAGGGGGTTGAGTAGTGCTCCCAGTCTATGTTTGGGTAGTTGAAGTCACCCAATATAATGGTGTTTGGAGAGACCTTCATATTCTCCAATGTTCTCAGGAAAGCCGAGTGGGGTTCCTGAGTTTTGGAGGGTGGTCTGTAGCAGTCTACAAACTGAAAGGCAGTTTTGCCCACTGTTAGTTGCACATGGATGGTCTCCGATGCTTCATGCAGTGCCATTAACCTGGAGGTGTGGGTATCTTTAATGAATATGGATACTCCCCCTCCTTTTGTGGTTCGGTCCGAGTTTTGGGGCCGAAATGCATGGTATGAGGTATAACCTGGTAGTGCTGGGGTGCTCTCGGGAGCCTTGAACCAGGTTTCTGTTACTGCACAGATATTGATATTCTCCATACTGAGGAGAGCCTTGAGTGCATGCATCTTGAGGTTTAGACTTCTGGCGTTGATCAGTATTACCCTAGTTTCTTTTTCTTTGTGTTGTCTATGGAGGTGGATTTGTCTTTTGAGCCTTGCCTAAAAAAGGCACTATGGGGGTGGCAAGAGCCTTAGCCAGTAATCTGAAAGCCTCAGGGTGACAGGTGCAAGCCGTCCCTAGTGAAGCAACGTGGCTTGTCGAGCATGTCATCCCAGGCTGACAGACACTGGATCCCCTTTGAATGACACCAATACTTTAGCCAATTGTTAAAATTGATCATTTTGTCTTTATACTGTGGCATCATTCTTGGTGAGGATAAGATGCTACTCATGGTCAGGGTCATACCGGCCTGGGCTACATGATCAGAGAGCTCCTCTATGTCTCTTTTCATGTAGTCCAGGAGGTATGTCTCAGGTCATTCACACCAGCATGGGCAATGATGGAGCCATATTTGTACTTGCTTTGGAGTGACCTGAGTGCTTGTGTTATGTGGCGGATCCTGGCACCTGACAGGCAGCTTACAGTGACCTTCACCTTGTTCAGCATGGTGAGTGGGACGTCAGTGTGTCTGACAATTGAGTCACATATTACAAGTGTATTAGGTGTGTTGTTTAGCCTTAAGGGCTGTGACTGTGTGGCACACTGACTTTATGAACTATGTGATACGTGGGTATTGTTGTGGGGTAGTGGTTGCTTGGATGTCTGCTTTGGAGGTCTCTGCTGCTTGGGCAGATTTTTATTTAGAACCTCCAAGTATGTTTTTGTGTGTTTATGTGTTTGGTTTTCTGTTGCGATATAGGTCTATGTGAGACTGGATTTGTGGTGTGTGTGGTTACCTTCTCCTCCTGACTGACTGCACCAGTATTGGGTTGAGAGAGCTCAGCCTCCAGTTTGGCTATATAGTTGCATCTCTCACATATATTTGAGCTTGTTGGGAGGAGGAGAGGGTGGTCTGTGTTCATAAGGCAGTTGTAACATTGCCTCAAGATTCCCAGATTCACCAGCTGGACTGGAGAGTAAATCTAAAGTGATGTAATAAGTATCTATAAGTGGTGAGCTAGGGTAGTTAGCACTAAATTAGTAGGAGGATTGGATTGGTTGTATAGGAATGGGGGTGTGGTAACTGGAGGTATAGGGTTAGGACCCCTGGGGTGGGTGGGAATTGGGGGTAGGGTAGGGGAGTGGAGTGAACCTGCAGGGCGAACAGAGCGGGTTCAGACAGGTAACTGAGTAAGTCAGCAAAAACCTATCAGCCAGCAGATAACTACTGGGTACCTTAGTTGGGAAAGGAATAGGTATAGAGGGGAGGAAACAGTGATATTGAAAGTAAGTGGTAGCTGAGAGCAATGGTAGTGGAAAGTAGCAGGCAGAGTGGAGAGATAGGGCGGGAAGAAAATTTCTCAATTCTTGGTCAGAATTTTAATTCCATTGGAAATCAGGATAGGATAGATGTATTAGGAGCTATCCCGGTTTAGAGTGTCATCTAGTGGTCAGATAGTGTAATTACAACAGAAGCAAGTGAGCAGAGATAGATGGTACAGGGTTTGAGAAGGCTCCTGTAGACAGTTGCAGGAGACAGCACAGGAGTGAAAAAAAAGTATAAATATTAAGGGATAGAGAGGGGAGTTTGCCTGCTGGGTATCCTGGCTAGATAATGTATACCAGATATTAAGCAAGTGTTTAAATATTACCACTCTGTTGGATAACACATACTTTCTTGCCTCCTAGTGAACAGGGTTCTTAAGCAGGATGGCAAGTCTTTTTGCTATACAGGAGTTGGTTGGATTTGTTTGCAGGGGTCCTTTTACCGGGTAGGTAGATTCGTAAGGTTTTAGTGTAGGATAGTTGTTTTAAAACCTAGGAGCAGTGGGGACAAGAGAAACAGTAAAGGGGTAAGAAAACAGACTTGTAAAAAGCACTGTTTTTCCCAAAGGGAATGACTATGCACGTTTTGGCATTTAGCTTTAGGCCATGGCTCTGGCACCAGTTATCCATCTCTGTGAGACCCTTTTGGAGGATGCTTGTGTCAGTCAGTGAGTCGATTATGGCACCCAGTTTGCAGTCATCTGCAAACTTGGTCAGCCATAGTCCTCCCATGTTAGCCTGTACCTCAGGGAAATATATACCGAACAAGAGAGGTCCCAGGACTGAGCCTTGTGGGACGCCACTTGTAACTGGTTTAGAGTCTGACATGGTACCTGCAATTCTGACCATGTGGGTTCTATCCCTGAGACAGTTTGCAACCCATCTTGTAACATAGGGGTTGATATTTAAGCTGGTGAGCTTATTTATGATGCCCGAGTGGGGTATTGTGTCAAAGGCTTTTATGAGGTCCAGGTAGGCTGTGTGGACTACCTTCCCTTCATCTATGGCCTTGGTGACTGTTTCAAAGAAGTCAACCAGGTTCAAGAGGCATGATCTGCCCTTAACAAAGCCGAATTGGGTAGGATCCAGTGTTTGGAGGTTCCCAATGTCTTTGTTTATGAGTTTCATGATGATACACTCCATAGCTTTGCAGACCAGGCTAGTCAGGCTTACAGGGCGATAGTTTCTGGGGTCCATTGTGGCACCACCTTTGTGGAGTGGGACCACTGTTGCTGTACGCCATTCCTTGGGTACATATTCTGTAGTAAGGCTGAGATTGAACAGTGACTTTATGTGAGGGTTCAGTTCTTCTTGGAGTTCGTGTAAGACGCAGCCCGGGACACTGTCCGGTCCCATTGATGCTGTGTTTTTTGCTTTGGAGAGGGCAGCTCTCACCTGTGCATCTGTGATGTCAGGGAGGCCACACTCTGTTGGGATAGACATTTGCTCTTTTGTGGGGGAAGGGGTAAGAAGTTTGCACTGAACCTGTCTGCCAGGATGTTGGCAATGCCTGTGGGTTCAGTGTATTTTTTGTCATTTTGAACTAACTCAGAGCATATCTTGGAGATGCCACCCAGGTTCCTGACATAACTAAAGAAGGCCTTGTGATTATCTTTAGCATCTTGTGCAATTTTTCTTTCGAAGCTGGCTTTAGATGATTTTATGAGGGATCGTAGTTTCTTGCTAGTACTGATCAGAGATGCCTTCTCTTTTTGGGATTTTGCTCTATCATGTAGTAGCTTCCTCCTTCTGTTGTATAGCTTATTTATGGCTGGGGTCCACCAGACAGGTCTCCTGCCTTTGGAGGAATGAGTCTTGGTTTTATTTGGGATAGCACGATCCATGCATTCCTGTAGGTGTCCATAGAAAGCGTTTGTAAAGGATTCTGCGGTTTGGGTCATATTTTCCACTGGCCCTGGGGCTTTGACGGATTCCACCTTGGTTTTGATAAGTGTGAAGTTTGCTTTTGAGAAGTTCTTCACCGTAGTTTCCTTGGCTGGGGGTGGGGATGGGATATGGATGTCCAGTGAGATTAATTTATGGTCAGATATTACCAATGAGGGTATACCTCTGGTATGGAACATAGAGTCCCCATGTTGGTGATGATCAGGTCCAATATGTTTTCCCCTCTTGTGGGAGTGGTGACCAGTTGTTCCATAGCATTTGAGTTTATAAATTCTAGGAACTGTTGGGCGAGGGTGTAGGGGGTTGAGTAGTGCTCCCAGTCTATGTTTGGGTAGTTGAAGTCACCCAATATAATGGTGTTTGGAGAGACCTTCATATTCTCCAATGTTCTCAGGAAAGCCGAGTGGGGTTCCTGAGTTTGGGAGGATGGTCTGTAGCAGTCTACAAACTGAAAGGCAGTTTTGCCCACTGTTAGTTGCACATGGATGGTCTCTGATGCTTCATGCAGTGCCACTAACCTGGAGGTGTGGGTATCTTTAATGAATATGGATACTCCCCCTCCTTTTGTGGTTCGGTCCGAGTTTTGGGGCCGAAATGCATG